>NC_091981.1:210041416-210358026 GCF_044704955.1 Pristiophorus japonicus | reverse complement strand
TCTCTCCCCAGGTGGTCCCCTGTGGCAATTCCTGTCCCCACATGATTGCTAAATTATGCAACATGCAGCACACCACTGTGAACTGAGCAGCCTGCCTCCCGAGTGGTCCAAGCATCGAACGCGCTGCTTCAGCACTCCAATTGTCTTTTCGATAATATTACATGTGGCTATATGGCTCTTATTATATCGTTGCTTGGCTTCTGCCTGAGGGTTCCGCAGGGGGCGGGGGGGTGGGGGGGGGGGGTCAAGAGCCAGGTAGGGAGGCTGTACCCTTTGTCCCCCAGCATCCAGCATTTACCTTGTGGCTCAGACTTCAACAGGTCAGACACAGTGCTCTCACGCAAGATGTGCGCGTCATGGATGCTCTCTGTGAAGTCGGCATTCACTGCCATTATGCGCTGTGTATGGTCGCATACAAGCTGCATGTTGAGAGAGTGGAATCCCTTACGGTTTCAATACACCTCCACCTCCTGTAATGGTGCTCGCAGGGCAATATGATTACAGTCAACAGCATCCTGCATCTTGGGAAAGCTGGCAATGCGTGCAAAACCCAAAGCCCTCTCACTCTGTGCCTCCCTGGTCATTGGAAAGTTTATAAATTCCATCCAGCGTGCATACAGTGCTTCGGTTACCTGTCGAATGCAGTGATGAGAAGCGTGCTGAGAAATGCAGCATATATCTCCAGCTGATGCCTGAAAAGAGCCGCATGCATAAAAGGAAAGTGCCGCAGTCACCTTCACCTCAACAGAGAGTGCAGTAATGTTTGTGGTACTGGGCTGCAGCTCTGCCTTAGTGAGTTGGCAGATCTCATTGATCACCTCTTTTTGGAAGCGCAGCCTTCGAACGCACTGTCGATCGGTCAGATCCAAGTATGAGCGCTTCTCCCTGAAAATCCTTTGGGGGTAAGGTCTCTCCTCCTTATCAGTCTGCATCCTCCTCCATTACCCTGATAATTCTGCTCAATAAAACTTCTCCCAGTTGGATCCTGTATGAGACAAGTAGTCAGCAATACAGGCTGAGATTGTCCAGGCCCCATTCTTTTTAAATCTCCAGAATCTCCTCAAATATCCTGATAAATGCAAATGATTTTTCAATGAAAAAAAAACTCAAATGCCTTCTATCTTAATGTACTCAGTACCAATAAAAATACCTTTCCCACTGTAAATCCCACTGTAAAGTCACTGTTCACCTCTGAATACTGAGGTGCTGCTTTTGCTGACTGTTCCCGATTTCAAAATGGCGGCACCGAACACTACCGCCCATTCCCGCCACTTAAGATCGAGTAAAACCATCTTCTCCAGGATGGTATGCAGCTCCGGTGGTATATCGGCGGTATGTCATCAAACTTGCACTTTTTGGGCAGTATGTGGGTGGTTCTACATGGCGGACGGTGAGCATTCCATACCGTTCGCCAGTATGTCAATGATGAATCTTCTGTCGAGCAGTATGGCGGCGGTGTGTACCTGTTTTTTGCCGAAACTTGTATTTTTCGGCGCTAAGCGGCTGGTATGTCGATGAATTTCGGGCCCATGGACTTATTTTGCCATATTTACAAATCAAATCTAACCACTTGTTTTCTGTTTTAAAGTGTATATCTTTGCCTAGAACAGAACTTTCCAAACATGGTGTCGAACTTAGACTCATTCTAGGCTGAGCCTGAGGAGAATTTGTCTCCAAGGGTAACCCTTGATTTACATTTGGACTCTACAACTTCAGACTGTTTTTCTGCCTGACTCGGACTCAGACTTAAGTTCTGACTTTCTCTTGGACTTGTTTCTACTACATCTGATGTAGGATTTGCTACTGGTACTCTACTTGTAACAAGATGATCTGACTCATCAGAAATAATCGAATCATTCCAACTTTCAACTCCTTCCACATCTGTAGGTAATATATGATCAATGTGAACAAACCTAACCTTTCCATGATCAAACATCTTGACCAAATATGTGCAAGGACCACATATCTTCACTACGCTTCCTGGTAACCACTTTAACCATTTATGGTGATAGTTCTTCATTCTTAACTTCTGATTCAATTTCACACTTTTCTGTCTTACTCTACCTCTATCATGATACTCTTTCTGCCTTAATTGTTTCTCTTCTACTGACTGCCAAGTTTGGCTTTAACAACGAGAGCCTGGTTCGTGGCTGTTGTTTGCGAAACAACTTTGCAGGTGTTCCACCACTAGTTGTAAGTAATTAGAAAAGTTGCCAGTTTGTGGTCCAATGATAACTGTCATTTGCTTGGATTTGACTCCAATATTTGCTTGATGAGAGCATTTGTACTGTGCTCAGCTGCACTATTTGAAGCAGGGTGGTACGGTGGAACTTTGGTATGTTTCACACCGTTTCTGCTCATGAATTCTTCTGAACAAAATTGTGGCCCATTATCAGACACAATTTCTTCTGGGAGGCAATATGAAGAAAAAAATCTTTGCAAATTGTCTAATGTTTTACTTGTTATTATTTTCCGCATCGGAAACACCTCTACCCATTTCGAAGGGGTATCAATCACAATGAACAATTGTTGTCCTTATAGCTCAGCAAAATCGATATGTAACCTTTGCCACACTGGGAGGACATTTCCATGGCTGTAATAGTACTGATGCTGTTTTCTTGCTTACTGATTGACATGTTGTACACTGACTGACGATGTATTCGATATCTTTATCTAGACCTGGCAATCATAAGTAACTGCGTGCAAAACTTCTTGATCAAGCACATTCCCAGGTGCTGGTCATGAAAATCTCCTAATAATTTGGACCTGAATTTATTTGGGATAACTACTCTTGCACCCCACAAGATACAATCTTTATCCACTGATAATTCATTCCTACGAACGAAGTATGGATGGGTATCTTCATCTGATACCTGGTTTGGCCAGCCATTTGCTTTGTAATCATGCATCTTTGACATAACTGAGTCATGTTTGGTTGCTCTACCAATCTCTTCAGCTGTGACTGGCAGCTCATCAATGTATGAGAAATAGAACACTTCTTCCCTACTGGGTGTAACTTGTGATGGGAATGGCAACCTGGACATAACATCACCATTACTATCTGACTTAGGTACAACAACAATGGGTATAGCCCAATTACTTAGATCTACCTTAGGGATAATGTCCTCAGTTTCTAATCTTTTGAGTTTATGCTCAACTTTCTCCTTGAGGGCATATGGTATGGGACGTGGCTTGCAGCAAACTGGTCTAGCGTCCTTTTGTACTCTAACGCTTAGCTTGAAACCTTAGACACTGCCAGTTTCGCGGAACACCTTCGGATACTTCTTGATGACGTCATCTTTTGATGCAAGTTTTGTTTTCAACACGATCAATCTCATTCCAATCCAGCTTCAGTGATCCCAACCACTTTCTACCTATCAAGGCAGGCTTATCTTCTGTCACTACTAAGCTCTGAAACTGATCCTTGTATTTCACTGGTACGGTGATACCTCCTACTAAAGGAATTTGCTCTCCTGAGTAGCCTCACTTCTCAATCTTCGACTTCTCCAATGGAAAATCACTCAACTTGTTGAGATATAGCGATTCAGGTACTATGCTCACAGATGCACCGGTGTCGATTTCCATGGGTATCCTGGTAACTGCAATGTCTGCTTGGATAACGACACATCGCGAATCGTTGTTAGATACCCTCATGCTCCTGATGACGTATATTTCCAGAACCTCCTCATTCTGTTGCTTCTCTTCAATGCTATGTAGTCTCTAGTGATTACTACTTATAGCCTTGAACATCAGTTTACTCTTCAGTCAGCATGCCTTTGCGAGATGACCAGTTTTCTTGCAGAAGAAACATTCTGCCTTCACATATGGACAACTTTGAGCAATGGCTTCTCCCAGACACCGATAGCACGACTTCAATTTACTGTTATCTTGGCCAGTTGCTGAGGCCTTGGGGCCCAACTGCCTTTTACTTTTAACCTAAAGCTTATTCACCTTGGCTGTGTGATGACTGGAAATGGTGCGAGATTCTTGGGACTATCGGTCGGCCATATACATCGACATAGCTGTCTGACAAGCTAAATCAAAAGTCAAGTTAGGAGTTGTCAACAACTTTCTTCTGATCGGTTCATTTTTCATCCCACAAACAAAGCGGTCACACAATGCTCGGTCCTGAAAGGTTCCAAAACGACAGTGAATGAATATTTTTTTTAATGCCTCAATGTACTCACTGATATTCTTATAATTTCACTGATCTCGTATTCCAAAACAATAACTTTCAGCAATTTCCAGGGGCTCAGGACTGTAGTGCTGTTCTAACTAGGTTAGAATCTGTGTTGGTGGCCAGCTAGACGGGAACAAGCACATTTTTGAGGGTTTCATACACCTCAGGCCTGCTTCAGTCAGGAAAATAGCCCGTTTTCTTCCTAAAACTACCTGGTTACAGTTTTCATTATCGGGGACTTCAATTATACTATTTGCGGTGAAAAACATTTCTAGCCACTCTACATACACTCCGAAAATCTCTCGGTCACGATGGAACTCACCCAAGCACCCTATTATTCCCATAGGTGTGGCCATCTGGATTCTTCAATTCAGTCAAGTGTGCTTGTAATTTACTTTGGATTTTTAGCCATGCTGCAAAACAAAGAACCTCACCAAGTCTCTCTGTTGTTTGGCTGGAATCATCCACCAACACAAATTTCAGCTAGGGAATCCAATTATCCTATCCTACGTTGCCAATGCAACATCTTTTTTACGACATCATAAACACATACATACAAGATGGCTCTACAGGAACTGGTCAGGTGACCTTGTCACATGTTGCTTTTATTTCATTTACTTGACTAGTTGTATTACCACAGTAGTCCACTAGGTGGAGCAGTAGTCCACTAGGTGGAGTTCTATATTACACCGTGGATGCCAAGCAGGCAGCTTGTCCGTTCTGGGAGGGTGGGAAATTGGCTGGCTCTCATGCTAAGATGGTCGGCATGTTGGGCCTGGGTGGGAAAGGTAATCCCACAAAGAGGCTTTGAACTGGCAGGTAGCAGGCTGCAGTTGTTTTGGTGGCCAGTAAGAGCACTCCTGCTTCCCCTAAATCCCTAACATCACCCAAATAATTGAAAGTTTCCTGGGCTGTTTTTGGAATAGCCTCCAGCAGTCTCTTTAAGGACCACAGCTTAGGCTGTTCAATACCTGCCAGACTGGGTGCTGTGCACACTTCACCCATTTGTTTCTGAACATTGCATTGGCGTAGGATGCTGATTTAAGCACACTTAACAACTTTCCACTTGTTTCAAGGGGGGGTGGGGTGGGCTCCTTGGCCATTTACAGGTCCACCTGACAATTTAATTATGTGGGCTTTGAGCATTGATGGGGTGACTGAGATGATCCCTGCCTGATTTTCAATTGCAGACCGTCCAGTTTTCAGGCAAGAAACACGTGGCCAGCAGTTGAAAATTGCTCCCCTCCCACCCATCCTCTTCCTTGTGTCTAAAGAATTATTTCTCAAGCAGTTAAAAAAAATTACTGCTGGGCACTTAATTACATATGATAAATTGGCCCATACCCAATTAACCCTCTTGGTAGTTTAATATACAAATCTCTGCTGCGAAAGTATAGATTGAGTATTTTATTGAATCACGTCTGGATAGATGGGAAGGACCGAATACACATCCCTGATGCATTGGGAAAAAAAATTTTTTTTATTACGTTGAGGGCATGGAGAACCAAAGATTTTTTATGCACATATAACGTTAATTAGATTTAGGATGCAGACCTGAGGAATGCTGATGGTTTCTTACAGTGACCTAGATAGATGTATTTAATGCAGCAACCACTATTAACAGTCATAAATGTTCTATTTCCCACTGGTAGTCTGAATATCAAAATATATTAATTATTTAGGTCAAGTCAGCTTTGATGAATGATACAATGTACATTAATGGTACGCTATAGATTAAAACAAAGACAAAAGAGAATACTAAACTAAATGGAAAGTGAAATGCCCTATATTGTGCTTATTTTTGGTTGTATTAATGTTTAATTAAAGCCTGCAGAGTAATATAAAATGATTCAATAATGTTTAACAATCACTGTTCCCTGAGTGGACTAATGATGCAACCAGTTTGTACATTACGCTACTGTCATTGGATTGGTTCTCCTCTGTATTCCCCTAGACAGTGAATTCCGCCTCCCAAACAGGCAGCTTGCAAGATGAGGTGCTTATCTATAGGGATAGAAGGATTGAAGGAAGCTTCAATCAACAACAATTCCGTAAGCTTCACAGTGACTGGTTGAAGGGCAACACAGTAAGAGGTCTGGAAACCAGCTTCTATAATTGCCCTCATGGTATAGGAAAGGGCACGGGGATAAAGAAGATTAAAAAAAGAGCAGAAACAGCCCCACCCTCGCCAAAACAATCACCAGATCACCATTAGTTGCATAGGGCACGTTCTCCTCTGCCATCCCATCTAACTTTGTGTGTAACCTGGACAGGAGGGGGAGAAAAATTGGGTGGGGAGTCGTTCTGTCATCTCCTGGCCACATGATGCCATTTCCCTCAGTGATGGATTTATAATACATCCACCCAAATAAGGACAGACGTATTAAAATAAGATACAATTGAGTGGATGGTATCGTATGATGCATTTTACATTATTGACACCTCAATGACAATGGGCCCAAGTAATGCCGATCATTCACTGCCTAAGTAGAAATGGAGTAACTATTAGCTGGCCAAAGTTGCCCAAATGGCCAGAACTGGCGTAGGTGGCTGGTAACGCCGCCTTTTGAGAAAAAAAAAACTTACCCAAGAAGGGGATCAGGAGCGCATGCCCTGCTCCTGGATACCACACGCATGCACAGATGGCTGCAAAGATGTTCATGTCGATAATCACAGCGTTAGTTTAACTCCTATAAGTTGACCTCAAATCCCTTATGAACTGGAGTGTGCCTTTACTCGCTTAACATCTAGGCAAATATAGGGAGATTCAAGGGCCAAACAGGATCCTCCTTACTCTGCTCTATTTTACACATGCTGCCACATTATCTCCTTGTCTTTGGTAGGCGGAAGGATATATCTAAAAACCACCATTAAAACAGGTCAATGAACATTACTGAATAAAAATAGTAGATTTACAGTAGAAATAGACTTTACTATTCTCAGAAACAAAACAACAAAGTCCCCTGCTCTGACTCTTAAAATAATACTAACCATTGAAACATCATCGCTTAATTCTAACAAAGCTATCTGCTCTACAGTGCCTTCTGTCTATGTTTGAGTGGAGCATAAACAGCAGCTCAGACCAGTTAGGCTGAATGACCAGTTTCTGTACTGTAAATTCTATGAAACTATCACCTGGTTTCAAACTGTTATCTGGTAGTAGTGGGCTCAATTTCACCCAGTATTTGCTCCATTTTTTTTTTGAGTAGACTGCGTTTTCTGGCCTAACCTAAAAATCCGCAGTTTCCCCAATCAATTTGCACCAGGTACATTTTTAGGTACGTTTTTTTTCTCAAAAGTGGGTGTTACCAGCCACCTACGCCAATTCTAGCCATTTAGGCAACTTTGGCCAGCTAATAGTTACTCCATTTCTACTTAGGCCAGCGTAAGTGGCCTCTTGAGAAAACTCTTGTGGAGAGTTAAAGAAATCAGCGCAGGTAGGTATAATCAGAGGCCATTCGGCCTGGGATAGGGGTGGGAAGGGGAGAGGACTTGGACCTGAACCAACCAAGCCTTAGCAATGTTAAATAAATCAATGTGGAGTGCATTTGCAAACAAAAAATAAAAAAATTGAAGTCTTACCTTCAGCATCAAACTCCAATTCATCTTTCTGCACTCAGCCCGGGGAGGCAGCGGTCCGGTGCGGGAGGCCACTCGGCCTGGGCTAGGGGCAGGAGAACGCACCGGGAGGCCACTCGGCCTGGGCTAGGGGCAGGAGAACACACCGGGAGGCCCCGCGGCCTGGGCTAGGGGCAGGAGAACACATCGGGAGGCCACTCGGCCTGGGCAAGGGGCAGGAGAACACACCGGGTGGCCACTCGGCCTGGGCTAGGGGCAGGAGAACACACTGGGAGGCCAGTCGGCCTGGGCTAGGGGCAGGAGAATGCACCGGGAGGCCCCGCGGCCTGGGCTAGGGGCAGGAGAACACACCGGGAGGCCACTCGGCCTGGGCTAGGGGCAGGAGAACACACCGGGAGGCCACTCGGCCTGGGCTAGGGGCAGGAGAACACACCGGGAGGACACTCGGCCTGGGCTAGGGGCAGGAGAACACACCGGGAGGCCCCGCGGCCTGGGCTAGGGGCAGGAGAACACACCGGGAGGCCACTCGGCCTGGGCTAGGGGCAGGAGAACACACTGGGAGGCCACTCGGCCTGGACTAGGGGCAGGAGAACACACTGGGAGGCCACTCGGCCTGGGCTAGGGGCAGGAGAACACACCGGGAGGCCACTCGGCCTGGGCTAGGGGAAGGAGAACACACCGGGAGGCCACTCGGCCTGTGCTAGGGGCAGGAGAACACACCGAGAGGCCACTCGGCCTGGGCTAGGGGCAGGAGAACACACTGGGAGGCCACTCGGCCTGGGCTAGGGGCAGGAGAACGCGCTGGGAGGCCACTCGGCCTGGGCTAGGGGCAGGAGAATGCACCGGGAGGCCATTCGGCCTGGGCTAGGGGCAGGAGAACACACCGGGAGGCCACTTGGCCTGGGCTAGGGGCAGGAGAACGCACCGGGAGGCCCCGCGGCCTGGGCTAGGGGCAGGAGAACACACCGGGAGGCCACTCGGCCTGGGCTAGGGGCAGGAGAACACACCGGGAGGCCACTCGGCCTGGGCTAGGGGCAGGAGAACACACCGGGAGGCCCCGCGGCCTGGGCTAGGGGCAGGAGAACACACCGGGAGGCCACTCGGCCTGGGCTAGGGGCAGGAGAACACACTGGGAGGCCACTCGGCCTGGGCTAAGGGCAGGATAACACACTGGGAGGCCACTCGGCCTGGGCTAGGGGCAGGAGAACACACCGGGAGGCCACTCGGCCTGGGCTAGGGGCAGGAGAACACACCGGGAGGCCACTCGGCCTGTGCTAGGGGCAGGAGAACACACCGGGAGGCCACTCGGCCTGGGCTAGGGGCAGGAGAACACACCGGGAGGCCACTCGGCCTGGGCTAGGGGCAGGAGAACGCACCGGGAGGCCACTCGGCCTGGGCTAGGGGCAGGAGAACGCACCGGGAGGCCATTCGGCCTGGGCTAGGGGCAGGAGAACACACCGGGAGGCCACTTGGCCTGGGCTAGGGGCAGGAGAACGCACCGGGAGGCCCCGCGGCCTGGGCTACGGGCAGGAGAACACACCGGGAGGCCACTCGGCCTGGGCTAGGGGCAGGAGAACACACCGGGAGGCCACTCGGCCTGGGCTAGGGGCAGGAGAACGCACTGGGAGTACCCGCGGCCTGGGCTAGGGGCAGGAGAACGCACCGGGAGGCCCCGCGGCCTGGGCTAGGGGCAGGAGAATGCACTGGGAGGCCCCGCGGCCTGGGCTAGGGGCAGGAGGACACACCGGGAGGCCACTCAGCCTGGGCTAGGGGCAGGAGAACGCACCGGGAGGCCCCGCGGCCTGGGCTAGGGGCAGGAGAACACACCGGGAGGCCCCGCGGCCTGGGCTAGGGGCAGGAGAACACACCGGGAGGCCCCGCGGCCTGGGCTAGGGGCAGGAGAACGCACCGGGAGGCCCCGCGGCCTGGGCTAGGGGCAGGAGAACGCACCGGGAGGCCACTTGGCCTGGGCTAGGGGCAGGAGAACACACCGGGAGGCCCCGCGGCCTGGGCTAGGGGTAGGAGAACACACCGGGAGGCCACTCGGCCTGGGCTAGGGGCAGGAGAACACACCGGGAGGCCACTCGGCCTGGGCTAGGGGCAGGAGAACGCACCGAGAGGCCACTCGGCCTGGGCTAGGGGCAGGAGGACACACCGGGAGGCCCCGCGGCCTGGGCTAGGGGCAGGAGAACACACTGGGAGGCCACTCGGCCTGGGCTAGGGGCAGGAGAACACACCGGGAGGCCACTCGGCCTGGGCTAGGGGCAGGAGAACACACCGGGAGGCCACTCGGCCTGGGCTAGGGGCAGGAGAACACACTGGGAGGCCACTTGGCCTGGGCTAGGGGAAGGAGAAAGCACCGGGGGGCCACTCGGCCTGGGCTAGGGGCAGGAGAACACACCGGGAGGCCCCGCGGCCTGGGCTAGGGGCAGGAGAACACACCGGGAGGCCCCGCGGCCTGGGCTAGGGGCAGGAGAACACACCGGGAGGCCCCGCGGCCTGGGCTAGGGGCAGGAGAACGCACCGGGAGGCCCCGCGGCCTGGGCTAGGGGCAGGAGAACGCACCGGGAGGCCACTTGGCCTGGGCTAGGGGCAGGAGAACACACCGGGATGCCCCGCGGCCTGGGCTAGGGGTAGGAGAACACACCGGGAGGCCACTCGGCCTGGGCTAGGGGCAGGAGAACACACCGGGAGGCCACTCGGCCTGGGCTAGGGGCAGGAGAACGCACCGAGAGGCCACTCGGCCTGGGCTAGGGGCAGGAGGACACACCGGGAGGCCCCGCGGCCTGGGCTAGGGGCAGGAGAACACACTGGGAGGCCACTCGGCCTGGGCTAGGGGCAGGAGAACACACCGGGAGGCCACTCGGCCTGGGCTAGGGGCAGGAGAACACACCGGGAGGCCACTCGGCCTGGGCTAGGGGCAGGAGAACACACTGGGAGGCCACTTGGCCTGGGCTAGGGGAAGGAGAACGCACCGGGGGGCCACTCGGCCTGGGCTAGGGGCAGGAGAACACACCGGGAGGCCACTCGGCCTGGGCTAGGGGCAGGAGAACGCACCGGGAGGCCACTCGGCCTGGGCTAGGGGCAGGTGAACACACCGGGAGGCCACTCGGCCTGGGCTAGGGGTGGGAGCGAGCGAACTGGCTGGCATCAGGGCCCACAGAGCGGCTGCAATTCAACAGAGTGGCTGCAATTCAACGGAGAGGCTGGGGGGGTGGGGTGGGGGGAGGCGGGAGGGAACGAGCGAACTGGCCGGCATCGGGCGCCACAGACAGGCTGCAATTCAACGGAGAGGCTGGGGCGGGGGCGGGGGGGGGAGAGGAGGGAGAGAGGTCACAAGACTCAAGGGGGACGGGGGAGGAGGGAGAGAGAGGTCACATGACTCAAGGGGGGAGGGGGAGAGGAGAGGACAAAAGACTTTTGGGTGTGGTCCATCCATACAGACCTTGGGGAGAGAGAGAAAGAGAGAACTGCGAACCTGTGCTGCCTGCTTTCCTGCGGTTTTGAACTTCTTTGAAAGTTTAACTTCAAGTATGGGGGCAATACTGACAATGCCATGCCATGTACGAGCGTTCTGTATCATTGTGCTACGTAGGAGACAAATGATTAGAGCTCATCACATCAGAAACATCAGAGCCCGTAGGGTGCAGGAGGCCTTATCCACCTCGGGAATATCGAGTCAGGTGTTTGTACCTGGACCTGAGTGATGCAGACTGTGTCAGAAGGCTGTGTTTCCACAGAGAAGTTGTCCGTGAGATCTGCGAGTTGCTGATTCCAGACTTACAGCCGAGAAGCGGCAGATGGACTGCTTTGTCAGTTGAAGTGAAGGTTACAGCTGCACTTTCCTTCTATGCCTTCGAATTGTTTCCAGCTACAACTGGAGATGTGTGCGCCATCTCTCAACATGCAATACATGTCTCCATTCGCCAGGTCACGGCTGCACTGTATGCGCGGAGGAATGAATTCATCAAGTTCCCAATGACCGCCCAAGCAATCCATGACAGGGCTGTGGGTTCTCAAGGATTGCTGGCTTCCCAAAGGTACAGGGCTGCATTGATTGTACCCACATCGCCTTGCGAGCACCTTTGGAGGATTCCGAGATGTTCAGGAATAGAAAAGGCTTCCACTCCATTAATATGCAGCTCGTGTGTGACAACATGCATCGCATCATGTCAGTCGATGCAAGATACCCTGGCAGCACCCATGATGCGTTCATCCTATGCCACAGCGTTATATCTGCCATGTTTGAGCAGCAGCCAGAAGGGCAGAGCTGGTTACTGGGAGACAAAGGGTTCGGCCTCACCACCTGGCTCATGACGCCCCTACCCGTAACCCGGACGGAAGCTGACCGTCAATACAACACGTCGCACATTACGATGCGCAGCATCATAGAGAGGACCATTGGCATCTCGAAACAGCGTTTCTGATGCCTGGACCATTCCGGAGGCTACTTGCAATACTCTCCTGAGATTGTCGGTCAGTTCACTGTTGTGTGCTGCATGTTGCATAACTTATCCATCATGAGGCAGCAGCAGCTGGTAGTGGAAGAAGACCCACCTGAGGTGAGGGAGTGGCTGATGATAATGATGTGGAAGATGCAGGTGACGAGCAGGAGGAGGAGGAGGAGGAGGATGATGATGAGGATGAGAAAGCCATTCAAGTGCCTGAGGCCGGAGCATGACAGCGACGGAGGGCGGGCCATCGTGCTCCTTTAATGATTGTTTGAGCCTTGCACCAGCAGCTCATCTGTGAACACTTTACTGATGCCTGAAGGCTCAGTGACAACTATTCCACATGGACATGTTTTTTTTGGAACTGTTCCATAATGTTGTGTTGTGTTAATGGAACATGATCCAGTTTTAATTTAAATATATTTTATTAAGTTTACAATGTACTTAACTTTACTGTAATAAAATTATTCTTGTATCAAACTTTACTTTAATATGACTCTTTAAGATCATTTAAAAACTTTAAGATCACTTATAAAGTTGTAAATTTACATAACTTGCAAAAAACTTTTAAGGTTAGAACATTTACACTCTAAGATCACTTAAAAACTTTAAGATCACTTAATATCTTGCAAATTTACGTAACTTACAAAAAGCTTTTAATTTGAGAACAGTTACAACAGTAACAACATCAACAACAACAACAACAGCAGCAAAGAAAGGCTGCACCCATCTCTCATCCCATTTAGTCTAACACTGCCCGCTGCGCCTGGTCTTGGGTTCTCCACCACCCCTGCCCACAGACGGTGGCGCAGTGATTGTGGGCTTGCTACCAAGCTTATTCCTTTTAACATCTCTGGTAATGCGTACTTCTTCATGGGGGGAGGGGTCAGGTGGTAATGTGGAGGGCCTGGCTTTGGGCTCTTCAGAGGCTGGTGTGAGGATTGCAGTGGGAGTGGTAGTTGATTCTGTCAATATGCGTGTGGTCTGGGCGTGTTCCCTTATTGCAGCAGCTAACTCACACATGCCCTCCCTCATGCACCCTGACAGTGTCTCAGCGGACTGAAACATTCCCTCCCTGATGGCCTGTACTACCCCTGACATTCCCTCACTCATTGCCAGTGTTGTCCTTTGCACTACCTCTGACATTCCCTCCCTCATGGCCACTGCCATGCTTTGCATGACCTCTGACATTCCCTCCCTCATGGACACTATTCCCTCACTGATGGTCCCAGACATCGTTCCTATTTCCCGTGTCATTGCTGTACTTCTCCCGACAGTCCCGCTACCTCATCACTCACCCCACTGATGGTGTACAGGAGTGATCGGGTAAGGTCAATGCTCTCTGCACTCAATGCCATGATCGGAACCACATCTGTTGCACCCTGCATCTCAGGAGAGCTTGGTTGATTTCTCCTTCCCCTTACCCTGGGTCTGCCTCGCTGCATCCCAGTGGGACCCGCAGCCTCAGATGGTGGGGCCCTGGGTGTGTCTCGATGCATCCCACTAGGACCCGCAGCCTCGGACGGTGGGGACCTGGGTGTGTCTCGCTGCATCCCACTACTGGGACCCGCAATCTCGGGAGGTGGGAATCCATGGAATGTCTCACCAGCACTCAAACCACTAGTCACAAAAGGGGGAAAACCATGGAATGTCCCACCAGCACTCAAACCACTAGTCACGGAGGGGACTGCCACCTCTATGAGCTGCATTGCTCCATATTCAGTACAAAAGTGGCAGCTTCATCCAGCTCAGGCCACTCCCCCTCCCCCCCATGGTCTTGGTCTGGAGGGTTGGATTGGAAGATGTTCTCCTCTTCAGGCTCATCCGCGTCTGAATCTTCTTCTGCATCTTCAGGAGTGGCCTCAGGTTCTGCGAAATATAACAGAACAGTCAAATAGCTAGCAGCAGAGGAGGGGGCAGGATGGGTGGCATGACTAGGCTCACACATAGCAGGCCAGGCAGCAGGTTGATTTAAAGGGCCACAATGAATATTCAGGACTTACCCTCTTCCTCGAGTATGGGCCCAGCTTGTGCAGCACTGATTGTTTTTCTCCAGGCAGGACCCATCAAAGCAGCAACCCTCTCTTCCAAGGCTGTCAGTGGGTGCAGATTTGCTGGGTCTCCTCCTATTCGAGTTCTTTCCCTTTTGTTGTGGCCCAATTTCTTCTGCAAAGATTAAAATGCAACTTTTTAGAGAGGGTGTCTTTCTGCTGAGTGGTACATATATAGCTGGTCACATTTACAATTGCAATTGCATTGAATAAATGAAAATATTACTTATACTAACTACTTGACCAAGGTCCTGCCATTTCTTTTTACACTGGCTTCCAGATCTCTTGGTGTTCACCAATGCAGAAATCTACTGCAACTTGGTTCCAGCGTTTCTTCATTTCTTTTGATGGCACTTTTATGTGACCTCTGCTGGAATCCAGCTCCTGCCATCTGTTCTCAATGACAGTAACTAGTGTCTCCATTTCGCCATGCAAGAAATTCTTTGTCCTTGGTCCACGTTGCTGCATTGCTGTATTGCTGCAGCTGCTCTGAGATACTCACAGCACTTTTTCAATGCTCTTAGATACACAGTACTGATTTTGCATGCAGCAGTGATTTTTCCAAACACAGCACTCCTTCTGGCACGCAGACATAAGTAGCTCTTTAAAAATGGTCGAATGCCAACTTGGAGCGTTACTGCTCATGCGCGGCCATCGCTTTTCTCACCATGCATGTGCAGACGTCCCAGCACATTTTCCACTGCAGAATGCAGGCTCCAGCCCCTGAGGCGACTGGCCACACTTCGCGACTGCAGAGAAGAGGCCAAACAGTGGCGAAAGTAGGAAGATTGCTTCCTGGAGCATCTCCTGCCGTAATGAAACGGCGCAACTCGGGTAAGTACACTCGAAAACGGGCCCGGGGAAAATTGAACCCAAAATAACTAAAACATATCACCAGGTTGGTTTGAAAAAAATCCCAGAATAAGTGGAATTAAAAACTGCATGGAGTGTAAATTCAGGAGTGATATAAATTGAACGTCCGACGTAAATTTGCCCCATCCTCAATGGCAGGTTAGGTTAAAATCGAGGCTTGCATTTCTCTTAATTTTATTAGATAGTCAGCAATGCATGTGATTCACAATGGTGTTTGTCCACATAAATACAGTCATGAAACAAAAGATGTATTGTAAACAGTCCCACAAGCTTATCATTGAATGGAATGGTTTGATCAATTGATTAGTTCCAAACACTTTAAAGACTGGGCTCTGAAACAGACCCCCATGCAAGGGCAGTGACAACACTGAGGCATATATCGCAGCTAGTCTGGGATATGCATTCTCTGCAGCCTAAACAAAAAGCCAGCAGCAACTAACTGTAATATGGTGTGCACTATGACCAGCAAAAGTGATCCAATAAATAATTCATCATAGATCTTTATTTTGGAAATTTTTCAAACAAACCTGGTGATTATATTTTGGTTCTATTACTACCAGATAGCAGTCAGTCTAAAAACAGAAGTGATACACTTCATAATGATTTAGAAACAGCTGGAAATTTCCCAGTGCTGAGTGTACGGGTTTGGTTCCATGTTTTTATTGAATGTTCGAGGTTGCAGCCCCTGTTCCATTATTTAAAGGGGCTGCTCCTCAATTTCTGGCTGCACTTCAGTCCCACACTCCTGATCTTTGGGCACCCTATGCGGAGGGCTGCGGGTAGGTCCGAGGGCCTCCTCGTAGGACTGCTCCTGGGCATGGCCAAGGGTGCCATCAGCCGGTCCAGGCAACGGGCGGGTCAAGGGGATCGTTCAGCCTGACTGCCTGCCTCTCTTCCGCGCGTACATCCGGGCCAGGGTGTCCCTCGAGATGGAGCACGCGGTGTCCACCGGTACGCTCGCGGCCTTCCGCGAGAGGTGGGCGCTGGAGGGACTGGAGTGTATCATCACCCCCGGCAACCAAATTTTAATTTGATTTTATGTTTTAAAGTTTAATTTGTTTTAATTGCCGGGGTTTTTAGTGTCCCCCTCCCCTTTTATAGGGGGCACTGGTAAAATATGGAATTTTAATGCCCTAAAAAAACCCACAAAAAAACCCCTACAAAAATACAAAAAAACCCCCAAAAAAACAAAAAAAAGGGCCTTGCAAAATATTTGGAGTGTACCCCAGATCGGGGGGGGGGGGGGCACTTGACCTCATGTTTATTTGTTTACTGTAAAAGAGTTGTACGGGTTTGGGGGCAGGTCGGTAGTTAAACTCACGGAAATTGACAGCGCGTCGGGAACCTCCCGTTATCCCGCTGACTTCTGCATTTAACTCGGGCGCGTTTGGAGGCGCATCATGGACCCGCTCGGGAGAGGCATTCAAGTATTGAAATGCTTGTTGAAAGCCCCCTAAGCAGATTATTAACAACAGCGTTTGCTTTAACCTCAGGAGCAAGGGATTCACTTGCGTACCTCGGGAACCTCGCCTGTGATTGGGAGGCAGATGCTCAGTGGCCATTGTACGAGTCAAATTAATTGAGAGCTAGGAAAAACACATACATATTCCCTCTCTACACGTGGTTATTTGGCTAATGGAAAGGCTCTTGCAGACTCTATTTTGTGCAGAGTTTGTCAGCGGTTTGCAGGTTATTTCTGCAATCTCGGAAGCCACTCTCACCACATTGCTCGTCACGATCACAACATTGAGGGATGGGGACCCTGATCTCCACATTGCCGACCATCTATTACATCAGCATGGGTGCCGCTT
Source organism: Pristiophorus japonicus (assembly GCF_044704955.1). Classification (NCBI taxonomy): domain Eukaryota; kingdom Metazoa; phylum Chordata; class Chondrichthyes; family Pristiophoridae; genus Pristiophorus; species Pristiophorus japonicus. The sequence continues at coordinate 210,341,081 of NC_091981.1, read as the reverse complement.
TTATGCTGTCTCACCTTGGACCTCCGAATCGGACAAAGATGAGCCACACCACCAACAACACCATCAGCAGCCGTCAAAACACCAGCAACAGCAACCACAACAGCAGCATTTTCCTCAACGACCTGATGTTGCACAGGAGAGAGGGGGTCAGCACAGGGCAGCATCGCGCCAGAGGTGATACCCCCAACAAAGGGTACACAGGCAGAGAATGAGCTTCCTGGACATGACTGAGCAGCAGTGCTTCAAAAGGCTCCAGTATCGCGCCAGGTCGTCTCAGATATTTGTAGCTTGCTGGAACAAGACCTGCAGCCCAGAGGACCTGGTGGACATGTCTTACCAATAGCTGTCAAAGTCAACACTGCCTTCAAATTCTTTGCCTCAGGCTCCTTCCAGGGATCTCACAGTCAGCAGACCCACAGATGCATCACCCAGGTGAACAATGCCATGTTTGACAAGTCAGCCAATTATGTCAACTTTGCCAGTTATGCAGCCAGTGTTACTGAGCGGGCGCTGGCCTTTGCGGCTCTGGCTGGTTTTCCCATAGGTGCAGGGCATCACCGACTGCACACATGTGGCCATCAAGGCAGCCCCAAATCATCCAGGAGAGTTTGTGAACCTCAAGGGCTTTCACTCCCTCAATGTGCAGCTCGTTTGCAACCATAAAAAGATCATCATGCATGTGTGCACTAGATTTCCTGGCAACTGTCACGACTCTTTCGTTCGTCTACCTTCCCTTAGTTCTTTGCACCTCCAAACAGACTTATGGGCTGGTTGCTTGGAGATAAGGGTTATCCACTGAAGACATGGCTCATGACACCCTTGAGGAGGCCAAGTACAGAGGCCGAGGAGCATTATAATGAGAGGCACATATTCACCACAAGTGCCATAGAGCAGACAAGAGGCATGCTGAAGATGTGCCTCAGATGCCTTGACAGATCTGAAGGAGCCCTTCAATATGCACCACCAAGGACTCCAGAATCATCGTTGTTTGCTGAGTGCTGCAGAACATAGCGCAGCAGCGAGGATTGGAGCTGCATGAGGAGAAAGGCGCAGAGTGCAAAGCCTCTTTACAGGAGGAGGAACAGGTAGAAGATGAGGAGGAGGAAGATGCGCCTGATGTGGCGATGGCACCAGCAATGGCCAGATTTACTTAACTTGCTCCAATGCACCCATATGACTGCCACATGCTGTACTAAGTTCCCCCCACCCCTGTAACAACACCATAAAGCACCCCTACAATGACCAAGTAATTCCTGTCACCCCAAACTCCCATTGCTCAAGGTTAAGTAATGTCTCACCATTCAATCCAAGTAATAGAGCCACTTTTGAGGCAAAAATGGACAAGACTGGAAAGTGGTGCAAAGAAATACATTTATCCATGTCATAAAAATAACTCAAATGATCACCAACATTTGTTCATACACTCATGTGCATCTAGGATTGTGTCCTTTTTCTTTTCTGATTGTTTCTACAAGGTGCACTACCCTGCTGCAACAGCTTAGACACTTTTGGCAGATGTCCTCTGGGTTTTGGAGCCTGTGATGGCCCCGCCAAAGTCTGCTCCTCCTGCGACAATGCAGGAGCAGAGTTGTCCATTGGGATCCGAGGACGCATGTGGGGCTCTGACTGAGGGGGAAGCAATGGGGGAGAAGTGGGAATGCTTTCAGAGGAACCCCCACTTCTATGTCTCCTTTCACCATCATACCTCTCATGTGCCACCTGCACTCCCCTGCTAGCAAGGAGCTGAGAGCACCTTGCTGTGCAGCAGTGTGGTGATGAACGTCCAAGTTTTAAAAAATTCGTTCCTGGGATGTGGGCGCCACTGGAAAGGCCAGCATTTATTGCCCATCCCTAATTGCCCTTGAGAAGTTGGTGGTGAGCCACTTCTTGAACTGCTGCAGGCTGTGTGGTGAAGGTACTGTTGCAGAGGGAGTTCCAAGATTTTGACCCAGTGACGATGAAGGAACGGCAATATACTTCCAAGTCAGGATGGTGCGTAACTTGGAGGGGAATTTGCAGATGGTGGTGCTCCCATGCGCCTGCTACTCATGTCCTTCTAGGTGGTAGAGATCGCAAGTTTGGGAGGTGCTGCCGAAGAAGCCTTGATGCGTTGCTGCAGTGCATCTTATAGATGGTACACACTGCAGCCATGATGTGCCGGTGGTGGAGGGAGTGAATGTTTAAGGTGGTAGATGGCGTGCCAATCAAGCAGGATGCTTTGTCCTGGATGGTGTCGAGCTTCTTGAGTGTTGTTGGGGCTGCATTCATCCAAGCAAGTGGAGAGTATTCCATCACACTCCGGACTAGTGCCTTGTAGATGGTGGAAAGGGTTTGGGGAGTCAGGAGGCGAGACACTTGCTGCAGAATACCCAGATTCTGAACTGCTCTTGTTGCCATAGTATTTATGTGGCTGGTCAATGGTGACACCCCAGGATGTTCATGGTGGTGGATTCAGTGATGAATGTCAAGAGGTGTTGGTTAGACTCTCGCTTGTTGGAGATAGTCTTTGCCTGGCACTTATGTGGCGTGAATGTTACTTGCCACTTATCAGCCCAAGTTTGAATGTCGTCCAGGTTTTGCTGCATGTGGGCAGGGACTGCTTCATTATCTGAGGAGATGCGAATGGCACTGAACACTGCGGTCATCAGTGAACATCCCCACCTCTGACCTTATGATGGAGGGAAGGTCATTGATAAAGCAGCTGAAGATGGTTGGACCAAGGACACTGCTCTGAGGAACTCCTGGAGCAGTGTTCTGGGGTTGGGATGATTGCCCTCCAACCACCACAACCATCTTCCTTTGTGCTAGTTATGACTCCAGCCAGTGGAGAGTCCCCCCCACTCCCCAATTCCCATTAACTTCAGTTTTACTAGGGCTCCTTGATGCCACAAACGGTCAAATGCTGCCTTGATGTCGAGGGCAGTCAATTTCACCTCACCTCTGAAATTCAGCTCTTTTGTTTATGTTTGGACCGAGGCTGTAATGAGATTTGGAGCCGAGTGGCATCGGTGAGCAGGTTATTGATTAGTAAGTGCCACTTGATAGCATTGTCGACGACACCGTCCGTCATTTTGTTGGTGATTGAGAGTAGACTGATGGGGCAGTAATTGGCCGGATTGGATTTGTCTTGCTTGTTGTAGACAGGACATTCCTGGGCAGTTTTCCACATTGTGGGGTAGATGCCAGTGTTGTAGCTGTACTGGAACAGCTTGGCTAGAGGCGGGTTAAGTTCTGGAGTACATGTCTTCAGCACGACAGCCGGGATGTTGTCGGGGCCCATAGCTTTTGCTGTATCCAGTGCACTCAGCCGTTTCTTGATATCATGTGGAGTGAATCGAATTGGCTGAAAACTGGCTGTTGTGATGGTGGGGACCTCAGGAGGAGGCCTATATCATCCACTCGGCACTCCACCATCATTGAGGATAGGGATATTCATGGAGCTTCCTCCTCCTGTTAGTTGTTTAATGGTCCACCACCATTCACAACTGGATGTGGTAGGACTGCAGAGCTTTGATCTGATCCGTTGATTGTGGGATCACTTAGCCCTGTCTATAGCATGCTGCTTCTGCTGTTCAGCATGCATATAGCCCTGTGTTGCAGCTTCCCCAGGTTGGTACCTCATTTTTAGGTGTGCCTGGTGATGCTTCTGGCATGCTCTTCTGCACTCCTCATTGAACCAGGGTTGGTCCCTGACTTGATGGTAATGGTAGAGTGAGGGATATGTTGGGCCATGAGGTTACAGATTGTGGTGGAATACAATTCTGCTGCTGCTGATGGCCCACAGTGCCTCCTGGATGTCCAGTTTTGAGTTGCTAGGTCTGTTCTGAATCTATCCCATTTAGCATGGTGGTAGTGCCACACAACACGATGGGTGGTGTCCTCAGTGTGAAGACAGGACTTTGTCTCCACAATGACTGTGCGGTGATCACTGCTACCAATGCTGTCATGGGCAGATGCATCTGCGACAGGTAGATTGGTGAGGACGAGGTCAAGTAGGTTTTTTCATCGTGTTGGTTCTCTCACCGCCTGCTGCAGGCCCAGTCTGGCAGCTGTGTCCTTCAGGATATGTCCAGCTCGGTCAGTAGTGATGCTACCGAGCCACTCTTGGTGATGGACATTGAAGTCTCCCACCCCGGGTACATTCTGTGCCCTTGCTACCCTCAGTGCTTCTTCCAAGTGATGTGCAACATGGAGAAATACTGATTCCTCAGCTGATTGAGGGGGATAGGTGGTAATCAGCAGGAGGTTTCCTTGCCCATGCTTGACCTGAAGTCTTGAGACTTCATGGAGCCAATGTTAAGGACTCCCAGGGGCACTCCCTTCTGACTGTATACCACTGTGTTGCCACCTCTGGTGGGTCTGTCCTGCCGGTGGGACAGGACATACATAGGGATGGTGGTGGAGGGTTCTGGGACATTTGCTGAAAGGTATGATTCTGTGAGTATAACTTTGTCAAGCTGTTACTTGACTAGTCTGTGGGACAGCTCTCCCAATTTTGGCACAAGTCCCCAGATGTTATTGAGGAGGACTTTGCAGGGTCGACTGGGCTGGGTGTGCCTTTGTTGTGTCCATAGCTGAATCCGTGGTTCATTCATTTTTTTTTTCTTATTACTGTTTCTCGTAGTTTTTTTTTACAACTGAGTGGCTTGCTGGGCCATTTCAGAGGGCAGTTAAGAATCAACCTCATTGCCGTGGGCCTGGAATCAGATATATGCCAGACCAGGTAAGGACGTCAGATTTCCTTCTCTAAAGGACGTTCGTGAACCAGATGAGTTTTTACAACAATCCAATAGTTTCATGGTCACCATTACTGATACTAGCTTTTTAATTCAGATTTACTTAATTGAATTTAAATTCCCTAGCTGCCATGGTGGGAGTTGAACTCACGTCTCGAGATCATTAGTCCAGATCTCTGGATTACTAGTCCAGTAACATAACCATTATGCTATGTTTATATCTCTCCTAGTGATGAGGTCTATGAGTGTCTGCCATCTGTTATCCACAGCAAGCATGTTCTCATGTGAGTGGCGCATTTGCTGCTTCAAGCAGGTGGCCATCCTTTCCATGGAACAGCACATTGTTGCCATCGCCTGCTCCGTGATGATGCTCATGTTGGAGATGGACTCCATCATTCTCTGTACTTTTGCAGACATCGCGGCTGCAAATGCTGCCAGAGCCTCATGCAGTTGTTGCTGCCCCTCCAAGATCACCCTCTTTCTCAATGGCCTTCGAGGCTCAGCATCTGCATGCAGCGCAGCAGAGCTTGGAGCGTCCTACACCCTCCGGCGAGGAGTCTCCACTGCTGTCCCTACCATCTGCTCTTGCTCACTTGTGATGTGTGAGACACCAAGTCACAACACAACTCTATCTCTCACAGGACTCCTGGAGGTGTGCCTATCTGTGTCGGTGCTGGGTACACCCTCAGAGGCTGAAGTTTCCTTTGCGGAGCTGTCTTCCTCCCCTGACAGGACAGTGGGGGGAGCACTTGATGGATTGTAGGAAAATAAAAAGATGAATGAGAAGTGTCATCATAGGAATAGGTAACATGACCATTATGCATATGATGACATTTCAGTGGCTGCTGACATCAGCAAGTTTGCGGATGACACTAAACTGGGTGGCTGTATGAGTTGTGAGGAGGACGTTAAGAGGCTGCAGGGTGTCTTGGACAGGTTAGATGAGTGGGCAAATGCATGGCAGATGCAGTATAATATGGATAAATGTGAGGTTATCCAATTTGGGGGCAAAAACACGAAGGCAGAATATTATCTGGATTGCGGCAGATTAGGAAAAGGGGAGGTGCATCGAGACCTGGGTGTCATGGTTCATCAGTCACTGAAAGTGGGCATGCAGGTACAGCAGACGGTGAAGAAGGCAAGTGGTATGTTGGCCTTCATAGCTAGGGGATTTGAGTATAGGAGCAGGGAGGTCTTATTGCAGTTGTACAGGGCCTTAATGAGGCCTCACCGAGAATATTGTGTACAGTTTTGGTCTCCTAATCTGAGGAAGGACGTTCTTGCTGTTGAGGGAGTGCAGCGAAGGTTCACCAGACTGATTCCCGGGATGGCAGGACTGTCATATGAGGAGAGACTGGATCAACTGGACCTTTATTCACTGGAGTTTAGAAGGATGAGGGGGGGATCTCATAGAAACGTTTAAGATTCTGACAGGACTGGACAGGTTAGATGTGGAAAGAATGTTCCCGATGTTGGGGAAGTCCAGAACCACGGGGCATAGTCTTAGGATAAGGGGTAGGCCATTTAGGACTGAGATGAAGAGAAACTTCTTCACTCAGAGAGTTGTTAACCTATGGAATTCCCTGCCGCAGAGAGTTGTTGATGCCAGTTCGTTGGATATATTCAAGAGCGAGTTAGATATGGCCCTTACGGCTAAGGAGATCAAGGTATATGGAGAGAAAGCAGGAAAGGAGTACCGAGGGAATGATCAGCCATGATCTTATTGAATGGCGGTGCAGGCTCGAAGGGCCGAATGGCCTACTTCTGCACCTATTTTCTATGTTTCTATGTTCCTATGTTTCAATCACTGCTATATGCCATGTGGCCGTATGAGATTTAGTGGTCGAAATTGGGAGTGCTTAATTTGAATTAAGTAAATTATTTTCACCCGGCAGTAGGCGGAGGCAAGAACCCCGGAATTGGGCACTTTAACTTAAAAAAATCATCCGGGCGCTCTCGGGGTAGGAGGGAGACAGTAGCGGGGCGCTGTGAGTCAGTGCCGTGCTGAGCATGTCAGCGCAGTGCTGACGCGTTGTAATATCCCTCCTCTTCTTTTAAAGGGGAGGGCCACTACAGACTCTGCAGCCGTTTCCATGTCATCCACTGGGCCAGCATGGAGAGTTTCGGCCGGGCCAGTGGCCCAGCTCCCAAGAGTGGGTGCCGGGCTGGCTGTTGATGGCCCGGCCGAACCAGCGTCCGCCATTGTTGTGCCGATTGCAAAGTCGGCCAACAAAAAAAAAAGATGGTGGCTGCGGTGCTAGGCCCTCCAATTTAAGGACAGATGGGGAGCCCCAGCCACCACAGCTTTATGGCCCATAAAGCTGTCGGTGGCATCGCCTTGTGCCAACCTCGCTCTCACGGGGCAATTTCCCCCGCGAGGCAAAAACGGTTTGCCTGCACCAGAACATCGAAGGATGCATCGCTAAATCTTGGTGCGGCCCTCTGCCTTTGTGCAACCATGACTCACACTTTTATCAGTTTTATAATGCTACTCAGACCTCTGGAAATCACCTTGAACACTCCTACATCAACCTTCAAATGATATTTGTGCAAGGCTGCCTTAAATATTGGTGCTGGAAATGAGTCATCAATGACGTCATCAGGCCCGCTCCATTTAATTGGGCCGTGAAACTTAATGAGACTTTCATGTACATCATCACGTACTGAATTTAATTTATTTTCTCGTGCAAGTGACAGTATTATTAAATTTTACACACATCAAAGGGAAGCCCCCTCATGCTCTGATGGAATGTACCAAGTTCAATATAACATGTTTTAGACATACACTAATTTACTTTGACGACCGAATTAATCTTTAGTACTGTTTTTAAAAGCAAAGGTGACTTTTAATGTTGTGGACGTATTTAGGTTATCTATTCTACAGCTCCTCACTAGTCAGATTCCACATCAATGCCATGATAGTGTCCTAATTTTTTTTTGAGTATGTTCCCACTGGAGTCTTATTAAGATCAAAGGATGAGTCTGGCACAACCTGCTCCTAACTGTAATGTGGGCGTTTTCCCAGAGAGCAGCAGATAAACCAATTTACTGCAATGCTGTCAGCAAGGTGATTTATGACATAAACTAAGCATACTTATTATAGAAAGCATTAAAAGGATGTACAACATGTTTTATTACCAAGAGACTCTACCTGAAATATCATACTGTTGTTTTGTAACCCTGGAAGAAACATTAATTCATTTTTTTGATGATAAATGATAAATGTATCTAAACATCAACCATGATAGATTTACACATTAGAACTTAGTCCTCAGAAAGTATTAATTATTGGTAGAGACAAGTGGTTCTTCCCCATGCTAGGAGGTAATGGGCTGAGAGCTGGTGGTCCCGGCACAGAATTCACTACAACTTCAGTCTCTAATTCTAAACATAACTATTTAAGCACACTCGGAGCAGATTTTAGGTGCTGGGACAGCTATTGTTTTCACCTAGCACTGGTGTTTAATCATATTCAAGGCATCTTTCAAGGCAGTATTTATTTTACATTTTGTGTTACCTTTTTTTAAATCTTTAAAAATAGTAAGTCATGTACAGCTATAATTTTGTGATGCAGAGAAATGGACTCTAAGCCACACTCATAGCTGTCCTGAAAGCTGACTTTAATCCATTAGTTACCAGAGCTCGGTACCACCCCATTTACAGCTGCGAGGTTGGAGGTCCTGTGCCAGCTATGGAGGTCTTGCCCCATGAACTATATTGGGCTTAACATCCCCGAGAGGAAGTGCAGCGCAAAATATTGCACTGTAATTCCTCTCGGGGGCGGGACCGCAGCACAAAGGCACGCAAAGTTTCCACTGCTACACGATGGGACACGTAGCACTGGTAGGTAGACAGGGCCCTCCCCTTCCATTAAAGGCGAAGGCCAAGATGCCGACTCTGGGAAATGGGGCCATCGATGGACCACCAGGCAGCAACCCGACACACAAGCGGAGTGCCGGGCTGCAAGATCATGGCACAGACCCCACGATCTACAAACAAGAAGGCCGCGACTGGTGAGTCGGTCATTGTTTTTTACTGCCGTACTTCCTCTTTAATTTTCATCCCGCGGAAATGTCATGGGGCACGACCGAATTTTCACTCTGGGGCGGAATCAGGTGTCTGCGCACGGTCATCGATGACGCAGCGGCCCAGGGGGCTTCCGGTAGGAGCAGGCCGCTACCGATTACCGCTGCCGCTAAACTCCGCTAAACTCCCATGGAATTTCACGGGAGTTGGTAGGAGTGCTGTGCCCAGGCGAAAAGTCATTTGCGACCCGTTAACACCATGTCAGATAGGGGAAGGTTAGATTGGTATAATTGCTCGTACCTCACAACCTCTGAAAGGTGCCATCTTTAGCATACATTTTTCACAGATGGTGCATGAATTGATTATAAGATTAATATATTCAAAATAAAAGTTTTTGTTACAGTTTATTTCCAAGTGATCACACAGAAAGAGAGAAAACAGCAAGTGTGTGTTCTTCAAAGTATATATAAGTTGAGGAAAGTTTTTAATTCTGATACCCTAACTTAGAAAAAAAAAATTAAAGAGTTGTTTTGGAGATGATACAGAATACATTCCCACCAGGAATGTGGAACAAAACCTATTTGGGGGTCATTTTGACTTTGAGAGTTAGTGTAAAATAGGTGACAATGATTCAGATACCGGATATACATCTTTCCTTATTCTCATTTTGATTGATTTCAATGGAAATTTAAATCGGGAGAGAGGTATAACGGGTGTCTAAATTGATATTTCCCTTTTTACACAATCACCCAAAGTCAACAAAGTGGATAACCTCACATTTATCTATATTATATTGCATCTGCCATGCATTTGCCCATTCACCTAACCTGTCCAAGTCACCCTGCAGCCACTTAGCATCCTCCTCACAGCTCACACCGCCACCCAGTTTAGTATCATGTGCAAACTTGGAGATATTATACGCAATTCCTTCATCCAAATCATTAATGTATATTGTAAATAGCTGGGGTCCCAGCACTGAGCCCTGCGGCACCCCATTAGTCACTGCCTGCCATTCTGAAAAGGACCCGTTTATCCCGACTCTCTGCTTCCTGTCTGCCAACCAGTTCTCTATCCACGTCAGTACATTACCCCCAATACCATGTGCTTTAATTTTGCACACGAATCTCTTGTGTAGGACCTTGTCAAAAGCCTTTTGAAAGTCCAAATACACCACATCCACTGGTTCTCCCTTGTCCACTCTACTAGTTACACCCTCAAAAAATTCCAGAAGATTTGTCAAGCATGATTTCCCTTTCATAAATCCATGTTGACTTGGACTGATCTTGTCACTGCTTTCCTAATGCGCTGTTATTTCATGTTTAATAATTGATTCCAACATTTTCCCCACTACTGATGTCAGGCTAACTGGTCTATAATTACCCATTTTCTCTCTCCCTCCTTTTTTAAAAAGTGGTGTTACATTAGCTACCCTCCAGTCCATAGGAACTGATTCAGAATCGATAGACTGTTGCAAAATGATCACCAATGCATCCACTATTTCTTGGGCCACTTCCTTAAGTACTCTGGGATGCAGACTATCAGGTCCTAGAGATTTATCGGCCTTCAATCCCTAGAGTGAGGACACCAAGAGGTGAGGGTATGTCACTAAGGGTGGAATGAAGGAAGGGGTGATGCACAAAAGACTTGAGTGTGCAGGAGAGGGTGTAAGCCTGGAGCAAGTTGCAGATTATATATATATTATGTTATATCGATATATTATATAGGGTTGGATTTTCGGCTTTTAGGACTTCGGGGCATTAATGACGGCCGGCAGTCCTGATCCCGCCTGAAAAAGGTTTACACCTCAGTCAGCAAAATTGGGCAGCTGGGCCCTGGGTGAAGCGATATGGGAGGCATTGCACACCTCTCTTAGGGAGTTAGGCTGGCTGAGCATGTAAAAATTCCAAGCTAAAGAGCCAGCCTGGGAGCACTCTAAGAGAAGTCTCTGAAGAAAAAAAAAACCCTGAAAAAACCCCACCAAAAACATTCCCAATACATAGCCCACGTCACCTGAAACATAAATCGCAAAAAAAAGAAAAGAAAAAACAATCACACTTGGCTGAGATCGGCATTACTTACCTCACTGCAGCCGCTACAGCTTCAAACACTTGCTTTCACAGGCATTCCTACCAGGGCGCGCTGCGGGGCACAATGAATTGGATGTATTGTGTATGTAGGCACTCTGTTAATGACTCCACGAGGCAGGGGTATGGCACTTGAACTGTACAGACTGTAGTCCTTTATTGCAGCTCCTAGAGTGAGGACACCAAGAGGTGAGCTCCCTTTTATACTTGGTTACCTGCACAGGTGACCCTTAGGTCTCCAGCAGCAACACCCTCTGGTGTACAGGTAAGGTATATACAGGGTGAAGGTACATTCAGGTCTAGTGTTAAAGTACATCAGTACATCATTGGCATACATACATAACAACACTCCCCCTAAGCCTTTCCCAAGTCCTTATTGCCATGACATGGGGAGATGATCAGTAGTGGGCTGAGGGAGGTTGTGGTGAGGGTTGTGTGGGTGGCAAGTGTGGTCCCTGTGCTTGAGGCTGCCCTCATTCATTTCCCCCCCTCACACACAGACCATATGGGTGTCACTGTTGGAGATTCCTCAGTGGTGGAGCCAGTGCAATGGGTAAGGTTACATACACTGTGGAAAGGCTAAGTGGAGGTGTTTGGTGGTAGACACGGCCACAGGGCTGTGTGGGCTTTCTTGTCCTCCATTGGTGGTGGTAGTCTGGTCATCCCAGGGTCTGCCAGGGAAGCTGGAGGGCACTGACCGCTCACTTCCAGTGCTGGCCCTGGTGGCCAGGGGGGTAGGGCCGATCTGGGGAGGTTGCCAGTGGTGGTGGCTGTGCTGCCCATTGACCGCTGTTCCTGCAATGGGTCTGCTCCCACTGGTTGTGTGTGAGCCTTTCCTGGGGCATCACATTTGTCTCCAAAGTCCAGGCTACATGGTCAGGTAGTCCGCTGGACCTGGGGGTCTCCCACGGGGGGATACCTCTGGCATTTACATTGTACCTGTAGAACCCGGTGTCCTTTAACAGTCTACTTTCTGCATGCATGACACATTGGCTCCGATCACAAATAAATCGATTCTACACAGTTATCTCTCTTAACATTAGCAAATTTAGCACTCACAACACTTTCTTGTGTATCGGTGTCTTCATACAGGGTTGCATTTATCATATTAAAATTTCTAGCATCATCATTTAACAGTGCAAACTTGTTGCTAACATTGTGAATGTTTAAAATGTATAGAGACATTGAAGTTGAGAACGTGGGAATTGTATAGGGACAGTATAAGCTAACAAAGAATTCATGGAGGAATAGCCATGACATCTCGGACTCGAGACTGTGAAATGTTACAACACTAACACATATTGAAACAAAACCCACAGCTTGCAGAAAAACCTCAAGGTCTTATTAAATCATGTTATTAACCTGAAAAATTAACAGAAGGTCTTTGTTTAAAATCAGACCATACTTAGGTCGGCTTATGAGTGGACAAAGGGAAAGAGGGACCAAAAGAGATAGGTTGAACTAGGATGTCACTCTAGCCCTATCTTGTTATTTTTGCCGAGAATGTATAACTGTTGTCGCTTTACGATGTAACTTCACTTATCCGTAGGGAGTGTGTACGCTCTATCCAGAGGGTATATCTTCTGTCTGATAGGTCTTGCCGGCCGGTAAAAATAAAGACTGCTTTGTTCAAAGCACAAGAGGTATTCGACTCAGTAATTTTACTGAACCAGATTTAGAGAAAAGAATCTACATTTATATTTGGTGTCAGAAGTGGGATCTCAACGACGACTGCCGAAAACTTGCGAATTAAGAGCCAGACTAGCCTTGGACGAGACGAGGGGAAAGTGGCCACTGGAGTGAGTATGATTTCAATACTGCTCCAGTTTCCCCCAGTTTCAAAAGTCTGAGGAAAGTTTAGCCACTCGCTGGTTCTCAGGTAGTGTCTGAACGAGATCCAGGACAATGTGGTGAATACCTTTCAAACTTAGAATAGGGATAGAGATAGGGAAATTGCGCGATGACGCAAACCAAGCGGCGACTTGGAAAGATAGGTTATAGTTAGAGCTAGATAGGGATAGATGATCAATCATGGATCCAAAAATTAATAGGAAAGAAAAGAGACTCTTGTGAATGTCTGTTTAAATGAGAAATGCTTCTGTGATTTTTACTGTTAAAAAAAAAAGCCGGGGAGTTGTGGTTTGTTTTATCTCAAACAGAATGAAAGTTTGTTTTAACCCTTCGTAGTATTGTCCTGTATGTGGGAAGTTTAAGAGTGTGAACCTTATTGAATTACGTATATTCGGATGATAAGTTACGGAGCCAGGAAATGCACAAAAGATAGGTTTGTTAAAAAAAAAGAAAAAATTACATGGTCCCGGTGGTTAAAAAAAAAGAAGAAAAACTTGTTGAAAGAAAACATTCAGAGAAGGCACAGCAAAACAACTGATATGGATTCAAAAGGATTCAAAAAAAAATATTACATTAAATAACACGACCTTGAGGCTGGAACAATTGAGATAACGAAAAGCAGTCCACAGCCTACGTGCCAGACTTCTCTCTAGTTATGGAAAAGACAAAAAAAAGTAATGTACTAAATAGGTGTTGAAAACAAAATGTTCTGAGATTTTAAATTATGAGAAAAATTCCACTGCAGTCTAAAAAAAATAAATCACTCCTGTCCAGTAGGCAGAAAAACTCCATTAAATTAGGGCTTTCATTGACTGATTGAATTTAAACTGCGCAGTGACGCGAAAGGATAGGGAAATTTGGAGACTAAAAGAAATTAAATAAGGCTCATAAGAAATCAAATTTAGAAAATTAGGCTCACAGGGAATAAAATAAGGCTTATGGGGAATTAAATAGAGGATAGGTGTTCAATTCAGGTACGACGTCGACCTTATATATCACTTGGCCCGTCTAGGCTCTGATTGAATTTAAATCCCGCTGCAATTCGGAAGGTAGGGCCGACGCGAACGCGCAGCGGTGCGAGCGTGCGGCCGAGAGGAGGAGGGCTGACGCAGACGTGCAATGACGCGAGACGCGCAGCGGCGCGAGCGTGCGGCCGAGTGGAGGAAGGCAGACGCAGACGCACGGCAACGTAAACGCGTGGTGACGCGAGACGTGCGGCGGTGCGAGCGCGCGCGCGCGAGTAAACGCGGGCCGACGCGAACGCGCAGCAACGCGAACCTCGAAAGTCAGTGCTGATTTCTGTAAGTCGCTGTGTGTTGAGTTTGTCAAGCGTGTTTCGGTGGAATCGCGTGGAGACGCGAGCCGCGGGGCGACGCGGCTGTGTGTTGAGTTTGTCAAGCGTGTTTCGGTGGAATCGCGAGCCGCGGGGCGACGCGGCTGTGTGTTGAGTTTGTCAAGCGTGTTTCGGTGGAATCGCGTGGAGATGCGAGCCGCGGGGCGACGCAGCTGTGTGTTGAGTTTGTCAAGCGTGTTTTGGTGGAATGGCGTGGAGACGCGAGCCGCGGGGCGACGCGGCTGTGTGTTGAGTTTGTCAAGCGTGTTTCGGTGGAATCGCATGGAGACGCGAGCCGCGGGGCGACGCGGCTGTGTGTTAGATTAGAAAGTCTGTTTTTAAGTAAAGTCTGTTTTTATGTAAAGTCTGTTTTTCAGTAAAGTCTGTTTTTAAGTAAACTCTGTTTTTCAGTAAAGTCTGTTTTTAAGTAAAGTCTGTTTTTCAGTAAAGTCTGTTCTTTTTAAGTTTGTTTAAATCGCACGACTACGTGAACGCGTAACGACACGGTAATGGGTAATCAGTTGGATAAAACAACGGATGCGGATAGTCCGCTACAAAAGTTATGTGAAGAATTCCCTGAAAGAGCTGAAGACTTTAGAAAATTATCAGGAGCCCTGAACAAATTATTGGGAGATGATCAATGGCCTCTAGGTGGCACTAGAAGCGTAGAGGTAGCAAAAAAAAAAGCACAGGGATTAATTTGGAGAAGGGGACGAGGAAAAGGGGACAAACATTTAATTGCAACATGGCGACATTATTGTCAAAAATTAAAAGATGCATCACTTCTGTCAAGTTGGCAAATAAATGCTATTAAATTAGGACTTTCATTGACAGAGGGAACACATGTTAAAACTGTAGATGTCTTAAAAAAAAAGAATGTGCGCACGAGAAACTTACTAAGAGATACTCTGGGACCTCTGAGAAAGGTATTGACCGACTACATAGTAAAATGGCTGGCTTTGTGTTAACCGAGGCTGATGATGAAATTGATGAGTGGTCACTGACTCAGCGCCCAACGGCGCCTCCCGAACCCCCTGGCCCCTTGCTCCAGTCCTCTTCCCAACACCCTCCACCTTACACTCCAGCGAGAGGAGTTAAAAATAACCCCATACCACCAAAGCAACAAACCCAAACTGACTCCTCATCCTCTGATAGCGATTCGGATCCCCAGTTTACAAGCAATATAGCCGAAAGGACCAGATCTCACACTCGAAAGGGCAGAACTATATCTCACTCACAGACAGTCCCGTAAATCTTCTAGTCAATCTACCAGTCCAAGTTGTGAAAGACATAGCAAACACCCCCGCCGATCGAGACGCAGAACTGTCAAGCAGTCAGACAGCTCCAAAACATCCACCGACCTAGAAATGATTTCCAAGATCCCAAAGTCTCGACACCAATTCCCTGTCAGACCAATGCCAAACCCTGATGCACAACAAGCTGCAGACCACCCCACTATAGATGTCTATGTGATCTTCGAACAACTATTTGATTGCTCACGCTATCCGGACAAATGGAAAGGGCAGTTAGATATTATTGGCAGGAAAAGAAAGGGGATGGGGGAGGTGCGCCCCCAACCCGGGTCAAGACTGAATACGTGACTAGAAAGCAAAAGCCATCTCGGGAGGAAGGATCAATAGAACCGCAGTGTTGCATACAGGATTGGATGGATAAGCAAGGATACGGTTATACTAAACAACCAAACGGCCCGAGCCCTGTTAATAAACCTCCCTATTGTCCCCAACATGGTATGGGAAGAGGCTGGGACTGGGTAAGAGGAATTGACTGTTTTAATTGTGGGCAGGAAGGACATTGGAATAAAAATTGCCCCTACCGTCAGCATGGAAAAGGAAGAGGAGGAAGAGGAGGGGGGCAAGGGGGGAGAGGAGGATCTTACACTAACTTCTCCCAGAATAACCCCTTTGGTCAATTGTCCCCCGATTGACTACGCAGCTTGGTTGTGCAGGGATCCTCCCCGGACGACGAACCCATTCTGAATGAGTGGCAACCCTTTTTGATAGATACGGGAGCCTTCATGTCTTCTGTACAATCAAAGCTTAAACTCCCTGCCTCTACTGAAACACAGGAACTTTCAGGATTCCTGGGACAAATCTCGACATTCCCAGTGTCAGAACCGGTTAAAATGGGTTACCAGGAAGAATCGGTGGAACATCGAGTTGTTATCACAACCAATCTGGACTGTAACTTGATGGCTAGAGACCTCCTCTGCAAATTCCAGTTGCATTTGGAGTGTGGAGATGATGGGATTATTGTAAAACAGGAAACCCTTAAGCGGCAGTATTATACCACTAGAACCCCTCAGTGGTGGTCTCTGGACCTGCCGCAGGCACCCTATCACGTAACCCTAGCATATGATCCCAGCGGAAAGAATCAGGACCTGCAGAACTTTTATCATGATCACGAAGGGGAAGTGAAGGGAATTCTATTAAGAGCTAGAGTGACTGGACTGGAAAGAGAGGCAGATTTTGTGGAAGTGGATAAGAATCTGTGGAAACAGCCCCTAACAATGGCACCGCATATTGCTCGTGAAGTATTAGCCCCTCACCATGCTAAAGATTTGGGAGTTATGGTACGCAAGGCCATAGATGAGGCTGACCCTACCAGCCGGGATGTGCAAATCGTAAAACATGGGCGAACAGTCCAATTTCATGGGGACCCCGAGAAGGTCTTAACGACTCTACAGCATCATACTGGCTCGGACATACCTGACTATGTGGATCCTCATGTGTGGGCAGAGGACCCCTCCCAAGTGGGTTATACTCCCATTGATCCGATTGAGATTCCAGTGCAGGGCAATGTGGACTGGCCCTCTATCCGACAGAACCCACTGAAATCACAGGCAATCCTAAACTGACCTTTCGGCACTGTACTGCAATTAATCCGGCCTGTTTTCTTACTGAGCCACCCCAAGATGAGGAAGAACCCAGTCATGATTGCTTATCTTTAATTTAAGAGGCCACATCAGTCAGGGAAGATTTAGTTGATGTACCAATGGAAGATCCAGACTGTATTCTTACTGAGCCACCCCAAGATGAGGAAGAACCCAGTCATGATTGTTTATGTATGTTGAAGGAAGTACTTCTATTAATCCAGAAGATACACGAATCTCAGGATACGCCATAGTAAACCAGGAGAATCAGGTCTTGGAATCTGCCGCTTTTGAAACCGCCTATTCTGCTCAACAAGCTGAACTATTCGCCCTCACCCGAGCCTGTATCTTGGCCAAAGATCTCAAAGTCAATATCGATACCGACTCTACGTATGCCTTTGGGGTGACCCATGATTTCGGACAATTATGAAAAAATAGGGGTTTCCTAACCTCACAGGGGAATGAGATATCTCATAAACAGCTAGTATCTGATTTGTTGCAAGCCCTCATGTTCCCCAAACGCATTGCCATTGTCAAATGTACCGCCCACACTACCGGAAATTCTCTGGTTGATATAGGGAATCGTTGTCCTGACCAAGAGGCCAAACAGGTCTCTCGTGACCAACAGATGATAGTGCCCAAAATTATGAGTCAGACTAAAAATCCTGCAAAGGATAAGTTAGCCTCGGAAAAACCAATGCCAACCATCCAAGATGTTATAAAAGCACAGGAGGACGCTCCTGAAAAAGATAAACTGTTGTGGAAATATTATGCATGTACTTATGACAATGTTTCTAAACTCTGGACCACTCCCGCGGAACAGACTTGCATGTCTGACAAGTTGGCTCTATGGGTTATTGAATGTATGCATTTTGCTACTCATTGTGGAGCAAGGACCACGAGTGACACACTTTTGGCTACTTGGTGGCACCCTAGACTCCAGGCGCTCACCCAGAACATCAGTAGTCGTTGCCTGGTTGGCCAGCAACATAATCCAGGGAAGGGAGTCCCCTGTGATTGGGGTAAAACGCCTCTACCCGAAGGTCCCTTTGAGACATTTCAGTTGGACTACATTGAGTTGCAAAAAGTTCAGTGTTACAAATATGTGTTAGTAATAGTAGATATGTTTAGCAGATGGATTGAAGCCTACCCTAACCTGGACAATAAGGCTCAAACTGTTGTTAAGGTGTTAATGAGGGAAATTGTTCCTAGATATGAGATCTTAGCTCGACTGATGACCACCTATGTTCTTTCTCTGACTCAGGCTCTGCGACTAGTTCACAACCAGGTTCAAGATGCTCACCTCGACCTCCCAGTTTTACCCGAATTGTCCCTCGTGGCACCAGGGAAGTATGGATTCGGAAGGGATTACAGCCACAATGGGAGGAGCCTTTTCAAGTGTTACTCACTACCCCCACTGCAGCCAAGGTTGAGGGGAAAAGTGCCTGGGTTCACCTGCACCACTGCAAGCTCACCACCCTCTAACGAACCTATTTTATTGGTTATTCTAATTCCTGTTTCTGTTCCAGACTTCCTCTTCTCCATAGCTGAACAAGGCCGTTGGCATCCTAATTGGAACGTGGACCAGTTTGAACTTTTACCCGTAGTGATAGACAGCCAGCTACACCGACGGTGATCTGAGAAGAGAGACGGAAAAACTGAACTCTTTTAATCAGCAAAATAATTGGACTATTTATCTGAATCCCGAGCCATAAGATGAAACTGTCTGTATGCCACAGTCTGTATAATGTTGATATATGACAGTTTCAGCGCATGGGAGGGGAGACAGAGACGAAAGCTACATGTCTTATGTTTATGCGCAAAATGGGAACTTTTCTGGATATTAGGTGTGTTCACATTCCCTATACATTTTACTCCTGGAATGATCCTAAGTGTTATCATGGAATGATAAAAGGGGGGAATTTGAATGTTTAAAATGTATAGAGACATTGAAGTTGAGAACGTGGGAATTGTATAGGGACAGTATAAGCTAACAAAGAATTCATGGAGGAATAGCCATGACATCTCGGACTCGAGACTGCGAAATGTTACAACACTAACACATATTGAAACAAAACCCACAGCTTGCAGAAAAACCTCAAGGTCTTATTAAATCATGTTATTAACCTGAAACATTAACAGAAGGTCTTTGTTTAAAATCAGACCATACTTAGGTCGGCTTATGAGTGGACAAAGGGAAAGAGGGACCAAAAGAGATAGGTTGAACTAGGATGTCACTCTAGCCCTATCTTGTTATCTTTTGCCGAGAATGTATAACTGTTGTCGCTTTACGATGTAACTTCACTTATCCGTAGGGAGTGTGTACGCTCTATCCAGAGGGTTTATCTTCTGTCTGATAGGTCTTGCCGGCCGGTAAAAATAAAGACTGCTTTGTTCAAAGCACAAGAGGTATTCGACTCAGTAATTTTACTGAACCAGATTGAGAGAAAAGAATCTACATTTACAACATCACTTTCACAAGCATTCATTACATTTCTTTCATTAGTTAATCCGGCATCACAATTTAACGTTACATTTGCATACCTGCATTCGCTTACTGCACTTTTAACCTTAATATCCTTGGCATTGCTGTGCCTACAGTGAAACTATCCCTTTAGTTTCCTTGGGTTACACCCGGCCTCCTTTAAGGGAGCCTTCCAATCCAATTCACCGCTCGGTGCCACTTGTCGCTCCTCCAACACTGCCCCTCCTAGTCTGGTCGCGGGCATTTTGATTCAAGGTTCTTCGCCTCGTGGTGCGGCCGCCATCTTCTCGTTCTCCTCGAGGTAGGCCATGGCGATGTTTTTCTTCTCAGGTTCGGCCATAGACGTCGGGAATCCATCTTTTTCACCGATCTTCTTCCCTCGGAGTTCTGCCACGGCCCAGAAGGTGAGGTCTGGCGTTTGGGTTGGGTGATCTCACCACGGTGTTGTGCAGTCGTCACTGCACAGTCGAGATGGACGGTAAGATTTCGAGATGCAGCGATGGATCCAAGTTCGGGGCTGCGTGGGATATCGATCGTTGGGGCCCGGAGCGCGTCATTGCTTCGACCAATTTGGACCTGCTTCATCCAACTTTTTCCCAGCAGCGTTGGACTATCGCCGGCAACAATCCACAAGGGGAGCTTGTTCATCGTGCTGCCCTGGGAGACCTGGACGTCCACGCTGGTATAAGTGAGCAGCTTTGCCTGGATAGGAGACAGCTTTGGTTGTTCGGCGGGATTGTTCCAACGTTTTTCGAAGGTCATCTGGCTCATCAAAGACTGGCTCGCCCCGTGTCGATTTTCATCGAAACTGGAACTCCATTGATGTCCACTTCCATCTTCCATGGCGAACTCTCGGTGGAGCAGATATAAATTCCGTACTCTTCTTCCAGGGGTTGAGCAGCTTTGTCTTCATCAGTGTCGGAGCCCCGGTGATCAACCAACTCTTCAGCGACGCGGTGATTAAAGCTTTTTCTGCACATTCTCTGAAGGTGACCTTTTGCGTTGCAGCCTTTGCAGGTGTAGTCTTTGTAGCGGCACTGGTGGGCCCTGTGGTTTCCTCTACAGCACCAGCACGGGGCTAGCCGGTTGGCCCCATGTGGTGGACTCAGGGTTGCAGGACTCGGGGCAGCATTTCTGCCTTTGAAAGTCGCCATTCTGTTCACTGCACTCGTCGGTTTAGAATCCTGGGTGTGGGTCATCATTCGTTTGGAGTCGCAGACCAAAATCATGAAGGCCTGGCTCACTTTGATCGCCTTCTGCAGGGTGACTGTGATGTCTGCAGAGAGCAGTTCATGGAGGAAGTCCTTGTGGCCGATTCCAATAACAAATATGCCCCTTAGTGCTTCGGTGAGGTGGTCGCCAAAATCACACGGTGATTCCAACCTTCTTAAATCTGCAGCATACTTAGCAATTTACACCGGTGAGTGTAAAACCGGTACCTGGCTGTGAGGATGCTCTCTTTTGGTTTCAGTTGTTCTTGTATTAAGGTTACTAGCTCCTCATAGGTCTTGGTTGCTGTCTTCGCTGAGGCTAGTAGGTCCCTGATGAGGCCATGGATAGTGGGCCCATAACTACTAAGCAGGATGGCCCTCCGCTTGTTCGCCAGTGTGGCCGGGGAGTCCCCATCCAAGTCGTTGACGATGAAGACGTTTTCGAACCTTTCCACGAAGGTGTCCCAATCTTCCCCATCGGTGAATTGTTGGAAGTTGCTGAGATTAGACATGTTGTGCGTGGAATTCGTAACCTCGTCACCAGTTATTGTGTATGTAGACACTCTGTTAATGACTCCACGAGGTAGGGGTATGGCACTTGAACTGTACAGACTGTAGTCCTTTATTCCAGCTCCTAGAGTGAGGACACCAAGAGGTGAGCTACCTTTAATACTGGGTTACCTGCAGTGTACAGGTGATCCTTAGGTCTCCAGCAGCAGCACCCTCTGTTGTACAGGTAAGGTATCTACAGGGTGAAGGTACATTCAGGTCTAGTGTTGCAGTACATCAGTACATCATTGGCATGACACATAACAGGGTGGGAGTCAAAAATCGAGGCAATGTTGCAACCAAGGATGTTGCACACTGGCTCGCCTCTTCCGGGCGGGAATGCTCCGCCCCCCCCCCCCCAAAACTGGCACCAAGTTCCGACGGGGCATTGGAAGCTGGCCACCTGCCCAGAAGAGCTCACCGCTGCCATTATCGCCCCTCAGGGGTAAAAACAGAGGCGGACAACAGCGGAAAATCCAACCCAAAAGGTGGGAAATGGCTATGGAGGGATTTGAAGAATTGAAGATGACAATGATGGCGTTAAAAAGCACAGACAAGAAATTAATGCAAATGTGTTAACCAATGTGGTACAAAAAGCACACAGAAGCAATTAGACACTTACATAAGAACATAAGAAATAGGAACAGAAGTAGGCGATACGGCCCCTCGAGTCTGTTCCGCCATTCAATCAGATCATGGCTGATTCGATCATGGACTCAGCTTCACTTCCCCGCCTGCTGTCCATGTCACCTTATCGTTTAAGAAACTGTCTATCTGTCTTAAATTTATTCAGTGTCCCAGCTTCCATAGCTCTCTGAGGCAGCGAATTCCACAACCCTCTGAGAGAAGAAATTTCTTCTCATCTCTGTTTTAAATGGGCCGCTCCTTATTCTATGATCGTGCCCTCTAGTTCTAATCTCCCCCATCAGTGAAAACATCCTCTCTGCATCCACCTTGTCAAGCCCTCTCATAATCTTATACGTTTCGATAAGATCACCTCTTATTCTTCTGAATTCCAAATAGTAGAGGCCCAACCTCCTCAACCTTTCCTCATAAGTCAACCCCCTCATCTCCAGAATCAACCTTGTGAACCTTCTCTGAACTGCCTCCAAGGCAAGTATATCCTTTTGTAAATATGGAAACAAAAACTGCATGCAGTATTCCAGGTGTGGCCTCACCAATACCCTGTATAACTGTAGCAAGACTTCCCTGCTTTTATACTCCATCCCCTTTGCAATAAAGGCCAAGATTCCATTGGCCTTCCTGATCACTTGCTGTACCTGCATACTAACCTTTTGTGTTTCATGCACAAGTAACCCCAGGTCCCGCTGTACTGCAGCACTTTGCAATCTTTCTCCATTTAAATAATAACAGATATACCACTTTGAATACTGTTGGGGGAGATGGCTCATCAGGGGAAGGCAGCAGTAGCCAAGTTCATGGCACCATGGGTGGCTCTGCTGCACAGCAGGGCAGAAAAAAGAGTGGGAGAGCTATAGTGTTAGGGGATTCTATTGTAAGGGGAATAAATAGGCGTTTCTGCGGCCGCAATCGAGACTCTAGGATGGTATGTTGCCTCCCTGGTGCAAGGGTCAAGGATGTCTCGGAGCGGCTGCAGGGCATTCTGGAGGGGTTGGGGGGGGGTGGTGAACAGCCAGTTGTCTTGGTGCATATAGGTACCAATGATATAGACAAAAAACGGGATGAGGTCCAACAAGCTGAATTTAGGGAGCTAAGAGTTAAATTAAAAAGTAGGATCTCAAAGGTAGTAATCTCAGGATTGCTACCAGTGCCACATGCTAGTCAGAATAGAAATAGCAGGATAGTTAAGATGAATATGTGGCTTGAGGAATGGTGCAAGAGGGAGGGATTCAAATTCCTGGGTCATTGGAACCGGTTCTGGGGGGTGTGGGATCAGTACAAACTGGACGGTCTGCACCTGGGCAGGACCGGAACCAATATCCTAGGGGGAGTGTTTGCTCGTGCTGTTGGGGAGGGTTTAAGCTAATATGGCGGGGGGATGGGAATCTATGCAAGGAGACAGAGGGAAGTAAAATGGGAGCAGAAGCAAAAGGTAGAAAGGAGATAAAGAAAAGTGGTGGGCAGAGAAATCAAGGGCAAAAATCAAAAAAGGCAACATTACAACATAATTTTAAAAGGACAAAGAGAGTTAAAAAACAAGCCTGAAAGCTCTGTGTCTCAATGCGAGGAGCATTTGTAATAAGTTGGATGAATTAACTGTACAGATAGCTGTTAACGGATATGATGTAATTGGGATTACGGAGACATGGTTCCAGGGTGACCAAGGCTGGGAACTCAACATCCAGGGGTATTCAATGTTCAGGAAGGATTGACAGAAAGGAAAATGAAGTAGGGTAGCGTTACTGGTTAAAGAGGAGATTAACGCAATATTAAGGAAGGACATTAGCTTGGATGATGTGGAATCTGTATGGGTAGAGCTGCGGAACACCAAAGGGCAGAAAACGCTCGTGGGCGTTGTGTACAGATCACCAAACAGTAGTAGTGAGGTTGGGGATGGCATCAAACAGGAAATTAGGGATGCGTGCAATAAAGGTACAGTAGTTATCATGGGTGACTTTAATCTACATATAAATTGGGCTAACCAAACTGGTAGCAACATGTTGGAGGAGGATTTCCTGGAGTGTATAAGGGATAGTTTTCTAGACCAAAATGTCAAGGAACCAACTAGAGAGCAGGCCATCCTAGACTGGATGTTGTGTAATGAGAGAGGATTAATTAGCAATCTTGTTGTTCGAGGCCCCTTGGGGAAGAGTGACCATAATATGGTAGAATTCTTCATTAAGATGGAGATTGAGACAGTTAATTCAGAGACTAGGGTCCTGAATTTAAAGAAAGGTAACTTCGATGGTATGAGACGTGAATTGGCTAGGATAGACTGGCGAATGATACTCAAAGGGTTGACGGTGGATAAGCAATGGCAGACATTTAAAGATCACATGGATGAACTTCAACAATTGTACATCCCTGTCTGACGTAAAAATAAAATGGGGAAGGTGGCTCAACCGTGGCTAACAAGGGAAATTAAGGATGGTAGCATTCCTTGAAAATGCACAAAAGCAAAATACTCCCGGATGCTGGAAATCTGATATAAAACCAGGAAATGCAGGAAATACTCAGCAGGTCAGGCAGCATCTGTGGAGAGTAGAAACAGTTAACATTTTCCAAGGAAGAGGCATATAAATTGGCCAGAAAAAGCAGCCAACCCGAGGACTAGGAAAAACTTAGAATTAAGCAGAGGGGGACAAAGGAGGGGGAAAATAGAGTATGAGAGTAAGCTTGCAGGGAACATAAAAACTGACTGTACAAGCTTCTATAGATATGTGAAGAGAAAAAGATTAGTGAAGACAAACGTAGGTCCCTTGCAGTCAGAATCAGGTGAATTTATAATGGGGAACAAAGAAATGGCAGACCAATTAAACAAATACTTTGGTTCTGTCTTCACTAAGGAAGACACAACTAACCTTCCGAAAATACTAGGGGACCGAGGGTCGAGCGAGAAGGAGGAACTATTAGTCAGGAAATTGTGATAGAGAAATTGATGGGATTGAAGGCCGATAAATCCCCAGGACCTGATAGTCTGCATCCCAGAGTACTTAAGGAAGTGGCCCTAGAAATAGTGGACGCATTGTTGGTCATTTTCCAACATACTATAGACTCTGGATCAGTTCTTATGGATTGGAGGGTAGCTAATGTAACCTCACTTTTTAAAAAAGAAGGACGAGAGAAAACATAATTATAGACCGGTTAGCCTGATATTGGTAGTGGGGAAAATGTTGGAATCAATTATTAAAGATGTAATAGCAGCACATTTAGAAAGCAGTGCCAGGATTGGTCCAAGTCAGCATGGAATTATGAAAGGGAAATCATGCTTGACAAATCTTCTAGAATTTTTTGAGGATGTAACTAGTAGAGAGAACAAGGGAGAACCAGTGGATGTGGTGTATTTGGACTTTCAAAAGGCTTTTGACAAGGTCCCACACAAGTGATTAGTGTTCAAAATTAAACACATGATATTGGGGGTAATGTATTGACGTGGATAGAAAACTGGTTGGCAGACAGGAAGCGAAGAGTAGGAATAAACGAGTCCTTTTCAGAATGACAGGCAGTGACTAGTAGGGTGCTGCAAGGTTCAGTGCTGGGACCCCAGATATTTACAATATATATTAATGATTTAGACAAAGGAATTGAATGTAATATCTCCAAGTTTGCAGATGACACTAAGCTGGGTGGCGGTGTGAGCTGTGAGGAGGATGCTAAGAGGCTGCAGGGTGACTTGGACAGGTTAGGTGAGTGGGCAAATGCATGGCAGATGCAATAAACTGTAGATAGAGGTTATCCACTTTGGTGGCAAAAACAGGATGGCAGAATATTATCTGAATGGTGACAGATTAGTAAAAGGGGAGATGCAACGAGACCTGGGTGTCATGGTACATCAGTCATTGAAAGTTGGCATGCAGGTACAGCAGGCGGTGAAGAAGGCAAATGGCATGCTGGCCTTCATAGTGAGAGAGTATAGGGGCAGGGAGGTCTTACTGCAGTTGTACAGGGCCTTGTTGAGGCCAAACCTTGAATATTGTGTACAGTTTCGGTCTGCTAGTTGAGGAACGACATTCTTGCTATTGAGGGAGTGCAGTGAAGGTTCACCAGACTGATTCCCGGGATGGCAAGACTGACATATGAGGAAAGACTGGATAGACTAGGCTTATATTCACTGGAATTTAGAAGAATGAGAGGGGATCTCATAGAAGCATATAAAATTCTGATGGGATTGGACAGGTTAGATGGAGGAAGAATGTTCCAGATGTTGGGGAAGTCCAGAACCAGAGGTCACAGTCTAAGGATAAAGGGTAAGCCATTTAGGACCGAGGTGAGGAGAAACTTCTTCACTCAGAGAATTGTGAACCTGTGGAATTCTCTACCACAGAAAGTTGTTGAGGCCAGTTCGTTAGATATATTCAAAACGGAGTTAGATGTAGCCCTTATGGCTAAAGGGATCAAGGGGTATGGAGAGAAAGCAGGAATGAGGTACTGAAGTTGCATGATCAGCCATGATCTTATTGAATGGTGGTGCAGGCTCGAAGGGCCGAATGGCCTACTCCTGCACCTATTTTCTGTTTCTGTTTCTGTTTCTGCTCTTTGATTTTTTTTCTGCCAAAGTGCATGACCTCACACTTTCTTACATTATACTTCATCTGCCAAATTTTTGCCCACTCACTTAGCCTATCTATGTCCTTTTGTAGATTTTTTGTGTCCTCCTCACACATTGCTTTTCGTCTCAGCTTTGTGTAATCTCCAAGTAGATCTCCAGTTCTGGTGCTTCGAAACAAGGGAAAATTAAATATCTGCTATTATTGAGTCTTACTACTACCATCAGATGTAAATTTAGTTTACCATGTGTAGAAACATTGCTGTGGTGAGAAAATCCTGGCTGCTATCCCTACAGGTCGTAAATATATAGGAGAAGACGTTTTAGCTTTATTCTGTGAAGTAAAGGACCACAACTTGCTCAACTAGCTCAATAAAACCATCTCCAGTCCTATGTTTATGAAACGTGTGTAATGCAAATATTGTCTGGTTTAGCACGATTGCATACCTTATGCTGACAGTTAGCTGTGTTTCTGGGACAATGCAGTAGAGCTTATCTGACCAATGTGATCAGATACAAACAAGTATACAGTATATCTTTATCTATTATTATCATCACTCACTTAAATAAAGACAAGGAGGCCTTATTGAGAGATTATGGGGGTCCCATTGGGAAGCTTCCTGTCCATGTATTTTCTTCAGTTGGAGGGGGATGATGTTGATGATGAGCTGGAACTGTCAGACAGCACCAGCAGAGTAGAGCTACAACTAGGAGATACCCGTCTGAGGGGATGTACCATCCTCAAAGGACTTACTTTGAACCTCAGCGATGAGACTCGTTTTAGTGGGATGTGGCTAGGGAATTGTGCCATCTGCTAGGAGAGGACATGCAAGAACTTGTACTGTGCTCTCTGTGCCACTGAAGGTCACAATGACATTAATTTTTTTATTGCCATTGGAAGTTTTCAAGCGGCCTGAGTGGATATAACCCATATCTGCCAGTCGGATGTCCATTGCTACACCAGCTGGTTACTGATGGGTTGTTTGCCACGATAAACCAATATATAATTTCCCCTATATCCATATGGGGAATATATGCAATTCAATGACAGGTTCCTTGGAAGCTTGCATAACTCATTTATACTCATTTATACTCAGGTACTATGTTATTCCACCATTTGTTTGAGAATGTGCAAGGATCACGGGTCTGGCAGCGAGTGGACCTTGGCTACCCACTGTTGCCATGCCTGATGCCACTACTCAAGGCTCCTTCCACTATCTCTGAGCAGTGATATAATAAGGTTAATGCCTCGACCAGAGTATCTATAGAGAACCACATGGTAATACTGGAACAGAGGATCAGGTACTTGGACCAATCCAAATATAATCTCAGGAAGGTTTATATCAGCACAGCAAGTTATGTCCTACCCATTAGTTTAATAGCTAGGGGAATCCAGCTGGATGACCAGGAGGATATGTTGGAGGAGGAGGAGCTTCAAGAAAAACCCCCAAGGTACTCAGAAAGCAACAGGATAAAACATTTGCAGGAACCTCATTCTGGATACTTTCTCCAAAAGTTGTCATACTGCAGAACAACATAATTCAATCCTGCCATCTTGTCCTTATACTGCAATAAAGATCCCAAAGGCAATTGGAAAAACAGTGTCACCATTTCCCACCACAACCATTGCAGCACCCTCATAGTTTTTAGTTCCCTCTAAATTAAATTAAATTTACACAAGTCATTGACTACAATTATTCTATTTATTGTACAGATCTTTCCAACTTGTCATTGTCTAGCTAATTCTCTTCACCACAGTGCTTCCTCTTCCTAATAGTGGCTTTGTCTAAGATAGCAGCTTTTTCTTGTTGTCAAGCTCTGGAACTCAACCTAGCTCTCTGTCTCCGTGAGCCAGAACAGCGGATGGGTCGGCTTCAGACTGCAGCTTTTACATTGCTGTGGGGGTAGCCTGACCCAGCCTGCATTCAGTTCTTGTGCAGTCAAAGAGAAGGTTGGCTGGTGTGGATGTGAAATGATCTGGAAAAATTGCACCAACATCCACAGACTGTTAAGAATCACCTTGTGCTGGCCTTTGTGAACTCTGCCTGCTGGTCTGAGGGGCGTCAGACCACAGGGTAGGAGTGGCTTTTCGCAAGCTCTCCTAATTTGAGTGGCCTCCTCTATGAGCTTGTCCAGTGCAGCTGAAGGTCTATAGTCCAGCAGTGTGAGCATTCATGAGGGCACCTGCAACAGTCCCCACTGCTTGTAGCGGGTGCAATGGTGTTAACACGATTTGTCTGCTATACAAGATGGACAGGAAAACCAAAAGGGTAAGTAATATTCATATTTATAAGAAACAGGAACTCGCACTTAAAAACTTCCTCTCCTAACTGTTGGCAGTTGCATCCAGAATCACATCACTAAGGTAATCGCACCTTAACCAGGTGCAAACAGCTGATTGAAACTGCTTGAAACTGCCCGTCTTTCCCTGAAATCAACAGAGCATTTTAAACCAAAAGCAAAATACTGCTGTTGCTGAAAATTTGAAATAAAAACAGAAAATGCTGGAAACAATCAGCATGTCAGGCAGCATCTGTGGAGAGAGAAACAGAGTTAATGGTTCAGGTCGATGACCTTTCATCAAACCTGGAATAAGTTAGAGATTTAACAGTTTATAAGCAAGTAGAGTGAGGGAAAAATAGGTAAGTATAGGGTAGGTTCTTATTGAACTGCTCAAAATAGTGAGCGTGCTTAATACGGTATAAGTGGCACCTTTGTAATTGATGACTATGGTAATGGCAAATGGTTAGCGCTATTTTTCCGATATAGCTGTCCATGCTAAGTGTGCATGGCGAAAGTGGTGGGAACTGTACTGGCAACAAGGCCTGAGCTGTGAAGGGCTGCACACCAGATGGTGCTACCATCTACTCCAAGGCTGTCTGCATATTTTCGCAACTGTGCAGGAAGATCCCAGAGGTATGGAATGTGGACTTCTCCACACGATGCCAATTAGGCATGTCAGCCAAAGACTTCAGGAGTCATTCATCTTTTGTAAGCAGGTCCATTGAGATCTGGCTCACTGCCTTTGCAGCTGCTGGAGATCTGCTTTACCCCTCCTCTTCTACATTGCCCTGCATTATGTATGTACATAAGGTCTGTCCACCACCAGGAGGCACCACCGTTGGAGGTCCTAGGGTCATAGGTACACTCGTGCTGGGCCCAGTATATAACCTGAACTTCACCTTTGTATCTTCACTCCTGGAAACCATTAAAGACTGACCAGTCACTGGCTCACAGTACGGAGTTCATTGTATCATTTCATACACGACAACTGGCGACGAGGCAAATACGAACCCACGCAAAAGTATGGCGAGCAAAGCACGATCGAGTACTGTTGGAATTCTCAAGCGATTCAATAAGGAAGAGGATTGGGGCGATTTCACGGATCGTCTTGACCAGTATTTTGTGGCAAATGACCTAAACAAAGACGAGGAAGCAGAGAAGTGCAGGGCAGTTCTTTCACCGTCTGTGGCCCCATGATCTATGCACTCATCAAGAATCTGCTCTCACCCACTCTTCCTACAGAAAAGGATTACAAAGAACCGTGTGCTCTAGTTTGGGAACACCTTAAACCCACGGAAGGAACCGTCATATCCAGATATCGCTTCTATACGTACGTTCGTACGTACATTTGTTGCCAACCTGAGACGTCTTGCAGGGCCTTGCAAATTTGCGCCTGCATTGGAAGACATGCTGCGTGACTTTTTCATGATCGGGGTCAACCATGAGGCGATTTTAAGTAAGCTGCTAGAGATGCCGGACCTCAGCAAGGTCATCACCATCGCCCAGGCTTGCATGTCCACGCAGAAAAGCACGAAGCAGATATTGTGACAAAACAGGAACTCCACGGCAAGTACTGTGTACAAAATTGTATCGGCGGCTGGTGCAGAGCTGCACATTGCAGGGCCTACTCGACTGTATCTGCAAGACCGGGAGCCGCTCAAAGTTTGTCATCGAAGGCCTACTCGACTGCATATGCGAGAACAGGAGCCGCTCAAAGCCCGCCAAGGGGTACAAATCCGAGCTCAACATGTTGGCGTTGCGGGGGCAATCACCGATGCCATCAGTGCTGCTTCAGGCAGTATGTATGCAGAGGGTGTGCGAAGACGGGGCATCTTCAGTGGACGTGTCCGCAGTGGAGCAAGCGAGCTGCAACACACCACGTGGATGATGATCAATTCAGCATGGATCTGGCGATGCGGGCCGAGGAATTTGAGAGCTCCGAGGAGGAAGTGTATAGCGTATGTGCGTTCCTAACAAAGAACCAACCGATAATGATGGATGTAAAATTAAACGGCGTGCCGGTTATCCATGGAATTAGACACGGGTGCGAATCAATCGATAATGAGCCAGAGGACTTTTGAAAAACTGTGCGAGAGCAAGACAGAGAGACCCAAGCTGAGTCCGATAAATGCGAAGTTGCATACCTGCAACAAAGAGCTCATACCAGTGATCTGTAGTGCAGCAGTAAGAGTGTCATATGAGGGAACGGTTCATGATCTACCATTATGGATTATTCTGGGCAACG
Organism: Pristiophorus japonicus; assembly: GCF_044704955.1. Taxonomy (NCBI): domain Eukaryota; kingdom Metazoa; phylum Chordata; class Chondrichthyes; family Pristiophoridae; genus Pristiophorus; species Pristiophorus japonicus. The sequence goes on along the minus strand of NC_091981.1, from coordinate 210,310,200 downwards.
CCTCCCCATCGTTACTGTTACGCTCATAATAAATGATGAAACTGAGTACTGTAAGCAATGAGTAAGTGTGACCTTAGCTCCTTTAATTAGACTCCAGAATGCAAGTACCGCGTGTATGGCCTGCTTAAATACAGTGCTCCCAAGGGATGCTGGGATCCCTTGGGACTCCAACAGGTAGGCCCTCTGGTGGTGGTGTGATACAGGTTGTCAAGGGCTAAGTGCATAACATCACTCCCTCGTAAAGTCAATAGTACACTTATTTACAGGGCGAGACGATCTGGGGCTTTTCGCTTCGTTGTCGATTGTCTCGGTACAAATGCAGGTGTGGGTGAGTTGGTTGGTTCTTCACTGGGCTGCTGGGCAGCCAGCCTTGCCGGGCTGCTGGGGATGGTGAGTTCGGCTTCGTGATCAACCGTAATGTCGGTTGCCACTTGTGTGTGTGTTGGAGAGTCAAAGTTGGTGGTGTCTTCTTCGGTAGCTGTTAGTGAACCGCAATTTGATTTGGTCCAAATGCTTTCTGCACGTTAGTCCATTGGCCAATTTGACCTGAAACACCCTACTCCCTTCTTTGGCTAGGACCGTGCCAGCGAGCCATTTGGGACCATGTCCATAATTGAGTACAAACACAGGATCATTGACCTCAATATCGCATGACAAATTTGCGCGATCATGGTACATACTTTGTTGATGCCGCCTGCCCTCTACATAATCATGGAGATCAGGGTGGACAAGAGAGAGCCTTGTTTTGAGCGCCCTTTTCATGAGCAGCTCAGCTGGGGGATCCCCGGTGAGCGAGTAGAGTCTGGTGCGGTAGCTGAGCAGCACTTGGGACAGTCGGGTCTGCAGAGAGCCTTCTGACACGCTTTTCAAGTTTCAAGATCTGAACTGCCCGTTCTACCTGGCCATTGGATGCGGGATTGAACGGGGCAGATGTGACGTGCTTGATCCCATTGCGGGTCATGAATTCCTTGAATTCAGCACTGGTGAAACACGGCCCATTGTTGCCGACTAGGTCATCAGGCAGGCTGTGTGTGGCAAACATGGCTCGTAGGTTTTCGATGGTGGCGGTTGATGTGCTTACAGACATTATTACACATTCAATCCACGACAACCAAGAACATTTTGCCTAGAAATGGGCCCGCATAGTCAACATGGATCCTCTACCACGGTTTGGAGGGTCACGACCACAAACTTAGCAGTGCCTCTCTGGGTGCATTGCTCAGTTGAGAGCAAGTGTTGCACTGGTGCACACATGAATCTAAATCTGAGTCGATGCCGGGCCACCACACATGGGATCTGGCTATGGCTTTCATCATTACAATGCCTGGGTGGGTGCTATGTAGGTCACGAATGAACATTTCTCTGCCTTTCTTGGGCAAGACCACGCGTTTACCCTACAAAAGACAGTCCGTCTGCAAAGACATTTCTTCTTTGCGCCTGTGGAACGGCTTAATCGTCTCCTGCATCTCCGCTGGGACACTGGACCAGCTCCCATGGAGGACACAGTTTTTTTACCAGGGACAGTAAAGGATCCTGGCTGGTCCAGGTCCTGATCTGGTGGGCTGTAACGGGTAACTTTTCATTTTCAAATGCATCCATCACCATGAGCAAGTCTGCAGGCTGTGCCATTTCCACCTCGGTGGTGGTCAATGGTAGCCGACTGAGAGCATCAGCGCTGTTCTCTGTGCCCGGTCTGTGGCGAATTACATAGTTGTATGCTGACAGCGTGAGTGCCCATCTTTGGATGTGGGCAGATGCATTGGTGTTAATCCCTTTGCTCTCTGAGAATAGCGATATGAGTGGCTTATGGTCAGTTTCAAGCTCAAACTTGAGGCCAAACAAATACTGGTGCATTTTTTTCACCCCATAATTGCAAGCCAGAGCTTCTTTTTCAATCATGCTGTAGGCCCTTTCGGCCTTGGACACATAAGCAACCAGTTGCAAAATCCACGATTCGTTAGCCTGTTGTAACACACACCCGACCCCGTATGACGACGCTTCGCAAGCTAGCACTAATCGTTTACATGGGTTGTACAGAACAAGCAGTTTGTTTGACCATAACAGATTTCTAGCTTTTGCAAAGGCAGCCTCTTGTGAATTACCCCATACCCAGTCATCTCCCTTGCACAATAGCATATGTAGGGGTTCTAGCAATGTGCTTAACCCAGGTAGGAAATCAGCAAAATAGTTGAGGAGTCCTCGGAACGACCGCAGCTCCGTCACATTCTGTGGTCTCGGCGCATTCTTGATGGCCTCCGTCTTGGCGTCGGTGGGTCTAATGCCGTCTGCTGCGATTCTTCTTCCCAAGAACTCGATCTCCTGCGTCAGGAAAACACACTTCGAGCGTTTCAACCTGAGTCCCACGTGATCTAGCCAACTTAGAACCTCTTACAGATTCTTCAAGTGTTCGATGGTGTCCCGACCTGTAACCAGTATGTCGTCCTGGAAAACCACGGTGCGAGGAACCGACTTTAGCAGGCTCTCGATGTTCCGTTGGAAAATTGCCGCGGCCGACCGAATCCCGAAAGGGCATCTATTATAGATGAACAGTCCTTTGTGCATGTTGATGCAGGTGAGGCCTTTCAAAGATTCCTCCAGCTCCTGCGTCATGTAGGCCGAGGTCAGGTCCAACTTGGTGAACGTCTTTCCTCCAGCCAGGGTCGCAAATAGATGGTCTGCCTTGGGTTGCGGGTACTGGTCCTGTAGCGAAAAACGGTTAATCGTTGCTTTATAGTCCCCACAAATTCTGACTGTGCTGTCACCTTTAAGTACCGGGACAATCGGACTGGCCCACTCGTTGAATTCCACCGGCGCGATGATGCCTTCTCGCTCCAGCCTGTCCAGCTCAATTTCCACTTTCTCTCGCATCATACATGGTACCGCCCGTGCCTTGTGGTGGATGGGTCGTGTACCTGCAACCAAATGGATCTGCACTTTCACCCCCAAGAAACTTCCAATGCCTGGCTTGAACAACGATGGAAATCTGCTCAGAACCTGGGCACATGAGGCGTCGTTGACGGACGAAAGATCTCGGATGTCATTTCAATTCCAGCGGATTTTTCCCAGCCAGCTTCTGCCATCCCCTGGCACGATCCATAGTGGGAGTTCGTGCTCTGTTCAATCATAAGAGACTTTGACTTCTGCACTGCCAATTACAGGGATCAGTTCTTTGGTGTAAGTTCTTAGCTTGGTGTGAATGGGACTGAGCTTGGGCCTGTGTGCCTTGTTGCACCACAGCCTGTCGAAAGCCTTTTTGCTCATTATGGGCTGACTCGCACCCGTGTCCAGTTCCATGGATACTGGAATTCCATTCAGTTCAACTTTTAGCATCATTGATGGATATTTCATCGTGAAGGTGGTACCCCGTGCACTTCTGCCTCCTCGATTCGAGTCTCTAGTTCAGCCAGATCCACCGTGGATCGATCTTCCTCTGCAATGTGGTTGTTTGCAGAGTTTGCAGGATTTGCAGTTCACCTGCACATTCACTGGAGGTGTCCCATTGTTCTGCAGCCGTTGCACGCATAGTGCTTGAAGCGGCATTGATGGGCCCGATGATCACCTGCACAACGGCAACAAGGTGTTAACTGCCTCGCATTAACGATTGATGGCGGACTCTGGGTCAGCTGAGGTCGTACAGCAGCCGGCGTGTGCATTCTGCCATGTATATTCCTGCTCGAAAACGACATTGGTTGCAGGTCTCCTTTAAGATAACCCTGCTGGCTTTACCTCAATCAAATCCTTTGTTCGACACCATGTGTTGGTCCCTCAGCGTTGCACCTTGTGGTCTGGCCGCGACCATCTTTTTTTCCAGCCATGCCGCACCTCGCTGCAGCAGGGACGCCATCTTGCCTCTGTCCTTGAGGTCGACTGCCTTGATCCTTCTCTCCCGCGATTCTGCCACCAAAGCTGGAAGAGTGCCTGTGGATTCGATCTTCCTCCCTAATATATCCTTCCTATACAGTATAAATGCACACGAGGCCCATACTTGAGAGAAGGTCACTCTGTGACCAGTAATCTTTATTATCCAGCACTGAAGTGATGAAGGTGGGTGGAGCTTCCCCTTTTATACCAGAAGGTCCAGGTTAGGAGTGTCTCCCACATGTTCACCACCTAGTGGTCAATGTTCTCACGGTGTACAACTTAGGTCAGTTTATACGTGGGTTACAATGACAGTTGAATACATGACATCACCTCCCCCCCCAAAGTCTTATTGGGATCACAGGTTAAGTCTCTCTGGTGGTTTACGCTCCCGTGTAGAGCGCCTGAGTTGGGGCTCCGGTTGTTGGGCACTGGCCTGAGTGTCTGCTTTTTGCGGTGCCTCAGGCCTGTCTGGATTGCCCACAGTGACTGGGCTCTCCTCCACTTGGTTCCGGTGTTAGGTCACCTGTGGTGGAGTGAACTCTACATCGTGTTCTTCCTCTGCTTCTTTTATGGGGTTGCTGAACCTCCCTTTTGTTTGATCCACGTGTTTGCGGCAGATTTGTCCATTGGTAAGTTTAACTACCAAAACCCTATTCCTCTCTTTGGCAATCACAGTGCCTGTGAGTCATTTGGGCCCTGCAGTGTAGTTGAGGACAAAAACAGGGTCATTGACATCAATACATCACGCCCTCGCATTCCTGTCATTGTAGTCACATTGTGACTGGCACCTGCTCTCAACAATTTCTTTCATGGTGGGGTGTATAAGGGATAACTTGGTTTTGAGCGTCCTTTTCATTCGCAGCTCTGCGGGTGGAACCCCTGTGAGTGAGTGTGGTCGGGATCTATTGGCCAACAGGAGACAAGATAAATGGCTTTGTAGGGAACCCCCTTGGATTCTGAGCATCCCCTGTTTGATTATCTGCACTGCTCGTTCTGCCTGGCTGTTTGAGGCCGGCTTGAATGGTGCTGTTCTGACATGGTTGATACCATTTCCTGCCATGAAGTCCTGGAATTCAATGCTTGTAAAGCACGGGACATTGTCGCTGACCAAGACATCCGGTAGACCATGGGCGGCAAACATTGCCCGTAGACTCTACTGTGGCAGAGGATGTGCTTGAATTAAGAATGTCACACTCGATCCATTTGGAGTAGGCGTCTACTACAACCAAAAACATTTTTCCCATGAAAGGACCTGCTTAGTCCACATGGATGCGTGACCATGGCTTGGCGGGCCAGGACCAGGGGCTAAGGGGGGCTTCGCTGGGCGCATTGCCCAGTTGAGCACACGTGTTGCACCTGCAAACACAAAGTTCCAGGTCTGCATCTATTCCTGGCCACCAAACGTGTGAGCTGGCAATTGCCTTCATCATGGCAATGCCCGAGTGCTTATTGTGGCGTTCTCTGATGAACACCTCTCTGCCCATCTGGGGCATGACTACTCGGTTTCCCCATAGTAGGCAATCGGCCTGAATCGAGAGTTCAGCCTTGCGCCTGTGAAATTGTTTAAATTCCTCAGGGCATGCCCCGTACGTGGCTGCCCAGTCCCCATTCAAGACACATTTCTTGACTAAAGACAGTAGCGGGTCTCTATTTGTCCAGACCTTGATCTGACGGGCTGTCACGGGTGAGGCTTCGCTTTCGAAAGCTTCAACAGCCATGACCATCTCAGCATCATGCTTGGTTGCCCCCTCAGTGGTGGCTAGTGGGAGCCTGCTGAGTGCATCGGAGCAGTTTTTGGTGCCCGGTCTGTGCCAAATTGTATAGTCATAGGCGACTAACATAAGTGCCCACCTCTGCATGCGGGTCGATGCATTTGCATTTATGGCTTTGTTGTCGGCCAAAAGGGATGTTAGGGGTTTGTGATCTGTCTCCAGCTCAAATTTCCTGCCAAACAGGTACTGGTGCATTTTTTTTTACTGCATATACACTTGCAAGCGCTTCCTTTTCTACCATCCCGTAGCCCCTTTCTGCCTGGGACAGACTTCTGGAGGCATAAGCTACCGGCTGTAACTGACCCTTGGCATTAACATGCTGCAACACACACCCGACCCCATAGGACGACGCATCGCATGTTAAAACAAGTTTCTTACTTCGGTCATATCGCGTTAACAGATTGTTAGAGCACGCAATTTGTTATGCTCCATCAAAAGCCCTTTCCTGGCTGTCCCCCCAGACCCAATCGCAACCTTTGCGTAGGAGCACGTGTAGCGGCTCTAACAGCGTGCTCAATTTGGGAAGAAAGTTACCAAAATAGTTCAGGAGTCCCAGGAACGAATGCAGCTCCGTCGTGTTACGGGGTCTGGGTGCTCTCTGGATCGCTTCCGTTTTGGACGCAGTGGGTCTGATCCCGTCTGCTGCTACCCTCATCCCCAGGAATTCTACCTCTGGAGCTAGGAAGACGCACTTCACCTTTTTCAGTCGCAGCCCTACCCGGTCCAGTCTGCGTAGCACCTCCTCCAGGTTGTGGAGGTTGTTGAGTCTCTGCACCTTGTTACAAACTCACACGAGGCATGGATATATCAGACACGGTCACTCTGTGACCTTCACTTTATTCCCAGGACTAAAGAGTGCTGATCCTGGGTGGGACCTCCTCTTTTATACCTGGAAGCCCAGGTGAGGAGCTCACTCCCTGTGGTCAGGGTGTGCATTACAAGGGTACAGGTACAGTATGCATGAGTTACAGTTACATACTTATAGTCATTGTAAGATGGTGAAATACATGACAGAGGTGTTCTTCAGAATCGCAACCCGTGATGAGGATGTCGTCTTGAAAAACCACCGTCCTTGGAATCGACTTCAGGAGGCTTTTCATATTTCGTTGAAAGATCGCGGCGGCCGAGCGAATCCCGAACGGACATCTGTTGTACTCAAACAACCCCTTGTGTGTTGTGATGGTGGTCAGCTTCTTCGACTCACTCGCCAGCTCCTGGGTCATGTAAGCTGAGGTCAGGTCCAATTTTGAAAAAAGTTTGCCACCGGATAGCGTCGCAAAGAGGTCCTCCGCTCTCGGTAGCGGGTACTGGTCTTGGAGTGACACCCGATTGATGGTGGCCTTGTAATCACCACATATCCCTACTGACTCATTCGCCTTGAGCACCGACACAATCGGGCTCGCCCAGTCACTGAATTCGACTGGCGAGATGATGCCTTCCCTCAGCAGGCGGTCCAATTCGCCTTCTATCTTTTCCCGCATCACATACGGCACCGCTCTGGCCTTGTGGTGTACTGGCCTGGTGCCCGGGTTTATATGAATCACTACCTTGGTTCTCATGAAAGTGCGAATGCCGGGTTGAAATAATGAGTCAAATTTGTCCAGGACCTGTGAGCATGATACTTGCTCCACAGAAGAAATTGCATTGACATCGCCCCATTTCCAGTTCATGACAGCAAGCCAACTCCTCCTCACTAGGCAGGACCGTCCCTCAGGACAATCCAGAGTGGCAATCTGTTCTCCGAATCTTTGTGGGTCACGACTACCGTGGCGCTGCCTAGCACCGGAATGATCTCCTTTGTATATGTCTGTAGCTGTGCGTCAATCGGCAATAATTTTGGCCTCCTGGCCTTGGACGCCCACAAATTGTCGAACTGTTTGATACTCATCAGGGACTGGCTGGCCCCTGTGTCTAGCTCCATTGATACTGGGATGCCATTGAAGAATACTTTCATCATTATCGGTGGCGTCTTGGTGTATGAACTGTATATGTGCTCCACATGAACAAGCTGAACTTCAGCTTCCAGCGATTTCCCCCAGTCTTCATTTGGCCTCGTAGGACTTATATCGGGCCTGTCCTCCTCGTACATCAACCTGGCTGCAGGCTTCCTGCACATGCGCGCCAAGTGACCGCTGACGTTGCAGTTTCTGAGGGAATATTGCTGATACCCGCAAGCTCTGGCTGGGTGTTTGCCTCCACACCTCCAACATGAGCCGTTGTTGGAAACAAAAGATCCATTACCAGTCGATCATTTCTGACTGTCTCTGTAACTGTCCTTAAGCGCACCATTGACAGACGTTGATGGCTCCATTACTGGCCGCATTTTCCCTTGCGATGGCATGAATCGCCGTTCAGCTAGCCATTGTCTCTGTTGAATTCCTCCTTTGGATTCGACTACATGCTCGAGCATATCCGATTGCCCCTGCCTGTCTGGAGAACTGTGTCCTGCGTTAACAATGTTGACTCCCTGTCCATTTGCTGCATTTAAGCCACGATTTTTGTCAAACATCATTCTGGTCTCTTCCTCCCCTGAGTTAAATGTCTGGGCCATCAAAGCTGCCGTTTCCAGGATCAAGTCTTTGGTCTCAAACAGTTTCCTGAAAACCCCAGCGTGCCCGATGCCCTCAATAAAAAAAGTCTTGCAGCATCTCCGCTCTTCATGTATCTGGGAACTTACATAGGTTCGCCACGAAGCCTGGAACGCTTTGCCCTTCTCACCGCCGGTACGTGTAAAACCGGTGTCTCGCCATGTGCATGCTGCTCGCCAGTTTAAAGTGTTCCCCGATCAACTTACTGAGCTCTTCAAAAGTTTTGTCCACCGGCTTCTCTGGCGCTAGAATGTCCTTCATCAGGGAGTACGTCCTGGATCCACAAACCGTCAGGAGATGAGCCCTGCGTTTGTCGGCCGAATCCTGTCCCAATCATTCCTTGGTGACGAAACTTTGCTGTAGTCTCTCAATAAAATCGGCCCAATCATCACCAACACAGTACCTCTCATCTGTGCTGCTGGTGGCCATGCTCGCGTGGTTTAAATCCCAGTTTCTCATCGCCAATAATATGTCCTTACTATGCAGTATAAATGCACACGAGGCCCATACTTGAGATAAGGTCACTCTGTGACCAGTAACCTTTATTATCCAGCACTGAAGTGATGAAGGTGGGTGGAGCTTCCCCTTTTATACCTGAAGGTCCAGGTTAGGAGTGTCTCCCACAAGTTCACCACCTAGTGGTCAATGTTCTCAAGGTGTACAACTTAGGTCAGTTTATACATGGGTTTCAATGACAGTTGAATACATGACATCCCCCAGGAGTCCTGCCACTGGAGCTGGGAAGGTATTTTTAGGTCGTTCTGGTCGGATCATTGCCACGTAGTCTTGATGGACGGTCTGTGCCTCATGTGCTGCGCTGGTCTGTTCTCTGGTGTCTGGCTCAAGCAAAGGTGAGGTTTTGCTCTGCCTCTGAGCACGGGGGACATCGATTGCTGGAGTGAAGAGTCTTCCCATTTCCACTGGATCTTCCCCATCCACCTTCTTCCGAGTAGAATTGGACCATCACCTGCAAAAATCCACAGAGATAACTTGTGTACCACGCCATTATGGCTTACACTTACATCTGCACTACCAAGGACTGGGATCAGCTCCTTGGTGTCGGTGCGCAACTTTTCCTGTACTGGAACCAGCTCGGGTCGTTTTTCGTTGCATAACATCTCAAAGGCATCCTGGCTCATCACTGACTGGCTCGCTCCCGTGTTCATTTCCATGAAGATTGGAACGCCGTTTATCTCGACTTCCATCTTCACTGGAGGACAATCGGTGGTGCAGGTATACACTCCATACACTTCTTCTTGGGGCTGAGCTGTCTCTCTGGTCAAATCATCATATTCCCCGCTGGATTCAAAGTCATCTGCTGACTCCTCTGCTAGTCGGTGAGTCATGTTTCTTTTACACATACGCTGGAGGTGGCCCTTCGTGTTACAGGTTTTGCATATGTACTCAGCAAACCAATACTGGTGAGTCCTATGGTTTCCTCCGCAACGCCAGCATGGTGCTACTCGATTAGCACCCCTCGGCGGACTCTGAGTTCTGGAACCCTGAGGTCTGTGCTCTCTGCCCTGGGCAGAACCACGTTCTACAGTCTTGCCTATGAAAAGCATCATTCTGTGTACAGTACTTGGCGGATTTGAGTCCACAGGATGAATAATTTGCTTGGTGCTGCAGGTTGAGGTCATGAATGCCTGACTGATGCTGATGGCCTTCTGCAGGTTGATTGTGGTGTTGGCAGATAAGAGCTTGTGAAGGAGGCCCTCGTGGCCAATTCCTATAACGAAGATGTCTCGCAATGCTTTGTTGAGGTGCGTGCCGAAATCACATGGTGCCGCAAGTCTCCTGAGGTCGGCAGCATATTTTGCAATCTCCTGGCCCTCAGGTCTGTGGTGAGTGTAGAATCTGAGCCTGGCTGTGAGGATGCTTTCTTTTGGTTTTAGTTGGTCATGAATTAGTTCAGTCAGCTCATCGTATGTCTTATCCTTGGACTTTGTAGGTGCCAGCAAGACCCTGACGAGGCTGTAGACCTCGGGCCCACAACTGGTCAGCAGTATAGCCTTACGCTTCTTCGCCGATGCGTCTGTCTCCCCTGCCAGGTCGTTTGCCATGAAATTTCCGTGAAGGCATCGCAATCATCACCCTCTGCAAAGTCTTTTAGTGTGCCAAAGGTAGCCATAATCACGTGAAAGTCCGAATTCTTGTCGCCAGTTATTATGTCTGTGATGTACCCATGAATGACTCCACGAGGCAATGTGTTGTACTCAAACTGCAGTGACCTTGGTCCTTTATTCGTAACTCCAGAGTGAGACAGCCTTTTATACAGTCCCTGCCACCAGGGCAGGAAACCCCGGTCTCCACCAGTTGCACCCTCTAGTGCTGCCAGCATGTATATACACAGTGTAAACCTTATTGATAATACATCAGGTAACCAAGTCTCCATCTTATACAACTATACAGTGACTACACAGAGAGTATATCTATAGTCCGCATATATAACAAGATGGATGTTGCTTTACTTTATTGCTGATGGTCATGTTTAATTTGGATGTGATAAAAGTGACTGAAATGTGTCTAGGCTGATGGAAACTTTTTTCTTTGACCTTGCTGAAAGACCTTCATTGAGAAGCCCAATGGCGAAGGCAAAGTCATTATGAATAATTGAAAAGTCACATTTTGTCCATCCCAGCTGATTAATTAATTCTGTGACACAGTCCTTCAAGAAGTTCTCAGGGAAGCACTACATAATCACATGGAGGATGAGAGGGTTAGGGTTAGAATGATCTATCTGACAACATTTATATGGGAGAAATGGTATAAAATTACAGCTATTCGACTTTAGGGGCAACATGATTACAGAACAAACTGAGGAAGGACTACGGTCAATAGAATACAGCAAAAGACAAGCGCTGCAGTGATTCAGTGGCCTACCGTTGAGGTTTCAATGACTAGACTTTCACTATTGTCTTGTTAATGTGTTTTTCTTTGCACTGCAAGGAAACTACTTCATAAAATCAGTTCTGAATCATCACAAAAGACCTGCACCCAACGTGCCTTGTTGTGGTGACGGACATAAGTCTATTCTGAGAAATGTAATTAATCTGACACATCGAATAGCCCTCACAGCACATAAAGCGTGTTGCAATGGCCTGATGACTGTACCCATTATACAGTGCAGTCATATGTGGATGGGAGGATATTCCTGATTAATCAGATAACCTGAGGGACAGATGTGTGTTTCTCACAAGGCACCACAATTGACATTAAAATCAGACACTCACCAAGCGAGGGTCAGGAATGTGAGTGTATTTACAAGTGCACAATAACAAAGGTTACATAACATTATTACATTTACAAACATTTACACCACCAACACCCACCGCTCTACCCAGCACCACTACCTCTCTTCACCCCCTTGAAGCGATACCCAAGCTCCTCTTCCTCGCCCCACATCCACCATGGCGTGCTGCTCCTCTTACCCCTCTCTGGCTCTGGTTGACGAGGTTGTGTAGGAGGGCAGCAGGATGTCTGTAGACGTGTGCGTCTCGGTGAGAAGGTAGGGGGGTGCAGCTGAAGGTGCCGGGATCTCCAGCTCCTCCATATATGTCTGCCTTGAGGGTGTAGGGCTTGGGGGCTTGCACTACGCGTCCAGAAGCCATCTTGTGCCTCATCGCCTCAACGGTCTCGGATGTGCGCTCCAACAAGTAATGAGCCGGTCCATCCTGTCATCATGCTGCTGGGTGAAGGTGGCCATGCTGCCAGTGATCCCAGCCATGGTCTGGAGCATATTGCAACCTATCTGCACGCTTGTCCGTGATAGCTAGACCATCTCCAGATTTGCAGAGAGCCAAGGTGAATCCTCAGGTGGATGCTTGCTCCTGGTGGGTTCTGGCGCCTTGCTTGCTTTCGCACCATGGCCTCTGCTCTTGGTTGAGCTTGCCACTGTGGAGTCTGTTCCAAACTCCAGGAACTCAGAGGCCGACGCCGAGGTTCTGCTGATACCTAGCTCGCATGGCAGGAGGCTGCTGTCATCCTGTTCCTGCTCCTGGAACTCAAGGGGCTCAAAGACGGGCCCTTCTCCCTTCTCTCTCTAGTCTTCTTCGTGGCTCAGGGTGGCAGAGGTGTGAGTGGTGGAAATGGGTGATCTGGGGCCGGGGTCGGAGAGGGTGGTGTGGAGGATGATCCGCTGTCTTGGATTGGGGGTGTTGTCAGCTGGGGAAACGTTGGGGTCTGATGGCTTCTCTGAAGGCCAAAGGTCGATAGTGTGCTTTGATCCGTGCTGTCCAAGTCATCATCCGCAAGTAGAAGATGACATTTCAGTCTGTGGGAGGGTGGTGCGGGGGGTGGTGCTGGTCAAACTGAGATGTGAGCCATGCCATCTCACATTCTGCCACCAAGCAGATCCATCTCTACAAGGGCACAACAATAATGGCCAACAAATTGTGCGGTAAACCACGAGTGCATTAACATTGCATGACCTTTCATGCCATGATCGTGGCTCACACCAGAGATTAGTATAACCTTACCATGCTGTGGCATCGGATCTGCATCAACCGTTGTGGTTGCACAGCGGCAGGCACCCACCAATGCCAACGCACGCTCCTCCAGCCTCAATTCGACCACCTCTGCTGGTCCCCCTCCTATCCCATGCAGACTTTCTGCTTTGGATGCATTTTTCTTCTGCACAAAGAAACGTTGCAGCCTTTAGCCCCCTTGCTGATGCTGCCCATACTCTCCCACATACACACACATCTGGCGCACAACCCTTTTGCTATTGGACAAGAGGGGGCAAATAAATTTGTACTCACCCTTGCTGCCGCCAACAAATTGTTCCAACATTTTCGGCATTGGTCCCCATCCCGCTCAACGTTGCCCATTGCGGACACAGTCTCACCGATCCCCCTCCAAATGCAACGGTATTGGGGTGGTGGAGGCTTGCCACGACCATCCTGGGCGAAGTCTTTGTACCTGCGCTCCACCTCCATTACTAGCTCCTCTAGTTCCTCCTCATTAAACCAGGGAGCTCTGGGCCTGGTTTTGCCAATCTTCATTGCTGATTTCTGGCCACTCATCATCAATGATGAAACAAATGGCTGCTCAACAGTTTGTGTGTCTCAATTTCTCCGACTGCCCCCTCTGCAACTCAGACTGTCCCCTCTCCAACCTCCAACTCTGTCCTCTCCAACCTCCCAATTTGTCCTCTCCAACCTCCAACTCTCTCCTCTCCAACCTCCAACTCTCTCCTCTCCAACCTCCAACTCTGTCCTCTCCAACCTCCAACTCTGTCCTCTCCAACCTCCAACTCTCTCCTCTCCAACCTCCAAACCTATCCTCTCCAACCTCCAACTCTCTCCTCTCAAATGCCAACTTTCTCCTCTCCCCTCTCTCACTCACAGGTGGAATAAAGTGGTGTGCCTTTATGCGCATGCGAAGTACAGCAATCAGCCTCAAACCGACCCAAAATGACGACACTTCGGAAGACAAAAACTACAACAAAAAAAAATCGCGAAGTCTCGCGCATGTGCATTGGAGGCCCTCCAGAGATCCCCGAGTGGAGAGGCCTCCAACTGCTGCTGCTTGCCGCTGATGCCCACACAATGGAGCCGAAAGTGGATCCCAATAGGACCCGTCGGCAGCGGGCGGCAAAAAGGTAGGTGCCACCCGGGGGCCATAGAGAAATGGGCGGCGACCAAATTCGGCCCCAATGTATATTCCTTTTTCTTGTTAGCTTTCCCCAAATGCATTACGTCACATTTCTCCAGATTGAATTCCATTTGCCACTGTTCTGCCCACCTGACCAGTTGCTTGATAATTTCCTGCAATCTACAGCTTTCTTCTTCATTAGCGCGATTTTTGTATCATCTGCAAACTTCTTAATCATACCCCCTATATTCAAGTCTAGATCATTGATGTATACCACAAAAATCAAGGGACCTCATACTGAGCCCTGCGCAACCTCACTGGAAACCGCCTTCCAGTCACAAAAACACCCATCAACCATTACCCTCTGCTTCCTGCCTTTGAGCCAATTTTGGATCCAACTTGCACTTTGCCCTGGATCCCATGGGCTTTTACTTTTATGACCAGTCTGTCACATGGGACCTTATGAAAAAGCTTTGCTGAAATCCATATATACTACATCCAATGCACTACCCTCATCGACCCTCCTTGTTACCTCCTTGAAAAATACGATCAAGTTAGTCAGACATGACCTTCCCATAACAAATCCGTGTTGACTGTCCTTGATTAATCCATGTTTTTCTAAATGAAGATTTATCCTGTCCTTCAGAATTCTTTCCAATAATTTTTCCACCACCGAGGTTAGGCTGACTGGCCTATAATTACTCAGTTTATAGGCCGAATAGGGCTTTCTTAGCAAGATCTTTAAGTGTTCCGATGTTGATTTTCCTGCGGCATTGTTTCTGTTGCCGTCGCTGTTTTGAGGCAATGTTGATGGTGATGATAGAGCGAATTAAGCAGTGGTCTGTCCAGCAGTCGTCAGCTCCTGTCATGACGCGGGTGATGCGCATGTCTTTGTGGTCCCTCGCTCGGACGATGACATAGTCTAGCAGATGCCAATGCTTGGAGCGAGGGTGTTGCCATGAGGCTTTATACTTGTCCTTCTGACGGAATATGGTATTGGTTACGACGAGGCCGTGTTCTAAGCATTTTGTCAGGAGGAGGGTACCATTGGAGTTGGCTTTCCCTACACCCTCTCTGTCGATCACACCTCCCCAGAGGTCAGTGTCTTTTTCAACTCTGGCGTTGAAGTCACCAAGGAGGATCAGCTTGTTGCCCATTGGGACTCGGGACAGGGATTGTTCGAGGCTGGAGTAGAATTCCTCTTTGGTCTCGTCTGTAGCTTCCAGTGTTGGGGCATATGCGCTGAAGCCTGTAGCGCACTGCTTCCGGGCTAGACAAGCCAAAGAGTCATGAGGCATTTGGTTATCCCAAAAAGGGAGTCTCTGAGACGGCCCACTAGCTCGTTTTTTACGGTGACGCCTACCCCATGGAGGCAGCATTCTACTTCTGGTTTGCCTTACCAGAAGGTGGTGCAGCCACAACCTTGTTCTTTGAGCTGGCCTCCCCCTGCCCGCCAGGTCTTGCTTAGGGCGCCGATGTCTATGTTGAAGCACCTGAGTTCCCAGGCAATGATAGCGGTGCGGCGTTGCGGTCTGTTGCTGTTGGGGTTGTCCATGAGGGTCCCGATGTTCCAGGTCCCGAACATCTTAAAGTATGGAAGATGCCTGTGCATGAATTATTTTAATGTGGGGTGGCCGTTGCACATCAGCTGCCACACGGGCTTGACAGAGCAAGGTCTTGGTCTAGTGGCAAGGGGATCCAAGATGACTGGAGATCAGGCTCCGCTGTATGGGCCTAGTACATACGAACACACATGCTCCTGCTGTCCTCCTTTCTCCTTTCCGCAGGACCTCTCTCCCTGGGTTTCATAGGACGCAATGGTGGCCTCACAAACTCGCTGCTGGTCCATGCTGCGCCAATCCTGGGCCACGACCCTACTGCTAGTCCACGCTGCACCACTCCTGGGCCTTCACCTCCATTCCTCGCTGAAGATCATCTCTCATTCTTCTAAACTCCAATGAGTATAGGCCCAACTTGATCAAACTTTCTTCATAAGTCAATCCCTTCATCTCAGGAATCAACCTAGTGAACCTTCTCTGAACTGCCTCCAATGCAAGTATAACCCTCCTTAACTAAGGAGACCAAAACTGTACACAGTACTCCAGGTGTGGTCTCAGCAACACCCTGTACAATTGTAGCAGGACTTCCCTGCTTTTATACTCCATCCCCCTTGCAATAAAGGCCAACATTCCATGGTTGGGCCGAATGGCCTGTTTCTGTGCTGTGTATCCTATGTGATCCTATGTAATGTAATTTGATAGAGGAGATTACGTTGTGGAATGGCATACATCAAGTTGTTGCCAAATAGTTCACAAACAGCTTTATAGATGTAAAGTTTTATACCTACTTTTCCTCTCTTGGTGAAGTCACTTCGATATTGTATCCATGTCCTCTGGACAATGTTGCTGGGATTTTATTGCCTCAGTCACAACTTTTTAGGCAACACCCTTGAAAACCTTCCTTTCCTGAAGGTGAAACAGGACATCCCCCCCACCTTTCAAAACCCCACTGATCTACTTTCTGCAGCAGGTGCTCAATTACCTCATCAGCATAGTAGGGAACCGTTATTTGACCAGCCTTCTGTTTGACATATGATGGCTTGTTGCGAGTCCGATTCAGCCACAAATTCTTTGTTCTTGGCACTTAAAATTAAAACTTAAGTTTCCTGGCAGAACTAACTGGACAACAATACTCTTTTGACATTTTGCAGCAAGTTCCAGACATCCACTAGTGGTCTTTTTCTGTTCCTAAAATTTATAGAACACAAAGCAAAATTTTACACATGTGCAATTCTGGGATGAAACCTTACGCAGTGGAAGTGCATTACAGGAAATCGTGGGTCCAATCCAGATTGTAAGGATTGCATACATGAATATCCAATGTGCATTCTCCGTAGATCTGATTTTGTGCTGCGGGGTCGGGGGTGGCAGGGGGATTCATCTGTAAATTTGACTCTGTAACTCTTAAGTAATACACCATTGAACCATAGCAGAATCATTGAAATGTACAGAGGGAGGCCGTTTGCCCATCGTGTCTGTGTCGGTTCTCTGCTACAGTGATCCAAAAGTAATCTGACTGCCTTGCTGTCTCCCCATTGCCCTGCAGCTTTCTCCGCTTCAAATATTTATCCACTTTAAAAGATTAAATGGTCTCTGCCTGAATTACTCTCTGTGGCAAAGCATTGCATGCTACAACAATCCTGTGTGTAAAGCAATTTCTCCTAACCGTAGTAATGTTAAATTGGTGAACCTTTGTCCTTAACAATATAAATTTTAAAGGGTGTGCAGGAAGAGAGAGACCTGGTTTGTGTACATAAATCTTTGAAGGTGGCAGGACAAGTTGATAAAGCTGTTTAAAAAAACATTTGGTATCCGAGGCTTTGTAAATAGAGGTATAGTGTACAAAAGCAAAGACGTTATACTAAACCTTTATAAAGCACTGGTTAGGCCTCAGCTGGAGTATTTTGTCCAATTCTGGGCACCACACTTTAGGAAGGGTGTCAAGGCCTGGGAGAGGGTGCAGAAGAGATTGGCACCAGGGATGAAGGATTTCAGTTACTTGGAGAGACTAGAGAAGCTGGGATTGTTCGCCTTAGAGCAGATGAAGGGTTTGATAGAGTAAATAAGGAGAAATTGTTTCCACTGGCAGAAGGGTCAGTAACCAAAGTGCACAAATTGAAAGTAATTGGCAAAAGAGCCAGTGATGAGATGAGGAAATTTGCAGTTACTTTCAAAAGGGATTTGGGTAAATACTTGAAGGGGAGAAAATTGGAGAGCTATAAGGAAAGAGGAGAAGAGCAGAACTAATTGGATCGCTCTTTCAAAGAGCTGGCACAGCAGCAATGGGCCGAACGGCCTTTTTCAGTGCTGAAGGATTCTATGGTTCTATGATTCTATGACTCTCAAACCAAAGGAAATAGTCTTTCCCTATTCACCCTATTAAAACTCTTTGTAACTTCTACTAAATCTCTTAGTCCTCTCTGCTCTAATGAAAATAGTCCCAGTATCAAGTTTCTCCTCATACCATAGGTTCTTATTCCTGACACATCTGACATTCATAATCAACAGAATGTTTATGGAATCAAAACACAAAATGCTGGAAATACACAGCAGGTCAAGCAGCATCTGTAGAGAGAAAAACAGAGTTAACGTTTCAGGTCGATGATCTTTCATCAGAATGTTTATGGATGTTTATGGACAAGGTAAACATCTTACATCTGGATTACAACACTTATGCTGCGTTTAACTCGAAGTAATTCATCCTTATTTAGACAGAACTTTAGCTTCATGTCCTCTGGGATGTCAGTGTAGATATTAATACATCATGCTTAACTTGCTTTATTTTACTGTAGACATGTTTTGTTTTCACCATGGTACATTGGCCACCCTTGAATATTTCAAGCATCCAAGCATTCAAAGCTGTACCTTAGCTTTATGCAGACATTAAAGAGGAATTTTAACCTCCGCCTCCTGCCTGGTGGACAGTGAAAATACCCATACGACTTACATCCTCTAATTCCACTGCCGATAGTTAACCTGATCTTTTGAGCAGACAAGCAGGGTCCTGCTTTAAATATGTAGATTGGGCTCTGATTACATCATTGAGACCCGACTGCAATCTTAACCTTAGGCTTGCAAGAGGAAGCACTAGTGTTTTTCCAGCCAGGCCAAACCTGCTGGGAAGAGCGGCCGGGCCAGATCAGGCCCAGAAAGGTACATTTAACGAACAAATGTTGTTTTCTTTGGGGCCTGAGAGTGATTCTCCGGGTCCTACAAGAATACCTCGGGACTCCCCTGCCCAGGCTTCCCCCTTCCACAAACCACAATGCCCTTCTGACACTCGCCAATTATTTACCTTAGTTCTTGCACCCACCAGCCACCTAGTGATTTCCACTGGGTTCAGGCAGAAGGCAGATGGAAAGCATGCAGATGAGATCAGGGTATTAAAATCTCCTGTGTCTCACACTGTGGAGAGCAGGATAATTTCCTGCCTGCCTGAGGCCTCCCCCAACCCCCAACCCATGTATTACTCCCGAGTCCTCAGTTTACACATAAAAGTGTCAATCATGCTACACCACGATGTGATTTTGTTTCCAGTTTCTCACTTTTATATTTTGTTTGCAATGTGAGTTAGGTATTGTGCTTTTCTCAGTGATTTTCATGACTGCTTAAAGTGACAAAAGAGAGGCATATAAGTTAGGTTTACACTTTTGCCAAGTATTTTATTTTTAAATGAGATTTGAATAGGAGATCTGGCCAGATATGCTCTGGATGGCTGAAAATATCTCTAGAAAATAAATGGAATATGCTCTAAATCTATGACCCAATGGTAGATCCACATTTCCTTTGTAGACTCAAA
The DNA here is from genome assembly GCF_044704955.1 of Pristiophorus japonicus. Lineage (NCBI taxonomy): Eukaryota > Metazoa > Chordata > Chondrichthyes > Pristiophoridae > Pristiophorus > Pristiophorus japonicus. The sequence continues at coordinate 210,291,026 of NC_091981.1, read as the reverse complement.
ATGACCAAAAATGTTTGTTGCACCACACGTGCTCGATGTGATATTCTAAACATCCCCAACACTCATTGCAAGATATTTCACGTCAAAGTGAACACTCTAGATCTGTAGATTCTATATAGTATTCTAGATTTCATTGGGGTTATCCTGGTGCTAAATAGCATTAGTCCTATGGTCTTGTTTGAGAAGAATTCATCGTGCAGCATTTTTATCTCTTCATTGGGGTGATGCACAATTGTGAGGTATGCTGTTCTGGATGGACAGGGAACTTGTTAATTAAACATCAGAGGCACGGAAGATACAATTTGAAATATTTATTTAAATAAATCTTGCCTCAGCTGTTCTGCAATACAAACACCTCAGAGCTAACTTAGCAATAGCATCAAGTTTCTCATTATTACTTGAAATGAGAATCTAAAGAGTAATAATTAATTACTCTCCACTGATCCAGTTGCTCCAGTGGGTTGTAAATAGCTTTTATGCTATTTTGAGTGCCAGTGATTTTTATCGGCTGGATAGGTGGGGCAACATGGCTGTAGATTCTCCTAATACTTACAATTGTTTGCTATATGTTTTTGTCTATTTAAGTAGATATCATTGTACTGTCTACCTTCCTGCTCACTATGCAGATTGAAGCCATTTTGTTTTTTTCCTTTTCCCAAATTATTCACGTAACTGGAGAAAGACAGACTGAGAAAACCGGCTCTTGTCAGTCAAGCAGACAAGTTAGGGTTATGCTGTAAGTTGGCTTTTGAAATATCTGCTAACCTTGAAAGAATCCTAATATGCAAACTTAACAACTATAAACTAGCTGATTTTGATAAGACTTGCTAAGGTAGTTGGCTATCCTTTGGTAAAGTTTGGAGCTGGCATAATGAATTAGTTGAGGAGGATCTTAAAGGAGAAATGTGAAGGGTGGTGGAGGGTGAGATATTTGAACATGGTGAAGGAACTAGAGGATTAAGGAGATAAGCTAAAACATGCCATCACTGTGGTGGTCTGAGCAGGGTATGTGATGAATTGTAAAGCTGACAGTCTTGATGATTCACCAGAAATGGTTTTAATCAGGCCCCAAATGTTGATTTATTCCTTCAGGATTTGGTCATGGATAGGAAGAGCCCTGTTTGAGAATGAGAGAATGTTTTGCAGCTGATGCTGACTGGAAGATTGGTGGTCAGTCCGTTTCATAGGTTGTGGTGGTGAGGGAAGACTTGTTGGGAGAGTTGTTGACTGTGTGGGTGGAGATGAGAAGAAGGTTTAGTATATTAGCTTTAGATCAGTGAGGAGGGCATGGAAGGTATTTGAGGTGACTACTGGAGTAGAGCCAGTATTGTTAGCATTGATGGGTACAGATGGAGACTGTAAGCTTATTCATCAGGGACCAGAATTTAGGCCGGTGGAGAGAGAGGGGCTCATGAGGTGAATTGTGTAGGGTTGGGTTGGGCAACAGGGTGGTTTGTGGAGCAGATAGTTTAGATAAGTTGGGTAAAAGATGAGAAGGGAAGCAGAGCATGGAAAAGATGGTGAATGGAGGTGCTTAGGTGCAGACAGATGGCTGTTATGAGCATACAGTGGAACAACAGCATGAATGTATTAGCGACAGCAAGAGTTCAGATGTAAGAAGGCATCTTGGGCAAAAGTGGACAGAGTCCCTGGCTGGCTCAGAAACCAGGACTAGCTCGATTAGAGGTCAGAGGTTTTAGGTTCAGTTGAGAGATCTTGGTGTAGGCTGGACGACAAAGAATCCGCAGGTCAGGAAATATAAGGATCACCTTTTGAGGTTGGGGAATGCAAAGTTTGGTAGGAAAGGTCAGAGAAATCCAGAGGCTGGGAGAAAGGTTGGAAAGGTCTAGATTCTATGAGGAAGGCCAGAGAAGTAGAAACCTATGGTCACCAAGGAAGGTCGACGAAGACCACGAGGAAGATGGGAAATTGCCTGGTTTGATGCCTTTGAGCCTCAGAGGTGAATGACACCTGGCTGTTTTGGGTGCAGCATTGGAACTAGATAGGCTGTCAAAAGATAGTCACTCGGTTGGCAGTGCAGCATAATTAGAGGTGACATTTGCGGGGAGGGGGATTAACAATGGATGGTGAAATCCACTCCTGCAACCATGCAGAAGAATGGGTTACATGATTGCCATCTTATCCACTTCAGATGTCATAACTACATGTCCTTAGCCCATACTTGCCGACATCTCCAATACTGTCCCCACATCTTTAAAAACTATTATTGCCCACCCTCAAGTAACCCATCATCAGTTCTCCCCATTTCCAGCTACAGCCTATCTCCAACCTGGAATGTTGAGGTGGAGAGTGCCCCCTACCCCAAGCGCTCTGGCATTGCCTCCATCAGCCAGTTGGGTAGGGAGGCCAATTCACCAAGTCAAAACAAACCAGTTACCGAATCTTTGGTGTTGAAGACCACTTCCCTGGCTTGGATAACCACCCCCTTCCTCTATGGGACTCACTTGCAGCGTTTTGGAGAAGGATGCACCTCATTACACTGGGTGTAATGGCCTTCATTGTTACACCAGATTCCTTATGGGCCAGGGAAGCTGGAATTCCTAGTGTAGAGAGCTCCTGGCCTTGGCCCTGTTGCCTCCACATAAGAGAGGTTTTTCACTTTATAAAGTCGAATGGGAGGTCCACACTAAGCTGCTGCACCAACTTTTTCCTGAGCAGCTCTGACCGACTCCTGCTGGAAGTCTGCTAACTGCGAAAATTTGGCTCTTATATTTTTTTGTAATTTTATTGATTGGTACTGTTGACTCTGTTCAATTCTTTGATATCCTATCTAAACATTATTTACATTTCTCCAATCTATTTCTATATTTACAGTATTCTTTACGCTTCTCCATATGGTCTAAAACACAATTAAAATTACGATATTTATGTAAATACCTTTAGGGTTAAGGAATTATTTCAAGTATACTCCACAGACAAATCTGTAAATTTTGGTTGTCCAATTAACTTTATCTCTGCAGGCACCCCATCCACCACTTTCAACATTCACTCCCTCCACTACTGGCACACCATGGTGGCAGTGTGTACCATCTATAAGATGCACTGCAGCAACTAGCCAAGGCTTCTTTGGCAGCACCTCCGAAACCCGCGACCTCTACCACCTTGAAGGACAGGGCAGCAGGTTCATGGGAGCACCACCACCTGCAAGTTCCCTTCCAAGTTACACACCATCCTGACTTGGAAATATATCGCTGGGTCAAATTCCTGGTTCAAGAAGGTGGCTCACCACCACATTCTTTCGGGCAATTAGGGATGGGCAATAAATGCAGGCCTTGCCAGCAATACCCACATCCTGGAACAAATAAAAAAAAGGTTCTCCACATATGCAGTTAATCAAAAATAACAAGATAAATGTTATTGTTAAGGAAGTTGTCTTAAAGATTCGGCCACCCATGAATAAGTATCAAAGGGATTTATCTGATTAAATCCTTTGCTTATCAATGCCTCTTTACTGTGAATGGTTAAGCCAGGTGGTACCATCATCAGTTTAAGCTCTTCCCTCAAGCTCTGGAAACTGGACCTACACCTCTTCTCACACTCTCAATTGAAACCAGTAACCCAGCACTCTCCACTATCTGGATCCATTCAAATTTTCCCTTTACCCAGACTCCCCATAAATTGGAGCCTATCAAACTCAAATCTTTCCTCGCCACTGACTGGGAGTCCTCTGTAGGTGTTACTTTCTGCACTCCACACACATCCCAATCTGGCTGCTTTTGTTAAACTGAGCAGCTTTACTGGAAATTGATCTAATTTTGCAGCCGTTTGCTCTCTTACCTGCCAGGAGCGCCCTGCTCGTTGGTACGTGGCGATGATGACATCATTGTCGTGCACATCACCCCATTACCACGCCGGAGATGAAATTGCCCCGTGCAACCTAACTTAGTGCCTGGCGATGACAACGACAGCTTGAGCTGTTGAGTTGCAGTTGGGAACCAGATGAGCCAGCGCTATTTAAAGGCGCCATCTTGAAAAGTTTTTTCCGTTGGCCATTACTTATTTCCGGTTTCCAACAGTTAGGGAGAGTGGCTGTTGAACCGATAGCAGTGACTTTTTTGTTCAAAGAATCTTCTGCGTCCTACCTTTTCCCCTGTATCACTCATGGCACTTTCAACATTCTACCATTTCTGTTGCTTCATGGGGGCTCAGCTGGCACTCGACCGCCTGCTCCGACTTCACCATCAGAGGATGCTTCGACGAGGACAAAGGTGCGGCAATTACAGAAGGAAAGGCAGAGAGAGAGGGAGAGAGAAAGGCAAAGACAAAGAGAGGGAGCACCACAGGGAGAGGCCCATGGAAAACGCCACAGCGAGAGGCACAGGGAGAGGCACAGAGAACCACATCCAGCAGCACAGGGAGAAACACATCAAGATGTTGCCAAAGGAAGAAGGCATTACTCTCCCAGGGTATTCTGGCAGCAGTTCTCCTACATCAATTTCACTGAGAACCGTGTGTGCGAAGGCTGCCTTTCAGCAAGGACGTAGTCATAGAGCTCTGCCATCTGCTGCAAACAGACCTCGAACCTCAGATCAGGATGAGAACGGCTCTCTCAGTGGCAGTCAAGGTCACCATCGTTCTCAATTTTATGTCAATGGATCTTTCCAGGGAGCAACAGGAGGCATCTCCAACATTTCCCAGTTTAGCATCCATTGCTCCATCCCTGAGGTCACAGATGCTCTGTACAGAAGCAGAAGGGACTACATCTCCTTCCCCATGACCCAAGAGAAGCAGCACAAGCGTGCATGTTGCTTTGCCAGGATAGTGGGCTTCCCCATGGTGCAGAGTGTCATTGACTGCACTCACGTCGCTTTGAGAGCACCACATAACAATCCAGAGATCTTCTGTAACCGCAAAGACTTCCACTCATTTAATGAATAGTTGGTGTGCGACATGCAGAATAATGACCATCAATGCCCGCTATCCTAGCAGCAGCCATGATGCCTTCACCCTGTGCCAGCTCTGTTCCAGCCTACAAATGAAGTTGCGGCTGGCTGCTCGGAGACAAGACTTTGCATCTGGCTCATGACTCCCCTCCGCAATCCCAACATTCCTGCCCAGCACTCATACAATGAGGGCCATGCCGCCACCAGGTATATCATTGTGCAGACCATCGGAGTGCTGACAACTCGGGAGGAATCCTGTAGTACTCGCCTGACTGGGTGTCCCTATCCGTCGCCTTCTGCTGCATGCTGTACAACTTGGCCATCATGAGGACGCAGCCATTGCCACCAGGCATAGCCGCCCCACCTCAGGAGGAGGAGGAGGACCAGGAGGAGCAGGGGGCAGAGCAATAACAGGAGGAGGAGCAGGAGCAGCAGCAGCCACAATGGAGGAGGCCATCGTGATCCTGCAAGGGAGGTCCGTGATTGTATCATCAGAGCTCGGTTCCACTGATTTCCATCCCACTTCCCGGTTCCTGTGGACGTCCCCAGCACCACATCAATTTGCCCTTCCATACCAAAGCCCCAAAACTGAAGTGAGAGACAACAGCAAACATTAAACATTCCAATCACAACTTATGAAACAATAAAATCTATAACTGTGTATTTATTCATCATCCTTGTGCATTTCCTTATAGCCCCTTTTTCGTCCACCTATTCTATTACTTCTCTGCAGTGTCTCCCCTGTGGCTGCAGCACGGCTGGTGGAAGGCAGCAGTGTTTCAGGGCCAGAGACTACAGATGACCTTGTAGAATGCACTTGACCAGCTCTGGGCCTGGAAGGTCTGGATGCAGACTGCATCACCTCAGGCTGGGTGGCGGCAGTCTGGGTTGGCTGGGTGACAGGCAGCAGCAAGTGGAGTGGCAGTGGTGGGATCAGGAATACTGTGATCCTGAGAGACAACAGCAGGTTCCTGCTCCACTGACCCACTGCCACTCCTCCGGGGCAGCATCTCATCATCCCCGCCAATCTGCTGCAGGACAGATTGCTGGGCTGCTGCAACACCGTGAGATCCCTGGTGGACTGTGGTGGACCCGGCAGCGATGGCAGCAGTCAGGGCTTGCATGGCATCCAGCTGAGATTGCATGACATCACCAAGATTTTGCGTGGCATCAAGCTGAGACTGCATGAGAGCAGTCTGAGCATTTCTGCGAGCAACCATTGACTCTATTGCAGCACCAGGGTGATGTGGCAGCTTCCACCTGTGCCGCAATGGAAGCTGCCACATCACCCAAGACACGCGTCGTGAGGTCTGGTTCCACACGGTCACTCTGGGATTCCACCATCATCTGCACACTGGCAATGATGGGCTCCATGCTGCGCGCAGAGCTGTCTACAATGCGGGAGGTGGACTCATCCTCATTCCTTACCACTTGCGACAGGATCTCGGGCACCCTTGCCATTGCCCCCAATCATGTTGGAGTGCATGGCCATCACCCTTTGTGTGAACGTCTCCCCATCGAGGTCCTCATCTGAGTCCTGTGCAGCAGAACTAGCGTGCAAACTCGCCCTCTGGGGAGATGGCTCCTGACCTTCCCTTTCCCCTTGACTGTGCTGCAGCCCGCTAGGCCCCGGTGCATCACCCAGTGCTGACCCCTCTACTAAGCTAACCTCTAACAACTGCGTAGTGCCAATCTGAGCTGGTGCCTGCGGGTGAAAGAAACAGTGACGCAGTGCTTGGCTCCTCTTCCTGCTCCCCCTCTTCTCCCTCGTGTCTGCGTTGGAGGATGGGCTCAGGCACAGGCTGCTCATCTGTTGGCTGATGATCTGAAAGCATAAATGGCACAAGAGTCACATTAAGTTGAGGGGCAGGGGGACAGGAATGGAGCAAAGAAGGCAGACAGAATGAAGTGGGATGGGAAGAGGGGATAAAGATACCATTGTTGCCCCCAGCGGGCTCAACGTTTCTGGCGGCCACGCACCCACCACATGCGGGCCAAAGAGCCGCAGCACTCGCAGCTCCAGGTCAATCAGCTGGCGCAGTTCAGCTTCGCCCCTCTAGTCTGCTGCTGCTCCATCCTAATGTGTGCCATCTTGACCTGCAAAAGAAAGGAAGCTGTGTGAGTAAGAGTACATTTATGTATGTGGAAGATATGCCTGCCGTGGTTAAATAGCTGTGAACGTAGGCAAGGTGTGAAATGAGACTGTGACTGTGAGTAGGTACAGGTGGTTAATGGTTGCCTGCTGGGTTTAGTGCTGTTTTGCAGAGTGCACACAAACAGAGGCTCAGAGGCTGATATGTAAGAGTCCAGATCAGATCAGCCATGGTCTTATTTGTTGTGTATCTGTAAAGCATGCACTCCCATGTTCCGCCACCAGGGAGTGCATCCCCTGAAGTCCCAAGGGATCCCAGCATCCCTTGGGAGCACTGTATATAAGCCGGCCCCTAAGGCCTGTTACTCACTCTGGAGTGTCTTAACAAAGACTGAGGTCACTGTTACTTTAACCTCCCTGTGTGCAGTCTCACATGTGTTAGGAACACAACAACTGGCGATGAGAATACGAATCCAACGCAAAGATGCAGCAAACTGTGGGCATCCCGGAGAAGTTCTCGGAGGGTGAGGACTGGGAAGCCTATGTCAAACTGCTAGACCAGTACCATGTAGCCAACGAGCTGGACGGAGAAGGAAGTGTTGCAAAAAGGAGAGTGGTCCTCCTCACGGTCTGCGGGGCACCGACCTACAGTCTCATAAAGAATCTTCTGGCTGCGGTGAAACCCACAGATAAGTCGTATGAGGAGCTGTGTACACTGGTTCGGAAGCATCTTAACCCGAGGGAGAGCGTGCTGATGGCGAGGTATCGGTTCTACACGTGCCAGCGATCTGAAGGTCAGGAAGTGGCGAGCTACATCGCCGAGCTAAGATGACTTGCAGGACAATGTGAGTTTGATGGCTACCTGGAGCAAATGCTCAGAGACTTTTTTGTACTGGGCATTGGCCACGAGACCATCCTATGAAAACTTTTGACTGTAGAGACACCGACCCTCAGTAAGGCCATTACGATAGCACAGGCATTTATGTCCACCAGTGATAACACCAAACAAATCTCTCAGCACACAAGTGCTAACAATGTTCATAAATTAACTGGAACTGTGTTTGCGAGCAGAAATGTACAGGGCAGAAACCATGAGTCTGCAACTGCCAGCAGGCCTCAGGTGACCCAGATGATTCAGAGTCTGCAACAAAGGATGAATGCAAGGCAATTCACACCTTGTTGGTGTTGTGGAGGCTTCCATTCAGCCTATTCATACTGCTTCAAAGGGTATGTTTGCAAGAGCTGTGGAACAATGGAGCACCTCCAATGAGCTTGCAGACGAGCTGCAAGCTCTGCAAAACTTGCTAACTCCCACATGGCAGAGGAAGATCGGTCCATGGTGGACCAAAGCAATTTCGAGCCTGAGAGAGAGGAGGCAGATGCTGAAGTACACGGGCTGCTCACGTTTTCGATGAAATGTCCACCTATAATGCTAAATGTAAAATTGAATGGCTTACTTGTAGCCATGGAACTGGACACTGGCGTGAGCCAATCCATCATGAGTAAAAAGATGTTTGAGAGACTGTGATGCAACAAGGCACTCAGACCAGCCCTGAGCCCCATCCACACGAAACTGAGAACGTACACCAAAGAGCTTATCACTGTCCTGGGCAGCGCCATGGTCAAAGTCACCTACGAGGGCACGGTGCACAAACTGCCACTCTGGATTGTCCTGGGCGATGGCCCCACACTGCTTGGAAGGAGCTGGCTGGGCAAAATCCGGTGGAACTGGGATGACATCCGAGCGCTATCACATGTCGATGAGGCCTCATGTACCCAGGTTCTCAACAAATTTCCTTCCCTTTTTGAGCCAGGCATTGGAAACTTTTCCGGGACGAAGGTACGGATCCACTTGGTCCCAGAGGCACGACCCATTCACCACAAGGCACGAGCGGTACCTCACATGATGAGGGAGAGAGTGGAAATCGAGCTGGACAGGTTGCAACGCGAGGGCATCAACTCCCCAGTGGAGTTCAGCGAGTGGGCCAGCCCAATTGTTCCAGTACTCAAAAGTGATGGCATGGTCAGGATTTGTGGTGTTTATAAAGTAAGTATTAATCGTTTCTCGCTACAGTACCAATACCCACTACCTAAGGCAGATGACCTATTTGCGACACTGGCAGGAGGCAAGACATTCACCAAGCTCGACCTGACTTCGGCCTACATGATGCAGGAGCTGGAGGAGTCTTCGAAGGGCCTCACCTGCATCAACACGCTCAAGGGACTGTTCATCTACAACAGATGCCCGTTTGGAATTCGGTCGGCTACAGCGACCTTTCAGAGAAACATGGAGAGCCTACTCATGTAGGTACCACGCATGGTAGTTTTTCAGGACGACATATTGGTCACGGGTCGGGACACCGTCGAGCACCTACAAAACCTGGAGGAGGTCCTGCAGTGACTGGATCGCGTAGGGCTGCGGCTGAAGAGGTCGAAATGCGTCTCACGTGCAGGCCACTGGCCGTCTGAGTCATCATTTGAAAGCACAAAGCCAGAGAAGAGTGGTTGGCTGCAGGGGAGGGGGCCGGGGCGGCAAAGGCATTTGAGAATGCCAGTGTCATGGAAAAATCTGAAGGATTGTGGTGTCAGTCCTAAGTGGCCTGCCGGACGCTGCAAAGGAATTCAACATACTGTCACTGTCCCCAAGGAGGTCGGCCTCACCCACTGCCATGACACCAACTTGAACACCCATTAGGGCCGAGACGCGTTCCTCCAACGGAGTCAGGTCCTGAAGTTCAGACTCCCCTCCTCCAGTCCTCATCTGCTCCCTATTGTTGTGGGAGAGCTTCTCCTATGAGATTAAAGAGGATATCTGAGTTGGAGCCATTCTATCAGTGTGTCCCAAATGCCTTACGTAGTTTTGTAGATATTACTGTATGAGAGTCTTCACAGTTCGATGTAACTTCCATTCGCTGCGTAGTCTAGCTGTGGCAATGCTTGAATTAGGGGGCCAGGATCTAACAGTAACGGGGAGGCGACCATGTTCGAGACACCTATGAAGACTGAGGAGTCAACAACAGCGGGGTGGGTCTGCAGAAATAAGTAGTAAGGTTAACAGTGTATGCAGGTCCTAGCAGTGGGTGAGGCTTCAAATGGGAACCTTGCATCTGGCTTCACCCACGTAGAGCATGGATCCCGAAACACTACATTGAACAGAGAGTGCACATTGAGCTCAGAGCTTAGCATCTTGATGTTTCACATTTAAGATACTAAGTTACACAGGCGCATCATCCCATTTCACTTTTTTCGGCATTGAGAGGCTGTTCTGGCCACTGTGTCACTCGCAGAAATTTTCCACCATAGCCCTCTGTAAGTGTGTGGTTGTGGTCTGCTCCCAGCCTCTGCCCTGAGCAACATCCGTCGGCTCGCCAGGGCATCAAGGAGTGCATCCACGGTGGTGTCTGAGAACTGGTGGGCACGCTGATGAGCTGCTGCTGCTAGGTCTGCTCTCCTTACTGCCTGAGTGAGTGCATAGGAAGTGAATATAATCATGAGATATTGAGGCGCCCAATCAACACCTCAATGGAATCCGGGTGGTGCCAGTATGTCTGAGGCTCCAAATGCTGCCTAACGCCCGATGTTGAGGCCCCGCTTAACGCCCCAATTAACGTCGCTTACTGCCTCCAGGTCAGTGTGCAACGCCCTGATTTTATGCTGCAAACCACTTTTCAGGGGGAAAAACTGATTTTGCCTTTCGGGACTGCGCGTAACACTTGCCATTAAAAATCCTCTCAGCCGGTGACACCGTCTCAAAATCAGCGATATCGAATTTCGACTTTTTACCGCCCCAAACGTAGCACTACCAAATTTCACCCCCCATGGGCTCATTTTCCACATCGCCGATTTTTGGCGCAGCTGAAGAGGTACGTCTGATTTTTTTGTGGCCCGATTGCGCCAGAAAAAAACGTTCAGAGTTTCACCGGTTTTAACTTTGAATTTGGCAAGACGCACATTGGCCTGAAGCTCTTTGGATGGAGCTTAAGGCCTGCGTCAAAATCTCATGTTGCCAAGGTAACGAGGGATGCTCCGAAGGGCTGAGGCTTATAAGAATCAGCGTAAACATCTACAGCATCATCGTAAATATTTTGGATTTTAAGTTTTGGACATGGCTTTTCCATATTTTCTATTACTGCAGAAGAGCAGACAGTGGACTGGGATAGGTCCAGACATATTCCACAGGAATACACATCAGGTGGGCAGGGATGGGTCAATGGCTGAAATCGCAGGAAGATGGCAGATGGAGGACCTTTGTCATGTAATGGGAACCTATCAGTGAAAGATCAGGTAAACTAGTCAGTGCTCAAGCCATCGAAATGACTGAGAGCCTTGGAGCACGGGAACCTCAGGACAAAGGAAGCCATTTGACCACCCAGACTCATTGGAGCCTTTATCCCCAGGAACAGCCCAGTAACAAAGGCACAGACCGAAGATGTGATTCATTGCTTTTAGTTGGACTGCCTCAGGCAAAGGACTGGTTTTTGACTCGAGAATTCAGAAGCATTTTTCAGGTATAAGTGACAGCAGTTTGCAGCCATCTCGCTCTCTGTCTCCTCTTCTACACTTGCTTGCTGTTATATATGCAGAGTATTTACTCTGTACAGCCACCAGAGGGCTCATTCCCTGGAGTGCCAAGAGATCCCATAATCCTTTGGGAGCACAGGTATTTAAGAAGACTTCACTGGTTAGAGAGGCACTCTGGAGACCTGCAATAAAAGATTAAGGTCACACTTTAATTTGAGCTCACAGTGTTCAGTCTGACTCTTTCTCCATACAAAACAACTGGCAATGAGATACAGATAGCGAACCCAAAGATGCAGAGAACAGTGGGCATCCTGGAGAAATTCTCGGAGGGAGATGATTGGGAAACTTTTGTGGAGCGACTCGACCAATACTTTGTCACCAACGAGCTAGATGGGGAAGAGAGTGCTGCCAAATGAAAGGCGGTCCTCCTCACCGTCTGTGGGGCACCAACGTATGGCCTCATGAAGAATCTGCTCACTCCAGCGAAACCCATGGAGAAATCGTACAACGATTTATGCACACTGGTCCCAGAGCATTTGAACCCGAAGGAAAGCGTTCTGATGGCGAGGTACCGGTTCTACACCTACAAAAGGTCTGAAGGCCAGGAAGTGGTGAGTTATGTCATCGAGCTAAGACGCCTTGCAGGACATTGCGAATTTGAAGGACATTTGGAGCACATGCTGAGAGACTTTTTCGTACTTGGCATTGGCCATGAAACCATACTTCGCAAACTTTTGACTGTAGAGACCCCAACCTTGAGTAAGGCCATAGCGATAGCCCAGGCATTCATTGCCACCAGTGACAATACGAAGCAAATCTCTCAGCACACAATGCTGCTACAAGTACTTTGAACAAAGTGCTGTTGTTTTCGAATCGTAACATACAGGGCAGGTCAAACAAACCTGCAGCTACACGTCCGCAGATGTCTCAGAGTTCACCATCAAGGGTGATGAATGCAAGGCCATTAACACCTTGTTGGCGCTGCGGGGGTGATCATCATTTACATTCATGCTGATACAAAGAGTACATTTGCAAAGGCTGTGGAACAATGGGACACCTCCAATGAGTGTGCAGTCGAGATGCAAAACCTGTTAAACCTGTAAACCAACATGTTGCAGAGGAGGACAGATCCACGGAGGATCACGACGAACCAGAGCCTCAGATCGAGGAGGCAGAGGTACATGGGGTGCACACATTCACCACGAATTGTCCCCCGATAATGCTGAATGTAGAACTAAATAGACTTCCGGTGTCAATAGAGCTGGACACGGGCACGAGCCAGTCCATCATGGGCAAAAAGACTTTTGAAAGCTTGTGGTGCAACAAAGCCTCAAGGCTAGTCTTAACTCCAGTTCGCACGAAATTAAGAACTTACACGAAAGAACTGATTCCTGTAATCGGCAGTGCTACCGTAAAGGTCTCCTACGATGGAGCGGTGCACAAGCTACCACTCTGGTGGTACCGGGCGATGGTTGCCCACTGACGACACTTCATCTGCCCAGGTCTTAAACAAATTTCCTTCGCTGTTCGAACCAGTCATCGGGAAATTCCAAGGAGCAAAAGTGCAGATCCACCTAATTCCGGGGGCGCTACCCATCCTTCACAAGGTGAGAGCAGTACCGTACATGATGAAAGAAAGGGTAGATACATAGAAACATAGAAAGTAGGTGCAGGAGTAGGTCATTTGGCCCTTCGAGCCTGCACCGCCATTCAATAAGATCATGGCTGATCATTCCCTCAGTACCCCTTTCCTGCATTCTTTCCATACCCCTAAAGATGGCGGGGCTCGTCCAGGATGAGATCGAGCTAGACCGGCTGCAAAGAGAGGGCATCATTTCCCCGATCGAGTTCAATGATTGGGCCAGTCCTATCATCCCAGTTCTCAAGGGAGGCAGCACCATCAGAATCTGTGGCGATTACAAAATAACTATCAATCGTTTCTCCCTGCAGGACCAATACCCATTACCAAAGGCCGACGACCTCTTTGCAATGCTGGTGGGAGGAAAGACGTTCACGAAGCTGGGTCTGACTTCTGCCTACATGACGCAGGAACTGGAGGAATCATCGAAGGCCCTCACCTGCATCAACACGCACAAAGTTATTTTTTTTTATAACAGATGTCCATTTGGAATCCGATCGGCAGCGGTGATATTCCAGAGGAACATGGAAAGCTTACTGAAGTCGGTCCCGCACACCGTGGTCTTCCAGGACAACATCTTGGTCACAGGTCGGAACACAGTCGAGTATCTGCAGAACCTGGAGGAGGTTTTTAGTCGACACAATCGCATGGGGCTCAGATTAAAATGCTCAAAGTGTGTTTTCCTGGCACCTGAAGTGGAGTTCGAGGGAAGGAAGATTGCAGTGGACAGCATCAGACCCACCAACGTGAAGACGGAAGCAATCGAGAACGCACCGAGGCCACAGAACGTAACGGAGCTGTGTTCGTTTCTGGGACTCCTGAAATCCTTTGGTAACTTCTTACCGGGTCTCAGCACACTGTGAGAACCACTACATGTCTTACTACGAAAAGGGGACAAATGGATTTGGGGCAAAAGCCAAGAAAATGCCTTTGTAAAAGCAAGAAAATTGTTATACTCAAACAAATTGCTTGTGTTGTATGATCCATGTAAGCGTTTGGTACCAGCATGTGATGCGGCGTCATATGGTGTCGGGTGTGTATTGCAACAATGATTTCGGGAAACTGCAACTGGTTGCTTATGCATCCAGGAGCCTGTCTAAGGCTGAGAGAGCCTACAGCATGATTGAGAAAGAAGCATTAGCGTGTGTCTATGGGGTAAAGAAAATGCATCAATACCTGTTTGGGCTAAAATTCGAATTGGAAACTGACCAAAAGCCACTTATATCCCTGTTCTCCGAGAATAAAGGGATAAATACCAATGCATCGGCCTGCATCCAGAGACGGGTGCTCACGTTGTCCGCATACAACTACGCCATCCGCCACAGGCCAGGCACAGAAAACTACATAGATGCTCTCAGTAGGCTGCCATTGCCCACTACGGGGGTGGAAATGGCGCAGCCCGCAGATCTAGCCATGGTTATGGAAGCATTTGAGAGTGAGAAACCACCTGTCACTGCCCGGCAGATCAAAGCCTGGACAAGCCAGGACCCCTTATTGTCTCTAGTCAAAAGCTGTGTGCTTCACAGTAGCTGGTCCAGTGTCCCAGTGGAAATGCAGGAAGAGATAAAGCCGTTCCAGCGGTACAAGGATAAAATGTCTATACAGGCAAACTGCCAATCGAGTAGTGGTCCCCAAGAAGGGCAGGGTTATCTTCATCAATGACCTCCACAGTACCCACCCAGGCATCGTAATGATGAAAGCGATAGCCAGATCCCATGTTTGGTGGCCCGGTATCGATGCGGACTTAGAGTCCTACGTTCACAAATGTAATACATGCTCACAGTTAAGCAATGTACCCAGGGAGGAGCCGCTAAGTTTATGGTCTTGGCCCTCCAAACCGTGATCTTGGGTACACGTCGACTATGTAGGCCCGTTCTTGGGTAAAATGTTCATTGTGGTTGTAGACGCGTACTCCAAGTGGATTGAATGTGAGATAATGTTGGCTAGCACGTCCGCTGCCACTACTGAAAGCCTGCGGGCTATGGTTGCCACACACGGCCTACCTGATGTCCTTGTAAATGACAACAGGCCATGTTTTACCAGTGCTGAGTTCAAAGAATTTATGACCCGTAATGGGATCAAACATGTCACATCTGCCCCGTTTAAACCAGCGTCCAATGGTCAGGCAGAGAGAGCAGTGCAAACCATCAAGCAAGGCTTGAAGAAGGTAACTGAAGGCTCACTGCAGACTTGTCTATCCCGAGTCCTGCTTAGCTACCGCACGAGACCCCACTCACTCACTGGGATCCCACCTGCTGAACTGCTCATGAAAAGAGCACTTAAGACAAGGCTCTCGTTAGTTCACCCTGATCTACATGAACAGGTAGAGAGCAGGCTGCTTCAACAAAGTGCATACCATGATAGCGCAAATGTGTCACGCGAGATTGAAATCAATGATCCTGTATTTGTATTAAATTATGGACAAAGTCCCAAGTGGCTTCCCGGCACTGTTGTGGCCAAAGAGGGGAGCAGGGTGTTTTGGGTTAAACTTTCAAATGGACTCATTCACCGGAAACACTTGGACCGAATCAAACTCAGATTCACGGACTGTCCTGAGAAACCCACCTTGGACCCTACCTTTTCTGATTCCCCAACACACACACCAGTGGCAACCGGCACCACGATTGACCACGAAGCAGAACCCATCATCCACAGCAGCCCAGCAGGGCCCAACACACCAGGCAGCCCAGCAAGGCCAGCTGCACAGCAGCCCAACGATGGCCCAACAAATGATTCAACAACATCAGCTTTCACACCGAGACGATCAACCAGGACAAGAAAGGCCCCAGATCGACTCACATATAAATAGTTACGCTTTTGACTTTGGGGGGGGATGTTGTTACATATGCATACTTGTATTTACTCTGTACAGCCACCAGAGGGCTCATCCCCTGGAGTCCCAAGGGATCTCATAATCCTTTGGGAGCACACGTATTTAAGGAGGCCTCACAGGTTGGAGAGGCACTCTGGAGACCTGCAATAAAAGACTAAGGTCACACTTTACTTTGAGCTCACAGTGTTCAGTCTGACTCTTTCTTCATACACAACACTTGCTTCGTTCAACGCACTCAAGGACTGAGCACTCCGACTGGAACGGAGAGGAGAAACCACCATCTATGAGCAAAGAGAGCCTCGCTCATTGGGAGAAGCAGCAAGTAAGCCAGAGGGGTAACTGGTGAGCATTATCCCAGCCCACACATCCTTAAGACCACCGCATAGTGTGAAGGGGTGTTGTGTGTCCCAATCAAGCCTTAGGGGTTTAGTGGAGAGGTTTCTGCATGGATCATAGGACAGACTCAGTGGTGCCCTATTGAGCCAAGCAGGGATGTTTTAGTCGTGGGTACTTCACGATAGGGGCCTGTTCAGACAGGCCAGTGTTGTGTGTTGTACTGTGTTTGTTTGTTTTACACCACCGGGGTGTGTTTTACTGGGTGCAGGTATGTGCTTTAACATGAATAAAAACATTGCGATGGTTGAGACTGAAAGATCTGTCTATAAATGTGTATTCTGTTCACCACTATAATTCCAGGGTCTAGAACTGTTGTAAGGAGGTTGATTCAAAACCACCAAGTGCAAAACTATTTACAGGCTTGAATTGACCAAGGGCTGAAGCTGGGCTGGAAACACAAAGTGACTCCGCTGCTATCCCAGACCGAAAGGCCCTCCACTCCAGCTGGTGCCGATGCAATTCTGGGCCAACCCCCCCCCCCCCCCCGCCTCCCCCGTGCCGTGTCTTCAGCTCGGCTAAAACAATGGTGTCTTCTCTTTGCCGATTTTGTCTTCTCTGCGCCGATTTCCTTAAGTGTTGGGAAGGTTTTTCACAAGGGTGCAGTGCACCGTTTCAGAAACAAATCGTACTTGGTCAAACTCGCTTAAATGGCGCACCCTGCAGGTTCTGCCCCCAGTGACGTAAAAAAATTGGGAACTAAAATATTCGGACATACCTACTTTAGAATGGCGCAGAAACTTTGGCCAAACTTGCAGATTTTAGTTTGCCCCAAAAAAAGCGTCGTACGCCAAAAAAGTGGCGTGGAATCGTGGTCAAAATCCAGACCCATATCTCTTGTCTTCAGATGAGCATTTATGCTGTTCTATTGTGCTTTGAGCTGAAGGAATCTGCATCTGTTCAGTTAACCTGTTTCACTTTATGTTGTGCTCTTATTGTGCAAATAGTCATGAAGAACAATTGCTTTTCAAGCAGATTCATTATGCAGGGCAGCGAGAGTTAAATTAATTTTCAATCTAGGTTAGAGATACTTAAGCTTTACAATCGAGAGAAAATGGTTAATGCGTGATCTCATTAACTTGTATAAAATATTAAATAACAGAGATAAGATGAACCCAGAATATTACTTCAAGGACAGACAGGCCAGTTGAATAGGATATGTTATAATAAATAAAAAAACAAGCTTAATGCAGATCTTCAGATTAAATATCCTCAGAGCCAGGTTTTTTCTGATACTTGAACAAAAATGCCAACATCTGTGTTTTTTTCTAGGTTATTACATCTTTACCTGCTGTTTCATTGAAATATTTCCATAATGATAGTCAATAGAGATGTTCTGCCCCCAGACTTCCTTGTTATTTGACACACCTGTCAGACATCTCACATCTAACTGTGTGTTGCAGCTGCCTGACCAAGTAATTGTACACTAATTATTTCTGAATGTAATGAGTGTTATTTTGTTTACAATTCAGACTTAAGCTGTTGGTATTATTTCTCGAACAAATGGCCATCAGGCAACATAGATCATTTATAAGTATATAGCTCTGAGGCACAGAGTGAATCAATGCGTGCTTCAATGTTTTTGCAGCCCTGACAATTATTTTTCTCATTAGAATGTTTGATGCTGCTGTGCAGAAGTGTAACCTCAGCAAACTGAAGGGAGATCTTTATTAAGGGTAGTTATTCATTAACCGGAATGTTCTTAAACACAATTACAGAATTCTAAATCAATAATACAGCTAGTCAGAGGTTGTGAAGAGTGGTCTTCTCACTGTCCCTATTCATCAAAGGAGTTTCATTTGAAAGATGGTCAATTGGTGATGCCGTCTAATAGGTATGTTTCTAAACAGGTACCAGTAGCGCCATAGCCAAGGTTGTGAGATCAAAGGGCTTATTTTAACTTTCAGTGATGACAGGAAATGGACAGTAGTGAAATGTCACTAAAGAGGAAAATCGGGTGGGGTGTATAACACGGCAGGGTCTATAACGGGCAAGGGGGGTGTATAATGCACTTGTGGAATGTAAAACGGGGGTGTATAATGGAGGGGGTGTGAATAATGGGGGGATGTATAATGGGCGGGATGTATAACGGGGGGGGGGGGAGCGGGGTGTATAATGGACTTGTGGAGTGTATAACAGGCAGAGGGCTGTATAACAGAGGGTGGGGTATATAACGAGGGGGCGGGTTGTGTAACGGGATGGTGGGGTATATAATGGGGGAGGGTATATAATGGGGGGAGGGTGAGGTGTATGACGGGGGCGGGGTGTATAACAGGGGGGTTGTATAATGGGGGGTGATGTATAAGGGGGGTGGGGGTATAATGGGGGGTATAATGGGACAGCGGTGTTAAATGGGGGTGGATATATAATGGGGGAAGGTGAGGTGTATGATGGGGTGGGGTGTATAACGGGGGGGTGAGGTGTATAACAGGGGGGCCAGGGTGTATAAACGGGGGGTGGGGTGTATAACGGAAGGTTTATGATGGGGGGCCATGGTGTATAGCAGAGGGTTTGTATAATGGGGATGGGGGGTGTATAAAGGGGGTGATGTATAACGGGGGGTGGTGTGTAATGGGGGCAGGGTGTAGAATGGGGGGGGTGATGTATAACAGGGGTGGGTGTATAACGGGGGGGCGCGGTGTATAACGGGGTTTGTATAATGGGGATGGGGGTGTATAACAGGGGGTGGGGGTATAACGGGGTGGGGGTATAACGGGGGGTGTATAATGGGGGGGCGGGGCGTATAATGGGCGTGTGTATAACGGAGGGTGGTGGTATAATGGGGGGTGGGGTGTATAACAAGGGAGCGGTGTATAACGGGGGGTGGGGGTATAACGAGGGGAGCAGTGTATAATGGGGGCGGGTGTATAATGGTGGGTGTATAATGGGGGGGCGGGGCATATAATGGGCGTGTGTATAACGGAGGGTGGTGGTATAATGGGGGGTGGGGTGTATAACAAGGGAGCAGTGTATAACGGGGGGTGGGTGTATAACGAGGGGAGCAGTGTATAATGGGGGCGGGTGTATAATGGTGGGTGTATAATGGGGGGGCGGGGCGTATAATGGGCGTGTGTATAACGGAGGGTGGTGGTATAATGGGGGGTGGGGTGTATAACAAGGGAGCGGTGTATAACGGGGGGTGGGGGTATAACGAGGGGAGCAGTGTATAATGGGGGCGGGTGTATAATGGTGGGTGTATAATGGGGGGGCGGGGCATATAATGGGCGTGTGTATAACGGAGGGTGGTGGTATAATGGGGGGTGGGGTGTATAACAAGGGAGCAGTGTATAACGGGGGGTGGGTGTATAACGAGGGGAGCAGTGTATAATGGGGGCGGGTGTATAATGGGGGGATGTATAACGGGTGGGTGAGGTATATAATGGGGTGATGTATAACGGGGGTGGTGTATAATGGGGAGGGATGTATAACGGGGTGTGAGGTGTATAATGAGGGGATGTATAATGGGGGCATGTATAATGGGGGGGATGTATAATGGGGTGAAGTATAATGGGGGGTGTATAATGGGGGGATGTATAACGGGGGGTGTATAATGGGGGGATGTATAACGGGGGGTGTGGGGTGTATAATGGGGCGATATATAACAGGGGGAGTGTAATGGGGGATGTATAATGGGGTGTGTGGGGTGTATAATGGGGTGATATATAACGGGGGGTGTATATAACTGGGGTGTGTGGGGTGTATAATGGGGTGATATATAACTGGGGGGATGTATAATGGGGTGATATATAACGGGCGTGGGGTGTATAATGGAGGGGGGGATGTATAACGGGGGCGTTGTGGGAACAGGTTGTCTGCCTGTCCTGTTAGCTGGGGATGGGCAAGGGAAGACTAGACGGACAAAAGAAAAGGAATAATTTAGCAACAACTAAACCATAACCAAAAAACACCAAATACAGCTACTAACAGGAAAAATAATTTCTCAGGTTACATATGGATATTATAAATAGACTAGAATTTGAAGTATCATCTTTGCTTCTATGAACTTTAGGAAGATAAAAGCACAATATTTGTAGCTGCCTCACAAGCCCTCTATGAAGTTTTTACCTCATCTTCATGACAGTGAATGTGAGTCACAGCAGCAGGAAATTGCTGGCTTGTAAGTGTTTTACCCTTTTGAACAGAATAGTAGGTTTTTCAAATCTTTTATATTTCAAATGAAGCTTTTTCTATGAAGTCTGTAAATACAAAAGGCCTTTATATACATAGGGTTTTTGAAGTCCAGGCACGTAATCTTAAGCTTCCGTGCATTATACTCTAATTGTAAATAACACAGCATGGGGTTTCCTCGTTACTGATTTCCTGAGCGATTAATGAAATTAGATAAATAAATAGCACACTATTTAAACAAATTGTTCAAAATTGCATAATCTGTTGCACTTTGTTATACTAATCTTCATATCACAATATCTCACTGAAAGAATCCTGATTACATGTGCAGTACTCCACCTCATATTCATTTTGTCGAGCTGCATTATTTCTTGTTTGATTACATTGACTTAATCTAACATGCCAAATTATCTTGAAACAGTTTTAAAATGAGATGCCCATAGGGATCTTTGGATTGAAGCCTAAAAATTATTTCTGTGCTGGAGCAGAAATTATTTAGATTTCTCGAAAGTGTAAACGCAGGATGAATGTGTGAGAATAACATCC
Organism: Pristiophorus japonicus; assembly: GCF_044704955.1. Taxonomy (NCBI): domain Eukaryota; kingdom Metazoa; phylum Chordata; class Chondrichthyes; family Pristiophoridae; genus Pristiophorus; species Pristiophorus japonicus. The sequence continues at coordinate 210,269,970 of NC_091981.1, read as the reverse complement.
CAGCTGAACTCTAATATTCCTAAAACTGGTTTGTCAAGACATCTTTCCGTGGGTTCAAAACTCCTGGTTTGGGGGCAGGTCGTATGTTGGCAGTTGCACCTTTACAGGGCCAGGAATTTTTGACGGCACCAATGTACACCAGGGTTCCACTGCAGAAGTATGGTGGTATAAATTCTGAGTCTCGGGGTGCAGTGAAGAAGTGCCCATTCGGCCATTGGCAGCCACATGCAAATAACTGAGTTAGAATGGGATAACATCATCTGTCCATATTCTGCCTTTCCGTCCACCTTTGAGAAAGTATTTGGTTAAAGAGACACTGTTGAACTGATATTGCTTGTGCTCCGTCTTCTCCTACATGAGGAATGCATGGCGTTAATTGACTGCTGCAGTCTCTAGATCCTGCAGCCACAATCTGTCGAGATACGTAATAATGGCAGATTGTAAAGGAGCTGTGATCTAGGATGAGAGACTACCAAGTGTTAAGACCGAAGGCATTATCTTTGGTTCCCGCCACAAACTGCGTTCCCTAACCACTGACGCCATCCCTCTCCCTAGCATCAATCTGATGGTGAACAAGACTGTTCGCAACCTAGATGTCATATTTGATCCTGAAATGAATCTCCAACTACATACCCACCACATAACTAAACCGCTTTTTTCCACCTCCTTAACATTGCCCGCCTCTGCCCCTGTCTCAGCTCTTCTGCTGAAACCCTCATTCATGCTTTTGTTACCTCTAGACTTGACAACTCCAAGTCACTCCTGGCTGGCCTCCCACTTTCTACACTACGTACACTTGAGATCATCCAAAACTCAGCAGCCCGTGTCCCAACTTACACCAAGTCACGACCACCCATCATCCCTGTGCTTTCTGACTTACATTGGTTCCTAGTTAAACAACGCCTTGATTTCAAAATTCTCATCCTTTTTTATAAATCCCTCCATGGCCTTGCCCCTCCCTATCTCTGTAATCTTTTCAGCCTCACAACCCCACAAGATGTCTGTGCTCCTCAAATTCTGGCCTCTTGAACATCCCTATTATAACTGCTCAACCATTGGTAGTCGTGTCTTCAGCTGTTTGGGCTCTAAGTTCTGGAACTCCCTCCTTAAACCTCTCCGCCTCTCTACCTCTTGTTCCTCCTTTAAGACGCTCCTTAAAACCTACCTCTTTAAACAAGCTTTTGGTCACCTGCCTTAATTTCTTCATTTGTGGCTTGGTGTCAAATCTATCTGTTTTGTCTTGTAACACAGTTATGAAGCACCTTGGGATGTTTAAAGGCGCTATATAAATAAAAGTTATTATTATAATACGATGTGAGACAATTGGCATGATGCTGCCAAGTAATGTTCTTCCAGGAACAAGGAAAATGGTGCCATTTATAGCCCATAAAGCATTGTTTGTGTGATATATTCACAGAGCACAGCACACACAGCTTCCTAACATGGCAGGCAGCTCTCTCGGAAGTCTCCGGAAATCTGCCTGGTCCTGTTTATTATTAACCCTGCACTTGCAGTACACAATATGTCCACATCCACAGTGTGGCGCTACAAACAGTACAAGCTTACAGACAATACACTTCTCCCTCCTTAATGAAGAAGCCATCATAACAAACATCATACATAACTTTCATGTTTATACATAACACAGGATGTAACTTATTTTTTTCCATATTTACAAATTTAACTTCACCACTTGTTTTCTGTTTCGAAGGGGATACCTTTGCTCTCGAACAGAACCTTCCAAACCTGGTGTCGAACCTAAATTCATTCGAGGCTCATCCTGAGGAACATTTTCCTCCACGGAATTTCCTTGATTTTCATTTGAATTCACTCTAACTTCAGGCTCTTTGTTTTCCTGACTCGGACTCAGACTTTCATTCTGATTCTCTCCTCGATTTGTTTCCAGTACATTGGATTTAGGATTTGCTACTGGTGTATCAAAACTATCTGATGAGTCAGAAATAATTGAATCATTCCCACCTTCAACTCCTTCCATGACTGAAGGTAAAATATGATCAATATGAACAAACCTAACCTGTCCATTATCAAACATCTTTACCAAATATGTGTGAGGACCACATATCTTCCTGGTAATCACTTCAACCATTTATGATGATGGTTCTTCACTCTCACCTTCTGGTTTAATTTCACAGTTCTCTATTTTACTCTACCTTTATCATGATTTTCTTTCTGTCTTAATTGTGTCTCTTCTACAGACTGTGGCAAATTTGGCTTTAACAACGAGAATCCGGTTCGTGGCTGTCGTTTGAGATTAATGGGCAAAGTTAAAGCACATGGGATTGGGGGTAGTGTGCTGACATGGATTGAGAACTGGTTGTCAGACAGGAAGCAAAGAGTAGGAGTAAATGGGGACTTTTCAGAATGGCAGGCAGTGACTAGTGGGGTACCGCAAGGTTCTGTGCTGGGGCCCCAGCTGTTTACACTGTACATTAATGATTTTGACGAGGGGATTAAATGTAGTATCTCCAAATTTGCGGATGACACTAAGTTGGGTGGCAGTGTGAGCTGCGAGGAGGATGCTAAGAGGCTGCAGAGCGACTTGGATAGGTTAGGTGAGTGGGCAAATGCATGGCAGATGAAGTATAATGTGGATAAATGTGAGGTTATCCACTTTGGTGGTAAAAACAGAGACAGACTATTATCTGAATGGTGACAGATTAGGAAAAGGGGAGGTGCAACGAGACCTGGGTGTCATGGTACATCAGTCATTGAAGGTTGGCATGCAGGTACAGCAGGCGGTTAAGAAAGCAAATGGCATGTTGGCCTTCATAGCGAGGGGATTTGAGTACAGGGGCAGGTAGGTGTTGCTACAGTTGTACAGGGCCTTGGTGAGGCCACACCTGGAGTATTGTGTACAGTTTTGGTCTCCTAACCTGAGGAAGGACATTCTTGCTATTGAGGGAGTGCAGTGAAGGTTCACCAGACTGATTCCCGGGATGGCGGTACTGACCTATCAAGAAAGACTGGATCAACTGGGCTTGTATTCACTGAAGTTCAGAAGAATGAGAGGGGACCTCATAGAAACGTTTAAAATTCTGATGGGTTTAGACAGGTTAGATGCAGGAAGAATGTTCCCAATGTTGGGGAAGTCCAGAACCAGGGGACACAGTCTAAGGATAAGGGGTAAGCCATTTAGGACCGAGATGAGGAGAAACTTCTTCACCCAGAGAGTGGTGAACCTGTGGAATTCTCTACCACAGAAAGTTGTTGAGGCCAATTCACTAAATATATTCAAAAAGGAGTTAGATGAAGTCCTTACTACTAGGGGGATCAAGGGGTATGGCGAGAAAGCAGGAATGGGGTACTGAAGTTGAATGTTCAGCCATGAACTCATTGAATGGCGGTGCAGGCTAGAAGGGCCGAATGGCCTACTCCTGCACCTATTTTCTATGTTTCTATATTTCTATGTTTCTATGCTGACAAAATCAAAGCCTGTCTCTGCATTCGGGCTGCAGCTAATGTTGGAACTGGGGACTTTGGATGGAGGATTGCTGTTAGGGGCTTATGGTCCGTAACGATGGTAAACTTACGACCATACAAGTATTTGTGAAACTTCTTGACCCCAAAAATTAATGCCAAAGCTTCCCTTTCAATTTGCGCATAATTACTCTCACTGGCACTGAGAGTGCGTGAAGCAAAAGCAATTGGTCTCTCCTCGCCACTACTTAATACATGAGAGATTACTGCCCCAACTCTAGACAGAGAGGCATCACATGCTAGCTTAATCTCCTTAGATATTTCATAGTGAGCTAACATGGTGCTCTCTACCAATTTGCTTTTACACTCCTTGAATGCTGTATGGCATTCTTTTGACCACTTCCAATGGACCTGTTTTTTCAAACGTTCATTCAGTGGATGTAATACTGTAGTCAAATTTGGTAGGAACTTCCCATAATAGTTCAAAAGACCCAAGAATGAACGAAGTTCAGTGACATTCCTGGGAGTGGGTGCATTTCTAATTGCATCCAATTTTTTCATGGCTGGATGTAAACCATCTTTGTCTACTCTGTACCCTAAGTACTCCACTGAGTTTTTAAATAACTCACACTTACGAGCAGACACTCGTACTCTGTACTTCTCTAGCCATTTGAGGACTTCATTTAATATGTTATTATGAATTTGCCTATTTGGTGCTGAAATTAGTATGTCATCCAAATAACATACTACCCCTTCAATATCTTGCAAAATCTGGTTCATCACCACTTGGAATATGGCAGGGGCGGAAGACACTCCAAACAGTAGCCATATTAAACTGATATAGGCCTAGATGAGTATTTATAGTCAAACATGACTTGGACTCCTCATCTAGTTCAGGCTGTAAGTAGGCATTCGTACGATCCAGTTTTGAGAAGATCTGACCACCTGTCAGTGTTGTGAACAAATCTTCTATATTCGGCAATGTATTGGGGACATTACCCTCTAGAACCTGGTTTACGGTTACTTTCTAATCACCACACAATCTTACCTTGCCATCGGACTTAGGTGCAACAACAATGGGTGTAGCCCAATTACATCGATCTATCTTACAAATAATGTTCTCAGTCTCTAGTCTTTTGCGTTCTTGCTCAACTTTCTCCTTGAGTGCATATGGTACGGAATGTGGCTTGTAGTAAACCGATCTAGCATCCTTCTGTACCCTGACACTCGCCTTGAAGCCTTGGATCGGACTGCCCGTTTCGCAGAACACCTTTGGATACTTCTTGATAACCTCATCCGTTGATGAATATCTCGCTTCCAGACAGAAAATCTTATTCCAATCCAGCCAGCTTCAGTGTGCGCAACCAATTTCTTCCTAGTAAGGCAGACTTGTCTCCTTTCACTACTATTAGAGGCAAGTTCTGAAATTGATCTTTATATTTCACCAGTGTGGTGATACGGCCTACTACAGGAATTTTCTCTCCCGATTAGCCTCGCAGATCTATCTTAGATTTCTCCAGTTGAAAATCACGCAATTTGTCGCGGTATAGTGACTCCGGTGCTACACTCACGGATGCACCCGCGTCAATTTCCATTGGTATCTTGAATCCCGCAACATCTATGTGGATTTTGATGCTTTCCGAATCGCTGTCCGTTAACCTTGTGCTCTTGATGACGTGTAACTCTAACATCTCCTCATCCTGTTGTTGTTCTTCCATGCTATGTAGTCTCTTGGGATTTCTACTCATAGCTTTGAACGCTGGACTCATAGCTTTAAAAGCTGGTTTACCCTTCAGTCGGCATGCCTTCACAAGATGCCCAGTCTTTCTACAGAAGAAACACTCTGCCTTCACGTATGGACAACTTTGAGCTATGTGTTGTCCCAAGCACCTATAGCATGACTTTGATGCTCTGTTAGATTTTCCAGTTTCTGAGACTTTGGGCCCCCACCACCTTTTACTTTGAACCTGCAAGTGATTTACCTCGGTTGACTGATGACCATAATTATTATTTAATTCTCAGGAATATTGTTCGGCCATGCCCATCGACCTCACTGTCTGACAAGCAATCTCAAAAGTCAAGTCATCCGTCGTCAATAACTTCCTTCTAATCGCATCATTTTTCGCCCAGAAACAAAACGATCCCGTAATGCTCGGTTTTGAAAGTTTCCAAAATTACAGTGCATCGATAGCTTTTTTAATGCTACGATGTAATCACTGATACTTTCATCAACTTTTTGATTCTGAATCCCGAAACGATAGCTTTCAGCAATTTATAACGGTTTGGGGTTATAGTGCTGCTCCAGCTTCATTAAAATCTCTTTAAACGCTGTGTCCTTTGGCTCGTCAGGCACAAGCAGATTTACAAGAGTGTCATAAGAAAGCGATAAAGAAAGGAAAGTTAGATTACGAAAGTAAAATTGCGCAAAACATAAAAACAGATAGTAAAAGCTTTTACCGATATATAAAACAGAAGAGAGTGACTAAAGTAAATGTTGGTCCCTTAGAAGATGAGAAGGGGGATTTAATAATGGGAAATGTGAAAATGGCTGAGACCTTAAACAATTATTTTGCTTCGGTTTTCACAGTGGAAGACACAAAAACCATGCCAAAAATTGCTGGTCACGAGAATGTGGGAAGGGAGGACCTTGAGACAATCACTATCACTAGGGGGGTAGTGCTGGACAGCTAATGGGACTCAAGGTAGACAAGTCCCCTGGTCCTGATGAAATGCATCCCAGGGTATTAAAAGAGATGGTGGAAGTTATAGCAGATGCATTCGTTATAATCTACCAAAAGTCTCTGGACTCTGGGGAGGTACCAGCGGATTGGAAAGCAGCTAATGTAACGCCTCTGTTTAAAAAAGGGGGCAGACAAAAGGCAGGTAACTATAGGCCGGTTAGTTTAACATCTGTAGTGGGGAAAATACTTGAAACTATCATTAAAGAAGAATTAGCGGGACATCTAGATAGGAATAGTGCAATCAAGCAGACGCAACATGGATTCATGAAAGGGAAATCATGTTCAACTAATTTACTGGAATTCTTTGAGGATATAACGAGCATGGTGGATAGAGGTGTACCGATGGATGTGGTGTATTTAGATTTTCAAAAGGCATTCGATAAGGTGCCACACAAAAGGTTACTGCAGAAGATAAAGGTACGCAGAGTCAGAGGAAATGTATTAGCATAGATCGAGAATTGGCTGGCTAACAGAAAGCAGAGAGTCGCGATAAATGGGTAATTTTCGGGTTGGAAATCGGTGGGTTAGTGGTGTGCCACAGGGATCGGTGCTGGGACCACAACTGTTTACAATATACATAGATGACCTGGAAGAGGGGACGGAGTGTAGTGTAACAAAATTTGCAGATGACACAAAGATTAGTGGGACACAGAGGACACAGAGAGGCTGCAAAGAGATTTAGATAGGTTAAGCGAATGGGCTAAGGTTTGGCAGATGGAATACAATGTCGGAAAATGTGAGGTCATCCACCTTGTAAAAAAAAACAGTAAAAGGGAATATTATTTGAATGGGGAGAAATTGCAACATGCTGCGGTGCAGAGGGACCTGGGGGTCCTTGTGCATGAATCCCAAAAAGTTAGTTTGCAGGTGCAGCAGGTAATCAGGAAGGCGAATGGAATGTTGGCCTTCATTGCGAGAGGGATGGAGTACAAAAGCAGGGAGGTCCTGCTGCAACTGTATAGGGTATTGGTGAGGCCGCACCTGGAGTACTGTGTGCAGTTTTAGTCACCTTACTTAAGGAAGGATATACTAGCTTTGGAGGGGGTACAGAGACGATTCACTAGGCTGATTCTGGAGATGAGGGGGTTAGCTTATGATGATAGATTGAGTAGACTGGGTCTTTACTCGTTGGAGTTCAGAAGGATGAGGGGTGATCTTATAGAAACATTTAAAATAATGAAAGGGATAGACAAGATAGAGGCAGAGAGGTTGTTTCCACTGGTCGGGGAGACTAGAACTAGGGGGCACAGCCTCAAAATACGGGGGAGCCAATTTAAAACCGAGTTGAGAAGGAATTTCTTCTCCCAGAGGGTTGTGAATCTGTGGAATTCTCTGCCCAGGGAAGCAGTTGAGGCTAGCTCATTGAATGTATTCAAGTCACAGATAGATAGATTTTTAATCAATAATCTAATTAAGGGTTATAGGGAGCGGGCGGGTAAGTGGAGCTGAGTCCACGGCCAGATCAGCCATGATCTTGTTGAGTGGCGGAGCAGACTCGAGGGGCTAGATGGCCTACTCCTGTTCCTAATTCTTATGTTCTTATGTTCTTATGTTCTATATAATGCCGGACCCGCCTCCGATTCAAAGATCGCTTTATCATCGAACCAACACAGCCCGGTTCTGGACTGCATTGTCTGGAACTTCAATTATGTTATTTGCAATGAAATATATTTCTAGCTGATCCACATATGTTTTAAAACGTTCCCAGTCGTGTCTATATTCACCCAAATATCCCAATACACCTGACATTTTAATCTCTAGGTGTTCACTCCGTGTGCTGTATTTTACCTCGGATTTTGTAGCTTTTTCCAAAGACAGAAACTTCCGAAGTCTTCTGTCGGCTGGCTGAATCCTTCACCAACAACATTTCAGCTTTAAATCATCTGAAAAATCCCATCTGAATCGCCAAATGTGATATATTCACAGAGCACAGCACACACAGCTTCCTAACATGGCAGGCAGCTCTCTCGGAAGTCTCCGGAAATCTGCCTGGTTCTGTTTATTATTAACCCTGCACTTGCAGTACACAATACATCCACTTCCGCAGTATGGAGCTACAAACATTACAAGCTTACAGACATTACAGTTTGACTGTCGTGTTGGGGAATACCCATTTGCTACTCATAGTTATCTGCTCTGTTATTCATCTGAAAACACTTAGCTTTGTTGACCTAGTGAGGTAACAACATTTCTTCTGACACTATAAGAGGATCCTTGAAGTTATGGTGGTCGCACTCACAGTGATCTCCTTCCTCATGACCACGTGATGGCTTCCTCCCTGGTACTGCAACTGGTGCTTCCACATTTTTTCTAATTTGTGACAGCAGCACTTTCACATCAGCCTCAGAGAAGTTCGATGCTCACCTTCTCCCTATTGCCAGTCATTTCTCTCCCAGTACCAAGAGTCCCTTAAATATGCTAGTTGTGTCATTGCTATATCCCCTTCCTAAATTTTCTATCCCCATGTCCCTCGCCCCCTCCCTGGTGTACCTGTCCATCTGACCTTAACCTTGGGTTGTCTGACAGGGTATCCTCTGATTTCTATGGGCATTTGTTCTACCCTGCCACATTTCTACTGCTGCTTTGAGGACCAAGGAATGTCTGGGCCAATGCCTTTAGGAGAGGAAGGGAGGGGGAGAAAATGTTTAAAAAAGTTGGTGAGAAATTAAAGAAAAAAAGACGGCATGCAAAGGTGAATGACTGAGGTATACGCTCCATCTGGAACTGGTGAAACATCAAGCAGTCTGAGGCTGTTGGAGGTTCAGCTGGTGCAACTCAAACTACCAACCAAGAGGAGAAAGTGGACCAGGAATTCACTCATAGATGGGCAAAGACAAACCGAGGACCATCAGGAAGCAAGAATCCCTTGTTACTGATTCCGCTGAACCTGAGATCAAGAACAACCGAGCTGGTTAATACTAAAACCTGCATTACTCCCAGTTCAGCCAAGAAACCTTAATATATCAATGTTCTCCTCCTACAAGCAGCATGTAATTGACTTGTACAATAGCTTCATCACATATATGTATATGTGAAGATAAACTCATGAAAATACCATGAAAATCTAAAAAGACTTGCAATGTCTTGTCAGTTCTTTATAAAACCACTAGGTGGGGTATCCCACCATAGAAAACAAACAAAGCAACAAATACAAAATATATGATCGTCTATTAACTCTGCTAACAGAAGAACATTGCGGTATTCACTTAAAGACTGACACAGAATTTGAACAATACTCCCCACTCAATTTTTACCCTTCTTCTCCCTCCTCCTATGGGAATGATTTAATCTGCAGCATTACACCCAGTATTTTTGCCGAAGTGGTTTTTCATGTGGTTGACTCTTAAATGCCCTCTGAAATGGCCCAGCAAGCCACTCAGTTGTACACAACTGCTACGAAAAACAATAATATGAATAAAACCGTACAGACCACTGGGCATCAACCTTGGCACCAGCTATGGACATGACAACGACACACCCAGCCCAGTCGACCCTGCAAAGTCCTCCTCACTAACATCTAGAGACTTGTGCCAAAATTGGGAGAGCTGTCCCACAGACTAGTCAAGCAACAGCCTGACATAATCATACTCACAGAATCATACCTTTCAGCCAATGTCCCAGACACCTGCATCACCATCCCTGGGTATGTCCTGTCCCACCGGCAGGACAGACCCACCAGGGGTAGTGGCACAGTGATAGACAGTCAGGAGGGAGTGGCCTTAAGTGTCCTCAACATTGACTCTGGACCCCATGAAGTCTCAAGGCTTCAAGTCAAGCATGGGCTCATTACCATCTACTGTCCTCCCTCTGAATCAGTATTTCTCCATGTTGAACACAACTTGGAAGATGCACTGAGAGTAGTAAGGGCACAGAATATTCTCTGGGTGGGGGACTTCAATTTCCATCATCAAGACTGGCTCGGTAGCACCACTACTGACCGAGCTGGCCAAGTCCTGAAGGATATAGCTGCCGGACTGGGCCTGTAGCAGGTGATGAAAGAACCAACACAAGGGAAAAACCGACTTGACCTCGTCCTCACCAATCTAGCTGTCGCAGATGCATCTGCCCATGACAGCACTGGTAGCAGCGACCACTGCAGAGTCATTGTGGAGACGAAGTCCCATCTTCACACCGAGGACACCATCCATCGTGTTGTGTAGCACTACCACTGTGCTAAATGGGATAGATTCAGAACAGATCTAGCAGCTTAAAACTGGGCATCCATGAGGTGTTGTGAGCCATCAGCAGCAGCAGAATTGTATTCCACCACAATCTGTAACCTCATGGCCCAGCATATCCCTCACTTTACCTTACCATCAAGCCAGGGGACCAACCCTGGTTCAATGAAGAGTGTAGAAGAGCATGCCAGGAGCATCACCAGGCATACCTAAAAATGAGGTACCAACCTGGGGAAGCTGCAGCACATGCATGCTAAACAGTGGAAGCAGCATGCTATAAACAGGGCTAAGTGATCCAACAACAACAACAACAGCAATTGCAACACTTGTATTTACATAGCCGCTTTAATGTAAATAAAACGTCCCAAGGTGCTTTACAGGAGTGTCTTAAGACAAAACAAATACACTTGACACCAAGCCACAAAAGAAGAAATTACAGCAGATGACCAAAAGCTTGGCCAAAGAGGTAGGTTTTAAGGAGCATCTTAAAGGAGAAAAGAGAGGTAGAGAGGTGAAGAGGTTTAGGGAGGGAGCTCCAGAGCTTGGGGACTAGGCAACTGAAGGCACAGTTGAGCAGTTATAATCAGGAATGCTCAAGAGGGCAGAATTTGAGGAGCGCAGACATCTCCGGGGGTTGTGAGGCTGAAGGAAATTACAGAGATAGAGAGGGGCGAGGCCATGGAGGGATTTGTAAACAACCAACTGATCAGATTAAAGCTCTGTAGTCCAGTCACATCCAGTTGTGAATGCTGGTGGAGCATTAAACAACTAACGGGAGGGGGAGGCTCCACGAATATTCCTATCCTCAACGATTGTGGAGCCCAGTACATGAGTGTAAAAGACAAGGCTGAAGCGTTTAGAACAATCTTCAGCCAGAAGTGCTGAGTGGGTGATCCATATTGGCCGCCTCCTGAGGTTCCCACCATCTCAGAAGCCTGTCTTCAGCCAATTCAATTTACTCCTCATGATATCAAGAAACGGCTGAGCACACACGATACAGCAAAGGCTATGAGCCCTGATAACATCCCGGCTGTTGTGGTGAAGATGTGCTCTAGAACTAGCTGCGCCTCTAGCCAAACTGTTCCAGTACAGCTACAACACTGGCATCTATCCAACAATGTGAAAAGCTGCCCAGGTATGTCCTGTCCACAAAAAGCAGGACAAATCCAATTACTGCCCTATCAGTCTACTCTCAATCATCAGCAAAGTGATGGAAGGTGTTGTCAACAGTGCTATCAAGCGGCAATTACTCACCAATAACCTGCTGAACTATGCCCAGTTTGGGTTCCACCAGGACCACACAGCTCCAGACCTCTGGACGAAACATGACCAAAAGAAAGAAAAAGAGTTGAATTCTAGAGGTGAGGTGAAAGTGGCATCAAGGCAGCTCGAGCCTGGAGCGGCTGGAGGGAAATTTAAGCATCAGCATCTCCCTGACAACGGAGGCAGCTCGAGCCTGGAGCAGCTGGAGGGAGATTTAAACATCAGCATCTCCATGACAACGGAAGTAGCTCAAATCTGGAGTGGCTCGAGGGAGATATAAACATCAGCGTCCCCCTGACATCAGAGGCAGCTTGAGCCTGGAGCTATTACATGTCCTATCAAGAGGACAAAATGAGAAATATAAAGTAATAAAATTATGACATTACTAGGATGGAGGACAGTGATTGGTTCTTCCAGATTAATTGAATCACTGGACAGGGAATGAATCTTAAGAAAGCTAATAACTGATTTAATTTGATTCAGTTTTAATTTAATTTATAATTATGTTATATATTATTTAATTTTGTTTAATTATAATTAATCTTTATTATACTGATTTTACTATTCTATACTCCTTATATTATTTACAATGTAATTGAATTTTTTTTTTTTAGTTTTTTCGCCTGTGTCTATCTGCGTGAGTATTTTGGCTGTTGCTTCGGACCCAAGCCTTTAACTTCTTTTTACACTTCCTTCTCACGCTTTTTCTCTCTTTCCCTCAATGGTCAATATCTAACGTGTTGTAAAATTGTTGTGAAGTGCTTTGGGACATTTTACTACATTAAAGGCGCTATATAAATAAAAGTTAGTATTATTATTATTTGACTGAGTGTGGCACCAAGGAGCCCTAGTAAAACTGAAGTCAATGGGAATCAGGGGAAAAACTCTCCACTGGCTGGAGTCACATGGTTGTGATGATTGGAGGTCAATCATCAAAGCCCCAGGACATCACTGCAGGAGTTCCTCAGGGCAGTGCCGTAGGCCAACCATCTTCAGCTACTTCATCAATGACCTTCCCTCCATCATAAGGTCAGAAGTGGGGATGTTCGCTGATGACCGCACAGTGTTCAGTTCCATTTGCAACTCCTCAGATAATAAAACAGTCCATGCCTACATGCAGCAAGACCTGGGCAACATTCAGGTTTGGGCTGACAAGTGGCAAATAACATTTGTGCCCCACAAGTGCCAGGCAATTACTATCTCCAACAAGTGAGAGGGTATTGGTGAGGCCATACCTAGAGTGCTTGGTCTCCTTATTTAAGGAAGGATATACTTGCATTGGAGGCAGTTCAGAGAAGGTTCACTAGGTTGATTCTTGAGATGAAGGGGTTGACTTATGAAGAAAGGTTGAGCAGGTTGGGCCTATACTCATTGGAGTTTAGAAGAATGAGAGGCGATTTTATTGAAACATATAAGATACTGAGGGGGCTCAACAAGGTAGATGGAGAGAGGATGTTCCCCTCGTGGGGGAATCTAGAACTAAGGGGCATAGTTTCAGAATAAGGGGTCGCCAATTTAGCACTGAGATGAGGAGGAATTTCTTCTCTCAGAGGGTTGTAAATCTGTAGAATTCTCTGCCCCAGAGAACTGTGGAGACTGGGTCATTGAATATATTTAAGGTGGAGATAAACAGATTTTTGAGGGAGTTGAAGGGTTATGGGGAGCGGGCAGGGAAGTGGAGCTGGGCCCAAGATTAGATCAGCCATGATCTTATTAAATGGCAGAGCAGGCTTGAGGGGGCAAATGGCCTACTCCTGCTCCTATTTCTTATGTTCTTATGTCTATAGCCTTTTTCTTCATTATCAACCACATGACCGATTTTATTATTGTTGTGTATGTAAATAAACTGACTAACTGAAACAGGAGTAATGTAACTTAACTGTGTCCTTTATAGCAACTCCCAAAATGGTGTCACAACACCAGCATGTTTATAGCAGGACTCAATAGCTCCCGCAGGGTCCTAATGCATGTCTAGTGAGGGTTCATGTAACAAACAAATGAACACAACATATTTCCCCCCTTCTGAAAAACACAGTCTATGAACAGACAATGTCAGTGAGATAGCCAGGCCATGTTCTGACACGCTGAGACCAGCGTGGAGCTTGCGGTGTTTGATTGAGGTTTTTGGTTGGGAAACAGAACAGTGCCTCCGTTCCATCCTGTTGGTCTGTTGGTCTGTAAGTTGGGATCAGTCTACGAGCGTTCCATCGATTTCCATCATTGAGCTGAACTTTCGCCCAATCTGTTTTGGAGACGAAAGTGAAAATCCGAGCTTATGACTACAGTTTGGGCGCTTATCTCTGACCCAATCTCCGTTCTTCAGTTGGGGTTTTGAGCGCGTCATTTTGTGTCAGCGTACGACTTCGCTTTTTGTTGGTGTTCCGAAATTTGGGATGCGAGTGTTGTTATCATCTTGCTAGGTTTGGCTGGGGGTTTGAGAGTGTCCAGTAGCCAGCGAAGATTCTGCCCAGTCATGAGCTCAACAGGTGTCTTCCTTGTTAGCAAGTGCCTTGTCAAACGGTATATGTGGAGAATGGTTTGAACTGCTTCGTCGAATGTTTGGCCTGCTGCGAGGTTGGCTTTCAAACCCTCTTTGATGAAGCGGTTAAATCGCTCAACACTTCCGTTGCTTTGAGGATTGTACCAAGCAGTAAGGCGATGCTCAATAGCATGACGAATGAAGAAATCCAAGAACTGGTCAGACACAAACTGTGGTCCATTGTCAGTGATTATGACCTCTAGGAGGCCCCATTCTGTGAACATACACTGCAGAATAGTGACGATCATTGATGAGGTCACTGAACGTAGCGATTTCTGGCCATTTGGAATGCAGGTCATGTACTACAACAAGGAAATGCTGGTACTGTGGAGCTGCTTCAACTGGACCGAAGATATCCAACTGAAGTTGTTGCCATGGTCTTTGTGGCCATGGAATGGACTTCATTGGCACTGGTCAGATATTTGTGGCCTTTTCGCTTAGACTGCATACTTTGCAGTGTGAGATGAACTCCTCAATGTGAGTATCAATCCTCGGCCACCATTCTGAATCGCGACATCTCTGCTTCATGCGGACAATTCCAGGGTGTCCATCGTGTGCCAATGAGAGAATGTGCTGTTGAAGCGACTTGGGAATTACTGCTCTATCACCACGAGCTAGGCAGCCATTGTTCCAAATGGAAAATTCATCGTGAAGTCTGTGGAAGGTTTTCAGCTCTTCCGGAATTTGTTTAGGCCACTCAGTCTGGAGGAAGTGGCACATGTGCTGGAGCGTGATTTGGTTTTGAGTTCATCACAGGAGACCATGGGCCTGAAATTGGTGGCCTAACCGCCCACTGCCGCCGGCTGCCGCCAAGTTTTTTAGCCGCTCTGCCCTCGATGACAGATTCCTCCATGTCTGCATCCGGCGGGAGGGGAGCACCGCCAGGAACCGTCCGCTGACACCCGCTGATGGCCAAGTCGCATAAGTGATCTCCTGCCCACCAAGCTGGCATATTGGTGCAGGTGGGAGTCGGCGGCAGCAGGAGGGAGGACTGCTGCGTGGAGGCAGGTCTAACCCCGATGGTAAGTAAGAAGATCTGCAAAAAAAGGTTAGTGAACATTATTTAATTTTATTTCTTTCAGGGTTTTACCTGTATGGGGTCCCCTGAAGGTGCTATGGTGTTTTATTTTAACTATATATTTGTATTTTTCAGTGTTCTCCCCTCCCTGGGCCCAACTCAGTCCTCGGCAGCACTTTGGCGAAGATTGCATTTGTCGCTGAGATTGGGAGCTCCCGCCCGCTGCTGCCAGATTGACGGTGTAAGCCGTTATTTGGCCGCCGGGCAGTACAGCTATCTCTTTTAGAGGGATCTACCTGGTAAAGTACCACCCGGTCTCTCGGCGGCCATCGGCTGTCATTTGGGCGGCACGTGGGCAGACCTTGGCTCCTACCAAGTTCGGGCCCAAAGTTTCTGATGGACTGTGTGATGATCAACGTGACATATTTGACATATGTGTCATCATCTGTGAACAAGTCAGCACCAGAGTCCGAAGCAGGTGTCGAGCGGCTACGTGGGTACGTGGTTGCGACTGTCAGCGATGCACTGTACATCAAAGTTATACTGATGAAGGCGACCTGATCATCGGCTGATTCATAGTGGTCTGTGCCCAGATCCAGTTGTAGTGAGTAGCGTAGTTAATGCTTGGTGATCCGTACGGAGGGTAAATTTCCTGCCATAGAGGTAGATGTGCAAGCGTTCACATGCGTAGATGCAAGCGAGTGCTTCGCGTTTCCCTGTAGAGTATTTACGTTCTGCAGATGAGAGCATGTGAGAGGCGAAGGCTTCTGGGCATTCCAGGCCGTCAATCCATTGTGAAAGCACAGCACTCATGATGCATCCGTGGTGACATATGTAGTGGCATTCGGATCAAAGTACGCGAGGATAGGAGGGGATGTGATTTTCTCCTTAAGTGTGGTGAATGCTTGAGCCTGGGAGCCTGTCCATTCCCAAGGGATATCCTTGCGCAGCAACTTGTGAAGTGGTTCGGCAATGTGCGCGTAGTGCGGGACGAACTTCAGATAGAAATTGCAAGTGCCGAGGAATGATAAAAGTTCTTTGACGTTGGTAGCCTTCTGCATCCGCTGGATCGCATCAATGTTGTCAAGCATCAGCCTTGTGCCGTGACTCTGTAGCCCAGAAAGTTTATTTCTCCAACAGCGAATTAAGTGTAATGTTATGTGTAGCAAGTGCAGGCATAACTGCGTGAAGTCACTGGTCATGTTCTTCCATCGTCCGTCCATGGACGATGATATCGTCAAGCAGATTGAGGGTGTTGAGTAGGCATGCCTGTTCACTGTGTGATGTCTGTAACACTGTCATGCAACATTGAATGTATTGAATGTACCCTTGTACTGTACACACATTGCCGGTACACCAGAGGGTGCTGTTGCTGGAGACCCAGGGGTTGCCTGCACACGGCAGGTAACCCAGTATAAAAAGGAACACATAGCTCGTTGTCAGCACGCAGGAGCTGCTAATAAAGGACTGCAGGTCTGCACAGTTAAAGCACCATACCCTGCCTCGTGGAGTCATTACTAAAGGTGCCAACATACACCACAACTGGTGACGGGAATACGGGATCACGAACTACACGCTCAACATGTCTAACCTCAGCAACTTTCAGCATTTTACAGAGGGGGAAGATTGGGATGCTTTTGTGGAAAGATTGGAACACTTCTTTATAGCCAACGACCTGGGCGGGGACACACCGGCCACACTACCGAACAAACGCAGGGCCATCCTGCTTAGCAGTTGTGGGCCCACTATCTACGGTCTCGTCAGGGACTTACTAGCCCCGGAGAAGACAACCACCAAGAGCTATGAGGAACTTGTAACAATCATACAGGAACAACTAAAACTGAAAGAAAGCATCCTCACAGCCAGGCACCGGTTCTACACTTACCGGCGACCTGAGGGCCAAGAAATTGCCAAGTATGCTGCACACTTAAGAAGACTAGCTGCACCGTGTGAGTTTGGCGATCACCTTAATGAAGCACTAAGGGACATATTTGTCATCGGAATCGGCCACGAAGGCCTCCTACACAAATTGCTCTCGGCTGACATCACGGTCACCCTGCAGAAAGCAATTCAAGTGAGCCAGGCATACATGGTTTCGGCCAGCGACTCCAGGCGAATATTGACCCAGGACTCTAAACCGCCGAGCGCAGTGCACCGTATGGATATTTCTAAAGGCAGAAATGCTGCACCGAGTCCTGCAACCCTGACTCCGCCACATGGGGCAAACCGGATGGCCCCGTGCTGGCGCTGTGGAGGAAACCACAGGGCCCACCAGTGCCCCTACAAAGACTATGCATGTAAAGGCTGCAAAGAAAAAGGGCACCTTCACAGAATATGCAGAAAAGGCTGTACTCACTGTGTCTCTGATGAGTTGGCTAATCACTGGGGCACCGACACAGATGAAGGTGAAGCTGCTCTAACCCTGGGAGAAGAGTATGGAATCTTTACCTGCTACAACGGAAGTTCTCCGTGGATGATAGAAGTGGACATCGACAGGGTCCCAGTCTCCATGGCGATCGACACAGGGGCAAGCCAGTCTGTGATGAGCCAAAAGAGCTTTGAAAAGATTTGGAGGAATCCTGCCACTCGACCAAACTGTCTCTTGTCCAGGCAAAGCTGCTCACCTATACCAAAGGTAAAATCCAAATCATTGGCAGTGGAGACGTCCAGGTCTTCCAGGGCGGCGTGGCAGGAATTGGATGAACCGGGTCCACATCAGGCAAAGTGGGGCTGTGGAAGAAAAGAGCACCACAGCCTGCCTGCAGCAAGACCACAAAATGGCTGCAGCACCACAAGAATGTGGAAGAAAAGAGCACCACAAAATGGCTGCAGCACACCAAGCAGCAGACCTGCATTCAAAATACGAGTCAACATGGAGGAGCATCATGTGACATCGAGCGGCCAATCGGATTTGAAAGCTCCCTTAAAGGAGACCGATAACCAAAAAAATTTAAAGGGGAAGTTCCAACTATTTGAATACACGGACTTTAAAGCTAAATATGCAATTAAAGGGTGCAAGTATGAAAATGTATACAATATAACCATGGATTGTGATGCTGGTTTAACTAATGTGACTAATGAGATGAATGCAGGTGTCAGTAAGGTTAAGAACAAGTTTATTATGCTTAACAATAATGATAGAGATTGTGAAATGCCTAATGTAACCATGTCTGTTGAAACCAGGACACCCAAAAGTGATGCAAGTGCTAGAATGTATAATGTATGCTCGACTATGTATGATCAGAGCCAAGGTGTCATCTATACCGGTAGGACACTGCCAAAGGACATTGGGTCGTACAGGGACCATGCTAATGCTAATGGAATCCCCCTGTGGGAGACCCCCAGGTCCAGCAGCCTGGACCTTTGGAACGAATGTGATGCCCCTTGCAGGACACACACACAGGCAGTGGGAGCAGACCCACTACAGGGACAGTGGTCAATGGGCAGCCCAGCCACCACCAACTGGCACCAGACAAGCCCTACAGCCCCTGGTCACCAGGGCCAACATCAGAAACATGAGACCAATACCCTCCAGCTTCCCTGGAAAACCCTGGGATGACCTGACCCTCATTCCCATTGGTGGGCAAGGAGCCCACCCAGTCTTGTGGCCCTGCCCACCACCCCACAACTACCCACATCACAGTGTATACACCCCACCCACTGCTGCCGTGGCTGCCTCCCCGAGGGATCCCACTACAGTGACACCCACTTGGTTTGTGTGTGAGGGAGGGGAAACGTACGAGGCCAGCCTCAAGCACAGGGGTCACACCTGGCAACCACACAACCCTCACCACAACCCCCCATAGCCCACCACTGATCACCTCCCCTGGTCATGACAACTAGGATATGAAAAATGCTCAGGGGAGGTATTGTTGTGTAGGCATGCCTGTTCACTGTGTGATGTCTGTAACACTGTCATGCAACGTTGGATGTATTGAATGTATCCTTGTACTGTACACACCTTACCAGTACACTAGAGGGTCCTGTTGCTGGAGACCCAGGGGTTGCCTGCACACTGCAGGTAACTCAATATAAAAAGGAACACACAGCTTGTTGTCAGCACTCAGGAGCTGCTAATAAAGGACTGCAGGTCTGCACAGTTAAAGCACCACACCCTGCCTCGTGGAGTCATTACTAAAGGTGCCTACATACACCACAGAGGGCTCCCTTGATGCCTGCTAGCATAGCAGTGACAATCTTCTGAAATACACTTAGTGCAGAAGATAGTCTGTAAGGCATGCGTCGATACTGATACAGACCATCATGCGTTGTGAGCGGTTTGCTGTCCTCCACTAGGGGTATTTGCAGTTAACTGTGGCGCATGTCGAGTTTCGTAAAAACTATTGAGCTGTGGAATTCTGAAGACAGTTCGTCGATAGTAGGAAGAGGGTACTTGTCGGGGATGATGGCGTTGTTGACCTCTTTCAAGTCGATGCATAGGCAGATCTCTCCATTTTATGCCAATCAATGACTAATTTTGAGATCCAGGGTGAGGACTCGATGCTCTCAATGATTCCCTGAGATTCGAGTCACGTTAATTCTGTGAATTCTTGGTCGCAAACCGTGAATGGGAGACAGTGAAGTCGCTGCGTATTGGTTTGACAGAAGGGTCAACGCAGGATCGATGGCAGAATTTTGTTGTCACTCCAAACCCTGTGAAGATTGAGGGATATTGCTTGTCAAAGTCCACCATGTACACAGGTGTGCTGGTTGGGTCATAAACTTTGAACCCAAGCTTGTCAAAAAGGTCAATACCCATGAGGCTTCGTCCCTTCGTGACATGAAAGGGAAAGTTCTCTAATGTTATGTCCTTGTAGTATATCGGGATAGATATGATCTCAAGTACCTCAATTTTGGAGTCAGAGTGCGCTTGTAAAATGGAAGTTGTGGGCTGCAGTTGACAGTGCGTGAAGTAGGTTTTTCACACAGCCTCGCTCAATGTGGAGACTTTGGCTCCAAGGTCAATGAGGAGGCAGCAGGGTGTTCCGTCAATGTTTACCTCACAGTCCTTGAATTTGCCCGAACTGATGTACGAAATGTCACTAACGATGTAAACCATACTGGGTTCATCATTATCGGGGTTGTCCACATGTCAAATATGCTGCGATGAGCAACAGACATTAGCAAACTGATTCATTTTACCACATGCAGAGCATTTCTTCAAATGTGCAGGACAGTTAGGACTCTTTGCAGAATGTGTTTTGTCCCCACAGTTAAAGCAGTGGAAGTTAGGACTGTGATCCATACTGGGTGGCTTATTACTAGCCCTGGGTCTCTGCTATGATTTCCACTTTGGCCAACATTTTGCACGTGGGCTGTAGCTGCAGTCTGCTGCACATGGGGAGTAAGGGTTCTGATCGCTTTTGAATTGGAAAGTGCTGATTCGATTTGGATGGCCAAATTAGTTGCTTTGTCTAATGTCAATTTTTCATCCTCCATTAGCAAGCATTCCTGAGTGTGGGGGATCGTTGTTTCCTTAATAATTTGATCTCTGATCATTTCCTCTGCGAGTGCTCCAAAGTTACATGTAGTGGCCAGTTCAGTTAATGAAATTATATGCTGTTTGGTTCACCATTCCCTAGCCCCCTTTGACGAAATTTGTATCTCTCCATCATGATACTTTTCTTTGGCCCAAAATAGTTCTCTAGGGCGCTTACCGCTTTGTTCTGGGACTCCATGTCTTCGATTTGGCCAAAAATGCATTGGCCTTCGGTGCCGAGGCAGAGGATAAGTATTGCACAGGGGCGAGCTGGTGTTACGTTGTCACCTTCTAACCCACTCGCCGTGATGTACGTAGAAAAGCTTTTTATACATCTCGGCCATGGGATTGGAGGGTCCCCGGGTGGGGAGAGGAAAGGCGGGGGACGGCGGTGTTTGTGAGGTTAATTTGATCCCAACCTCGTTGCCAAATTATGTTGTGTATGTAAATAAACAGATTAACTCAAACAGGAGTAATGTAACTTAACTGTGTCCTTTATAGCAACTCCCAAAATGGTGTCCCAAAACCAGCATTTTTACAGCAGGAGTCAATAGCTCCCGCAGGGTCCTAATGCCTGTCTAGTGAGGGTTCGTGTAACAAACAAATAGAGTATGAATACAGCAAGTATCATCTGCAAACTTCTGAATCATACTCCCTATATTTAAGTCTAAATCATTGATATACCTCACAAAAAGCAGAGGACCGTGTACTGAGCCATGCAGAAGCTCCACTCGAAACAGCTTTCCAGTCACAAAAACACCCATCAACTATTACCCTTTGCTTCCTGCCTCTGAGCCAAATATAGATCCAACTTGCAACTTTGCCCTGGATCCCATGACCAGTCTGTCATGTGGGACCTTATCAAAAGGCTTGCTAAAATCCATATACATTACATCAAAAGCACTAACCTCATCGACCCTCCTTGTTACCTCCTCAAAAAATTAAATTAAGTTAGTCAGGCACGACCTTCCCTTAACAAATCCATGCTGACTGTCCTTGATTAATCTGAGTCTTTCTAAATGAAGACTAACCCTGTCCCTCAGAATTTTTTCCAATAATTTTCCCACCACCTGACTGGCATGCAATTACTCGGTCTATCCCTTTCTCCCTTTTTAAACAAAGGTTCAACTTTAGCGGTCCTAGAGTCTTCCGGCACCACACCTGTAGCCAGAGAGGATTGGAAAATGATGAATAGAGCCTCTGCTATTTCCTCTTTTGCTTTTCTTAACAGCCTGGGATACATTTCATCCGGGCCTGGGGATTTATCCACTTTCAAAGCTGCTATGGCCCTTAATACTTCCTCTCTCACTATGTTTATTTCATCTAATATTTCACACTCCTCCTCCCTGATTTCAATGTCTGAATCACCCCTCTTTTTTCTGAAAACAGACACAAAGTATTCATTAAGAACCATACCCATGTCGTCCGCCTCCACACACAGATTACCTTTATGATCTCTAATAGGCCCTACTCTTTATTTAGTTATCCTCTTGCTCTTTATTTATTTATAAAACATCTTTGGGTTTTCCTTGACTTTACTAGCCAAAATTTATTCATGCTCTCTCTTTGCTTTCCTAATTTCCTTTTTAATTGCGCTCCTGCATTTTCTATACTCCTCTCCAGTTTATGTAGTATTAAGCCCTCAGTATCTGCCATAAGCCTCCCTTTTTTTTAATTTATCCTACCCTGTATGTTCCTTGACTTCCAGGGGGCTCTAGATTTGTTAGTCCCACTACTTTTTCTTTAAGGGAACATACTTGCTCTGAACCCTCCAGATCTCCTCCTTGAATGCCTCCCACTGCTTTGACACTGATTTACCTTCCAGTAGCTGTTTCTAGTCCACTTTGGCTAAATCCCATCTCAGCTCAGCAAAATTGGCTTTTTCCCAATTGAGAAGTTTTATTCCTGGTCTATCTTTGTTCTTTTTTATAACTGTCCTAAATCTAACTGAATTATGATCACTAGCACAAAAATGCTCTCCCACTGATACCCCTTTCACCTGCCCAGCTTCATTCCCTAAAACTATGTCCAGAACCGTCCCCTCCCTTGTTTGGCTTATTACATACTGGCTAAAAATGTTCTCCTGAATGCATTTTAGGAATTCCACACCCTCTATACCCTTCACACTAATTGTATCCCAGTAGGATAGTTGAAATCCCTGACTATTACTCCAGACGTGGTTCAGAGATCAAACTTCGGACCCTCTCATGCTCTGCAGCTCTGTCACAGTTTACCCACTCTTGTGTGGGATGTATGAGAAGAAGCCAGCAATAATTTTGTGGGTGCTCATATAACCTGAGGTGTTCGTGTTCTTGACCTTGGTTTTACAAGTTATCTTTTTTTAAAGATTCGAATGTGAAAATCTATATATGCAACAATGAATGAAAATGTTCTACACCCTTGTATTTTTATTTTCACAGTACTCTTTATCTCTACTTTGCTGCTCACTTCTCCTCATTCCAAGTGAAGTGATTCTATTACTGCAATATTTCCCATTTGAGAGGAGCAGTCAGGTGGGAAACCTGCTTCCAACCTTTGAAGTTCTGCTCTTTAATTGACCACTTGTAAATTTATAAAGGCAGCTGGAATAGCTCAACCTCAAACTTTAATTCCTAAGGGAAAACATGCAGCTTCCACTTATCTTGTTCAAGATAAGAAACTCTGTGTGGGGAAATCATTTCAACAAATCATTGCAACAGCAAAGAGTGGCATTTGTGAGTTTGGTAAGTCGGTGAGTTTTAAGGGTTATTCTCTTTAAACCATTTGGAGGCTGGAGTAAATTGTTAGTGGCAATTGCTAAGTAAGTAGCAGTTTAATTTAAAGGGGAAAAGTTAAATAGTTGGGAATCTTTCAGGTTTAGGCAGAGTAAAACAAGGTAACTCTCCAGTAGGAGGCAATTAGCAGCTAGTTAAAACCAGTTCTGTGAACAATTGACCAGTAGTGAGTCATCTGACCTAGATACAGTTTAAAAAGAGGCAGCTCGTGCAGAGCACGGAGTGCAGCAGCAAAGAGTGGCATTCGTGTGTTTGGGCAAGTGGGGGTGGCAGATGCTGTTTTGTCTTGTTTTTCCGACCAGTGCTGACACTAGAACAGCTGATGAGGAGTGTGAGAGTAGGAGACGGAGGCCCAGAGACCAGCCCAACCAGCTGCAGACAAAGATAGAGGGGTGCGAAATCGAGAGGTGGCATCACAGCCAAGCTGGTAAGTAGTTGGCTGTTCGACTGGTAAGTATAACTCTCTTTTTAGATTGGTTTAATTGGCAGCGAACTAGTAAGTAGCTGTTCGGTGTTTAAGTAAATTTTAGTAAGTAAATTATTTTAAGGGTTAAGTCATGGCAGGAGAGCTCGGACCTGTGTCATGCTCCTCCTGTGCTATGTGGGAAGTCAGGGACACTGGAATGTGTGCGGGAAGTGTGTCAAACTGCAGCTCCTGACAGACCGCATGGCAGCACTGGAGCTGCGGATGGACTCACTCTGGAGCATGCGTGATGCTGAGAATGTTGTGGATAGCACATTTAGTGAGTTGGTCACACCACAGGTAAGGGTTAGGACAGATAGTGAATGGGTGACCAAGAGACAAGGCAAGAGTAGGAAGGTAGTGCAGGAGTCCCCTGTGGTCATCTCCCTCCAAAACAGATATACCGTTTTGGATACTGTTGGGGGAGATGACTTATCAGGGGAAGGCACCAGCAGCCAGGTTCATGGCACCATGGGTGGCTCTGCTGCACAGAAGGGTGGGAAAAAGAGTGGGAGAACTATAGTGATAGAGGATTCTATTGTAAGGGGAATAGATAGGAGTTTCTGCGGCCGCAACCGAGACTCCAGGATGATATGTTGCCTCCCTGGTGCAAGGGTCAAGGATGTCTCGGAGTGACTGCAGAGCATTCTGAAGAGGGAGGGTGAACAGCCAGTTGTCGTGGTACATGTAGGTACCAACGATATAGGTAAGAAGCGGGAAGAGGTCCTACAAGCTGAATTTAGGGAGCTAGGAGTTAAATTAAAAAGTAGGACCTCAAAGGTAGTAATCTCTGGATTGCTACCAGTGCCTCGTGCTAATCAGAGTAGAGGGAGTAGGATAGTTAGAATAAATACGTGGTTTGAGCAGTGGTGCAAGAGGGAGGGATTCAAATTCCTGGGACATTCCTGGGGGAAGTGGGACCTGTACAAAAGGGACAGTCTGCACTTGGGCAGGACTTGAACTGATATCCCGGGGATAACATTTGCAATTGCAGTTCGGGAGTGTTTAAACTAATATGGCAGGGGGATGGGAATCTATGCAGCGAGACAGGGTGAAGTAATATGGAGTCAGAAACAGATGGTAGAAAGGCAAAAAGCAACAGTGGAAGGCCGAGTAAACAAAGGCAAGAAACAAAAAGGGCTATACTACAACATAATTCAAAAAAGACAAATTGTGTTAAAAAAACAAGCCTGAAGGCTTTGTGTCTTAATGCAAGGAGTTTCCGTAATAAGGTGGATGAATTAACTGTGCAAATAGATGTTAACAAATATGATGTGATTGGGATTACAGAGACGTGGCTCCAGGATGATCAGGGCTGGGAACTCAACATCCTAGAGTATTCAACATTCAGGAAGGATAGAATAAAAGGAAAAGGAGGTGGTGTAGCATTGCTGGTTAAAGAGGAGATTAATGCAATAGTTAGGAAGGACATTAGCGTGGATGATGTGGAATCTATATGGGTAGAGCTGCAGAACACCAAAGGGCAAAAAACGTTAGTGGGAGTTGTGTACAGACCTCCAAACAGTAGTAGTGATGTTGGGGAGGGCATCAAACAGGAAATTAGGGGTGCATGCAATATAGGTGCAGCAGTTATCATGGGTGACTTTAATATGCATATAGATTGGGCTAACCAATCTGGAAGCAATACGGTGGAGGAGGATTTCCTGGAGTGCATAAGGGATGGTTTTCTAGACCAATATGTCGAGGAACCAACTAGGGGGGAGGCCATCTTAGACTGTTGTGCAATGAGAGAGGATTAATTAGCAATCTCGTTGTGCAAGGCCCCTTGGGGAAGAGTGACCATAATATGGTGGAATTGTACATTAGGATGGAGAATGAAACAGTTAATTCAGAGATCATAGTCCAGAACTTAAAGAAAGGTAACTTTGAAGGTATGAGGCGTGAATTGGCTAGGATAGATTGGCGAATGATACATGAGGGGTTGACAGTGGATGGGCAATGGCAGACATTTAGAGACCGCATGGATAAACTATAACAATTGTACATCCCTGTCTGGCGTAAAAATAAAAAAGGGAAGGTGGCTCAACTGTGGCTATCAAGGGAAATCAGGGATAGTATTAAAGCCAAGGAAGTGGCATACAAATTGGCCAGAAATAGCAACGAACCCGGGGACTGGGAGAAATTTAGAACTCAGCAGAGGAGGACAAAGAGTTTGATTAGGGCAGGGAAAATAGAGTACGAGAGAAAGCTTGCAGGGAACATTAAAACGGACTGCAAAAACTTCTATAGATATGTAAAGAGAAAAAGGTTAGTAAAGACAAACGTAGGTCCCCTGCAGTCAGAATCAGGGGAAGTCATAACGGGGAACAAAGAAATGGCAGACCAATTGAACAAGTACTTTGGTTCAGTATTCACTAAGGAGGAAACAAACAACCTTCCGGATATAAAAGAGGTCAGAGGGTCTAGTAAGAAGGAGGAACTGAGGGAAATCCTTATTAGTCGGGAAATTGTGTTGGGGAAATTGATGGGATTGAAGGCCGACAAATCCCCAGGGCCTGATGGTCTGCATCCCAGAGAACTTAAGGAGGTGGCCTTGGAAATAGCGGATGCATTGACAGTCATTTTCCAACATTCCATAGACTCTGGATCAGTTCCAATGTAACCCCACTTTTTAAAAAAGGGAGAGAAAACAAGGAATTATAGACCGGTCAGCCTGACATCGGTAGTGGGTAAAATGATGGAATCAATTATTAAGGATGTCATAGCAGCGCATTTGGAAAGAGGTGACATGATAGGTCCAAGTCAGCATGGATTTGTGAAAGGGAAATCATGCTTGACAAATCTTCTGGAATTTTTTGAGGATGTTTCCAGTAGAGTGGACAGTTGATGTGGTGTATTTGGACTTTCAGAAGGCTTTTGACAAGGTGCCACACAAGAGATTAATGTGTAAAGTTAAAGCACATGGGATTGGGGGTAGTGTGCTGACGTGGACTGAGAACTGGTTGGCAGACAGAAAGCAAAGAGTAGGAGTAAATGGGTACTTTTCAGAATGGCAGGCAGTGACTAGTGGGGTACCGCATGGTTCTGTGCTGGGGCTCCAGCTGTTTACATTGTACATTAATGATTTAGACGAGGGGATTAAATGTAGTATCTCCAAATTTGCGGATGACACTAAGTTGGGTGGCAGTGTGAGCTGCGAGGAGGATGCTATGAGGCTGCAGAGTGACTTGGATAGGTTAGGTGAGTGGGCAAATGCATGGCAGATGAAGTATAATGTGGATAAATGTGAGGTTATCCACTTTGGCGGTAAAAACAGAGAGACAGACTTTTATCTGAATGGTGACAGATTAGGAAAAGGAGAGGTGCAACGAGGCCTGGGTGTCATGGTACATCAGTCATTGAAGGTTGGCATGCAGGTACAGCAGGCGGTTAAGAAAGCAAATGGCATGTTGGCCTTCATAGCGAGGAGATTTGAGTACAGTGGCAGGGAGGTGTTACTACAGTTGTACAGGGCCTTGGTGAGGCCACACCTAGAGTATTGTGTACAGTTTTGGTCTCCTAACTTGAGGAAGGACATCCTTGCTATTGAGGGAATGCAGCGAAGGTTCACCAGACTGATTCCCGGGATGGCGGGACTGACATATCAAGAAAGACTGGATCAACTGGGCTTGTATTCACTGGAGTTCAGAAGAATGAGAGGGGATCTCATAGAAACGTTTAAAATTCTGACGGGTTTCGACAGGTTAGATGCAGGAAGAATGTTCCCAATGTTGGGGAAGTCCAGAACCAGGGGTCACGTTCTAAGGATAAGGGGTAAGCCATTTAGGACCGAGATGAGGAGAGACTTCTTCACCCAGAGACTGGTGAACCTGTGGAATTCTCTACCACAGAAAGTTGTTGAGGCCAATTCACTAAATATTTTCAAAAAGGACTTAGGTGTAGTCATTACTACTAGGGAGATCAAGGGGTATGGCGAGAAAGCAGGAATGGGGTACTGAAGTTGCATGTTCAGCCATGAACTCATTGAATTGCGGTGCAGGCTCGAAGGGCCGAATGGCCTACTCCTGCACCTATTTTCTATGTTTCTATGTTTCTAAACGCATATCATTTCATGCTGCCAATCTATATGTTGCATTCCATAGTATTTAAATATAATATATATATATTTAAAAGTTTTGGGTTAGTCATAGTTAATATTTCATGTTAGTTTCTTCAAATCTGGAGCTGAGAAGTTACAAGTGCCCGACAATCTGTAAACTTCCATACTCTAAATTTCTGCAGGATATGCTAGGTACAGTAATTGGACTTGGTGCTCTTAACAAGGCAGGGCTGGTTAAACAGGGCTGCATCTTATCAGCAGAATAATATATTGTGTATTATATAATATAAGTATCATATAAATATCTATAATGTTCACCATAAGATTAATGTTCCCCTGATGGTGTATTCTTTTGTTTTACATTTGTGAAGGCAAAGGAGAAACAGGTGGTTGATAGATGTATAATGTGTACGAGGAGGAGAGCATGCCAGGGAATCTCAGAGACCCTGTAATCGTGACCATCTTCAAGAAAGGTGACAAGTTCGATTGCGGTAATTACAGAGGAGTTTCTTTGCTGTCTGCCACCGGGAAAGTCATCGCAAGAATCATTCTCATTCGCCTTCTCCCAGTGGCTGAAGAACTCCTCCCAGAGTCACAATGCGGATTCTGCCCACTAAGGGGCACAATGGACATGATCTTCATCGCACGTCAAATTCAAAAAAAATGCAGGGAACAGCACCAGCCTCTGTGTATGGCCTTCTTTGGCCTCACAAAAGTCTGTGACATTGTCAACCGGGAGGGATTATGGAGTGTCCTCCTCAAAAGTTGGTCATGATCCTCTGCCTGCTTCACGATGACATTCAAGCCGTGATCCTAAACAACGGATCCACCACAGACCCAATACACATGCGGACCTGGGTCAAGCAAAGCTGTGACAGCGCACCAACGCTCTTCTTAATCTTCCTTGTTGCAATGCTCCATCTCACCCTCTATAAGCTCCCCGTTAATCTACAGAACAAACGGAAAACTGTTCAACTTCCGTCGCCTCCAATCTAGATCCAAGGTCATCTCTGTTATGTCTTGAATAAAGAGTCAGACTGCAAGCTCAAAGTAAGAGTGACCGTAGTCCTTTATTGCAGATCTCAGAGTGCCTCTCCAGCCTGTGAGGCCTCCTTATAAAAAGGTGCTATCAAGGGATTGTGGGATCCTTTGGGACTCCAGGGTATAAGGCCTCTGGTGGTTATACATGTTAATTACAGGTTTACACACATAACAACACTCCCCGCGCCCCCCTCCTAAAGTCAATAATGTAACTATTTACAATGTGAGTCGATCTGGGGCCTTCCTTTCCCTGTTTGATCGTCTCGGTGCAAATGCTGGTGTTGGTGAGTCGTTTGTTGGGCCTTCGCTGGGCAGCTGCACAGCTGGCCTTGCTGGACTGCTGGGGGTAGTGAGCCTTGCTGGGCTGCTGTGGGTGATGGGTTCTGCTTTGTGGTCAACCGCTGGGTCAGTTGCCACTTGTGTGTGTGTTGGCAATCTCCCATACAAGAGATTAATGTACAAAATTAAAACACATGGTATTGGGGGTAATGTATTGACGTGGATAGAAAACTGGTTGGCAGAAAGGAAGCACAGAGTCGGAATAAACGGGTCCTTTTCAGAATGGCAGGCAGTGACCAGTGGGGTGCTGCAGGGTTCAGTGCTGGGACCCCAGCTATTTACAATATACATCAATGATTTAGATGATGGAATTGAATGTAATATCTCTAAGTTTGCAGATGACACTAAGCTGTGTGGTGGTGTGAGCTGTGAGGAGGATGCTAAGAGGCTGCAGGGTGACTTGGACAGATTAGGTGACTGGGCAAATGCATGGCAGATGCAGTATAATGTGGATAAATGTGAGGTTATCCACTTTGGTGGCAAAAACAGGAAGACAAAATATTATCAGAATGGTGACAGATTAGGAAAAGGGGAGGTGCAATGAGACCTGGGTGTCATGGTACATCAATCATTGAAGGTTGGCATGCAGGTACAGCAGCCGGTGAAGAAGGCAAATGGCATGTTGGCCTTCATAGCTAGAAGATTTGAGTATAGGAGCAGGGAGGTCTTAATGCAGTTCTACAGAGCCTTGGTGAGGCCACACCGAGAATATTGTGTTCAGTTTTGGTCTCCTAATCTGAGGAAGGACATTCTTGCTATTGAGGGAGTACAGCGAAGGTTCACCAGACTGATTCCCGGGATGGCAGGACTGACATATGAGGAGAGACTGGATCAACTGGGTTTGTATCCACTGGAGTTTAGAAGGATGAGAGGGGACCTCATAGAAACATATAAAATTCTGATGGGATTGGACAGGCTAGAGGCAGGAAGAATGTTCCCGTTGCTTGGGAGTTCCAGAACCAGGAGTCATAGTCTAAGAATAAGGGGTAAGCCATTTCGGACTGAGATGAGGAGAAACTTCTTCACTCCGAGAGTGGTTAACCTGTGGAATTCTCTACTGCAGAAAGTTGTTGAGGCCAGTTCGTTAGATATATTCAAAAGGGAGTTAGATATGGCCCTTATGGCCAAAGGGATCAAGGGGTATGGAGAGAAAGCAGGAAAGGGGTACTGAGGTTGAATGATCAGCCATGATCTTATTGAATGGCGGTGCAGGCTCGAAGGGCCGAATGGCCTGCTCCTGCACCTAATTTCTATGTTTCTATGTTTCTATGAAAAAGGTAGAGTCTATTGTGGGTTGTTCTGAATAGTCCGTAAATCTGAGTTTGGTTTGGTCCAAGTGTTTTCTGCAGGTGAGTCCATTTGCAAGTTTGACCACAAACACCCTACTCCCCTCTTTGGCCAAAACTGTGCCAGCAATCCACTTGGGACCTTGTCCATAGTTCAACACAAATACAGGATCATTTACTTCAATGTCACGTGACACATTTGCGCGATCATGATATGTATTCTGTTGAAGCCGCCTGCTCTCTACCTGTTCGTGTAGATCAGGGTGGACTAACGAGAGTCTTGTCTTGAGTGCCCTTTTCATGAGCAGTTCAGCGGGAGGGACCCCGGTGAGCGAGTGGGGTCTTGTGCGGTAACTAAGCAGTACTTGGGATAAGCGAGTCTGCAGTGAGCCTTCAGTTACCCGTTTCAAGCTCTGCTTGATTGTTTGAACTGCTCGTTCTGCCTGACCGTTGGATGCTGGCTTAAACGGGGCAGACATGACATGTTTGACCCCCTTGGAGGTCATGAATTCCTTGAATTCGGCACTGGTAAAGCACGGCCCATTGTCACTTACAAGGACATCAGGCAGGCTGTGCGTGGCAAACATGGCCCGTAAGCTTTCAATGGTGGCAGCGGACGTGCTTGCTGACATTATCACACATTCAATCCATTTGGAATACGTATCTACAACCACTAAACATTTTTCCCAAGAATGGGCCGGCATAGTCGACATGAACCCTAGACCATGGTTTGGAGGGCCAAGACCATAAACTTAGGGGCACCTCCCTGGGTGCATTGCTTAACTGGGAACATGTATTACATTTGTGCACACAGGACTCTAAGTCTGCATCGATACCGGGCCACCACATGTGAGATCTGGCTATCACTTTCATCATTGCAATGCCTGGGTAAGTACTGTGGAGATCACTAATGAAAGTGTCCCTGCCCTTTTTTTGGCACAGCTACCCGATTACCCCATAGGAGGCAGTCTGCCTGTATGGACAATTCAGCTTTGCGCCGCTGGTATGGCTTTATTTCTTCCTGCATCTCTAACGGGACGCTAAACCAACTCCTGTGGAGCACACAGTTTTTTTTACTAAGGACAGTAAGGGGTCCTGACTCATCCAGGTTCTAATCTGTCGGGCGGTAACAGGTGAATGCTCACTCTCGAATACTTCCATTACCATAACTAAATCTGCATGCTGTGCCATCTCCACCCTAGTGATGGGCAATGGTAGCCTATTGATAGCATCAGCACAGTTTACTGTGCCTGGCCTGTGATGGATGGTATAGTTGTATGCGGACAACATGAGCACCCATCTCTGGATGCGGGCCGATATATTCATATTTATCCTCTTATTTTCAGAAAAGAGGGATATAAGCGGCTTATGGTCGGTTTCCAATTCAAATTTGAGCCTGATCAGATACTGATGCATTTTCTTTACCCCGTAAACACACACTAACACTTCTTTTGCGATCATACTGTAGGCCCTCTCGGCCTTTGACAGACTTCTGGATACATAAGCAACCGGTTGCAATTTCCCAAATTCATTAGCTTGTTGCAATACACACCCGACCCCGTACGACGACGCATTAAATGCTAGTATCAAATGTTTACATGGATCGTACAACACAAGCAATTAATTTGAACATAACAGCTTCCTAGCTTTCTTAAAGGCATTTTCTTGGCTTTTACCCCATACCCATTCATCACCCTTACACAATAGAGAGTGCAGGGGTTCTAACAGTGTGCTAAGACCCAGTAAGAAGTTACCAAAAGAGTTGAGGAGTCCTAGAAACAACCGCAGCTCTGTCACGTTCTGTGGTCTCGGTGCGTTCTTGATTGCCTCCGTCTTCGAATCGGTGGGCCTAATGCCGTCCGCCGCGATTCTTCTCCCCAGGAACTCCATTTCACGCCCCAGGAAAACGCACTTCGAGCGTTTTAGCCTGAGCCCCATACAATGAAGCCGACTAAGAACCACCTCCAGGTTCTGCAGGTGCTCAATGATGTCCCGACTTGTAACCAAGATGTCGTCCTGGAAGACCACGGTGCACAGGACCGACGTCAGCAAGCTTTCCATGTTCCTCTGGAATATCGCCGCGGCCGATCGAATCCCAAACGGGCATCTGTTGTAAACGAAAAGACCTTTGTGCATGTTGATGCAGGTGAGGCCTTTCAAAGATTCCTCCAACTCCTGCGTCATGTAGGCCGAGGTCAAGTCCAGCTTCGTGAACGCTTTCCCTCCCGTCAGCATCGCAAATAAGTCATCTGCCTTTGGTAGTGGATATTGATCCTGTAGCAAGAAACGATTGATAGTTACTTTGTAATCACCACAGATTCTGACGGTGCCGTCTCCCTTAAGGACTGGAACAATCAGACTGGCCCAATCATTGAATTCGATCGGCGAAATGATGCCCACTTGTTGCAGCCTGTCCAGCTCAATCTCCATCCTTTCTCTCATCATCTAAGGTATCGCTCTCACCTTGTGATGGATGGGTTGCGCCCCCGGAATCAAATGGATCTGCACTATTGCTCTTTGGAACTTCCTGATGCCTCGTTCAACAGCGAGGGGGAACTTGCTTAGGACATGGGCACATGAGGTGTCGTCGACGGACGAAAGCGCTCGGACGTAGTCCCAGTTCCAGGGTCTCTTTCCCAGCCAGCTCCTGCCGAACAGTGTGGGGCCATCGCCCGGTACCATCCAGAATGGTAAATCGTGCACCGCTCCATTGTAGGAGACCTTTATGGTAGCACTGCCAATTACGGGAATCAGTTCCTTTGTGTACGTTCTGAGTTTGGTACGAACGGGAGTCAGGACTGGCCTTGAAGCCTTGTTGCACCACAACTTATCGAAAGTCTTTTGCTCATTATGGACTGGCTTGCGCCCGTGTCCAGCTCCATGGACACCGGGAGTCCATTTAATTCAACCTTCAGCATTATTGGCGGACACTTTGTAGTAAATGTGTGCACCCCACATACCTCTATCTCCTCGGTCTGAGGCACTGGTTCATCATGATCCACCGTGGATCTATTCTCCTCTGCTACATGGTGGTTTGCAGGATTAGCAGGGTTTGCATCTCACCTGCACGTGCATTGGAGGTGTCCCATTGTTCCACAGCCCTTGCAAACGTATCCTTTGAAGAGGCATGAATGGAATCGATGATCACCCCCGCAGTGCCCACAAGGTGTTAATGGTCTTGTATTCACCATCCTTGACGGCGGACTCAGTCATCTGCGGACGAGCAGCTACAGGCGTGTAAGTCCTGCCCTGTACATTTCGATTCGAAAACAATGTTACTTTGTTCACAGTACTTGCAGCAGCACTAGTGTGCTGGGAAATTTGTTTGGTATTGTCACTGGTGGAGATAAACGCCTGGACTATCGCTAAGGCTTTATCAAGGTTGGGGTCTCTACAGTCAAACATTTGCGAAGTATTACTTCATGGCCAATACCAAGTACAAAGAAGTCCCTGAGTATATGCTCCAAGTGTCCTTCAAGTTCACAATGTCCTGCAAGGCACCTTAGCTCGGCGACGTAGCTCACCACTTCCTGGCCTTCAGACCTCTTGTACGTGTAGAACCGATACCTTGCCATCAGAACGCTTTCCTTCGGGTTTAGATCCTCCTGGCCCAGTGTGCACAACTCATCATAGGACTTGTCTGTGGGTTTTGTTGGAGCGAGCAGGTTTTTCATGAGACCATATGTTGGTGCCTCGCAAATGGTGAGGAGGATCGCCCTTCGTTTGGCAGCGTTCGCTTCTCCTTCCAGCTCGTTGGCCACGAAGTATTGGTCGAGTCGCTCCACAAAGATTTCCCAATCATCTCCTTCCGAAAATTTCTCTAGGATGCCCACAGTTCTCTGCAGTGTTGCATTGGGGTTCGTCATCTGTATCTCGTTGCCAGTTGTTATATCTTGAATAAAGAGTCAGACTAGGTACTGCAAGCTCATAGTAAGTGTGACTGTAGTCCTTTATTGCAGATCTCAGAGTGCCTCTCCAGCCTGTGAGGCCTCCTTATATACAGGTGCTCCCAAGGGATTGTGGGATCCCTCGGGACTCCAGGGGACAAGCCTTCTGGTGGTTAGACATGGTAATTACAGGTTTACATACATAACAATTTCATCCTCTGTCATTGAATTAAGTATGCAGACGATGCTTGCATTTGTGCATACTCGGAGGTCGAACTCCAAACCATCATCAAAACCTTCACCGAAGCATACGATAGTATGGGCCGTACACTAAGCATCCGTAAGACAAAGGTTCTCTACCAATCTGCCCTGCCACACAGTACTGCCCCCCCCGATTATCAAGATCCATGACGAGACCTTGAACAACGTGGACCATTTTCCATACCTCAGGAGCCTACTATCAACAAGGGAAGATGTCGATGACAAAGTCCAACACCGCCTTCAGTGCCAGTGCAGCCTTCAATCACCTGAGGAAGAGGGTGTTTAAAGACCAGGATCTGAAACCCAGCACCAAGCTCATGGTCCACAGAGCAGTAGTGATACCCGCCCTCCTGTATGCTTCAGAGACATGGACTATGTACAGCAGGCACCTCAATGTACTGGAGAAGTACCACCAATGTCCCTCCGCAAGATCCTTCAAATCCATTGGCAGGATAGGCGCGCCAATGTTAGTGTGTTCGCTCAGGCCAACATTCCCAGCTGCGAAGCACGGGCCACGCTCAATCAGCTCCGCTGGATGGGCCGCGTCGTCTGCATGCCCGACACTAGACTCCCAAAACCAGCGCTCTATTTAGAGCATTGACACGGCAAGCAAGCCCCAGGTGGGCAGAGGAAACGCCTCAAAGCCTCCTTGAAAAAGTGCAACATCCCCACTGACACCTGGGAATCCCTGGCCCAAGACTGCTCAAAGTGGAGGAGAAGCATCCGGGAAGGCACCGAAGACCTTGAGTCTGTTCGCAGGGAGCAAGCGGAAGCCAAGCACAAACAGCCGAAGGAGCGCACAACAACCCAAGCACCCCACCCACCCGTCCCTTCAACCACCGTCTGCCCCACCTGTGACAGAGGCTGTAGGTCCCGCATTGGACACTTCAGTCACCTGAGAACTCATATTAGTGTGGAAGCAAGTCATCCTAAGAAGAAAAATGTGTATGCTTTATCTTTGGTGCTAATTGGTTCTGTACAATAACCTGGAAATTACCCAGTGCGCTGGATACTTAACTTGTTTGGTTCAATGTTTTCTATTGCAAACTTTGAGCATGTTGTTTATGTTGTGACTACAGAGCCACATTTGCTGTCTACTGTGAGAGGGAAGGACCATTGGTGTTAGCGCGCAGAGGGTTGATGTTACAAATGAACGAATCCTCTGGTTTGATTCTAAAGAGACCCACTGGTTATTTAAATGTTTTTTTTAAATGACATTAGTAGAGATACATATATTTGATAATGTGATATAGCAACATTAATTTTTTAGAAATGTAAGATTTGTAGCAAGCAAAGATTAGTCATTTACTGTGACATCATGTATTCAGTGTAAACAACAGCAATTAATAGATCCAGATGGAACAGTCATTGCCATTAATGTGCCATCAATCACCTTAATCACAATATGGAAAAAACCTCTGCCTCATCATTTCACGTTTTCACATCAATCCAACAAGTTTCTCAGTCACTGATTACATCTGATGTGTCACGTATCTGGTTCATAAATGCATCAAAGCTTAATAAACTTTGTGTCACATTGGCACTAGAGATTCTGGGCTGGAAATGTAAGTACTTACCGTAGCGCATTGAAATGGCAGAAAAATGGTAGCCGCCACTCTTCTGTCAACTGGTGGCGAGTCCCGCGGCAGTCGCCATTTTGCTCCTTCTCTTTGAACTGCGTGGTGTGCAAACAGGCTGCGAGTGGCAATGTCAGCACCTCTTAAAGGGACACACACATATTTCAGGAAAGTTTGGATTTAAGCTTTTGGGCTGCATTTTTTTTATTTTGTTGAAGTAGTGACTTGTTGCAATAGAGGTTAAAAGTTTTTAATGTGTAGAATGTGCTGCTGGATGCTTGTAAAGCCTCGGATGGTAAAAGAAGGCACCTGAGAAGACAGAAAATGCTGCAAATACTCAGCAGGTCAGGCAACATCTGTGGGGAGAGAAACAGAGTTCACGTCTCAGGTCGAGATGCTGCCTGACCTGCTGAGTATTGCGAGCGGATGCTGTAAATCTGAAATGTTTATCCCATCCAATATTTCACTCTCTTCCTCCTGAGCTTCAACATCGCCATCGTCCCCGTCTTTTGTGAAGACAGCCGCAAAGTATTCATTTAGTACCTTACCCACATCCTCCGCCTTCACAATTAGATCACCATTTTGGTCCCTAATAGGCCCTACTCTTTCCTGTTGCTCTTTATGTAATTGTAAAACATCTTTTCTTTGATTCTACTTGCCAGTATTTATTCATGCCCTCTTTTTGCTTTCCGAATTTCCTTCTTAATTTTACCCCTGCACTTTTTATAGTCTTCTAGGCTTTCTGCAGTATTGAGCTCACGATATCTGATATATACTTCCCTTTTTTGCCTTATCTTACCCTGTATGCACCTTGTCATCCAGGGGGCTCTACATTTGGCAGTTCCACACTTTTTCTTTGTGGGAACATGTTTACCCTGAGCTCCATGTACCTCCCTCTTGAATGCCTCTTGAATGTTGAAATAAAAGCCACAACAAAACAAACCTTCTAATCCAACTTTAAACATCTATCCATCCAATATGACATCAAAAAATCAACTAATCACCCATATGCATTCTCTTAGTGATTGTCTTGTGTGTGCCTTTGGGTTAGACTTTCCATTAGTTTTGCATTGTTACCGCCCACTTAACATCCATTTTAATGCTGAGGTGAGGTATACCGCCCAGATATTGCCCATTTAGCAACAAAATGGAAACTAACACCCATTTCTCGCTCACTTATCGCCTAGAGTTACTTTCGCCATTTAGTTAACGGCGAGAATGAATAATAATGCCCACCCATTTTTTTCCTGCTATAAACATCAGAAAAATGGAAACTAATACCCATAATATCAGTGAGCATTACTTTCGGCATCTCGAGCACATATCGCCGAAAATATCATTCGCCAAAACAAACGCTGAGAAAAAGTTGCTCTCACTTGAATGAAACCCAGCGGTATGGATGCCATGTTGTAAATCAGAGGAGTTTTCATAAAAAAAGCTTCTTCAACTTCTGGGGAGTTTTGATCTAATCTGGAGTTATTTTAAGATGATTTGAACATCTGAACAAACATCTTATCATACTGTGGACGAATTGAATTTATTTTATTTGTTTTAGTAGGTAAATTTATTTGTGAACAATAGGTTTAATACTGATAGTTATTGTAATGGCGCCTGTAATTTCTCAGCCTGTCTTGATGACTGTGCACATGCTATAGATTAGAGATGGCAGAAGGTTTATTGAAGAGCATTATGTGCCCAATCAAAGAGGTGACAGACTGAGGAGGAGGAGGATGAGAATGTACAGCCGATGCAGTTACCAGGAGAAGCGGTCTTATTTGAGAAAATGTGCAACAATGTTATGTAAAATAAAATAAATTTATTATCCATATTAAGTCATACTGAGAACTGTACAAAACACCCCACCCCAAAACAAAATGAACACATTTAAATCATCTGTAAAATTTTTCACACTCCCAATAACACTTCAAAAGAACACAAATGCAAAAAAACAAGGTACCACCCTCCCCCATTCCCCCAAACATCCCAACAAAGTAATAACAACACCATCAAAATACCATCACCAATACAACTCCTGCAGCCATGCACCTCACTTTCCTTCCCCCCACCCCCCACCACCTGCTTCTCCTCCCTACCTCTAACCCTTTCCCTTCCCCTCCCAACTCCAAGCCACCTGGCCAAGGAGCTCCTCAGCTTCATTGGGGGGGATGACAGCAGATCTGCTGGTTGGCCGGATACTGGCGAGGACGGTCTTGAGGAGGAATTGTCCTCCAAGCCAGAGGAAAGAGCTTCCTCCTGACTCACATGTGTCGTGGCAATGGGGGTGCTGCACCTTGGGGTTCAGTGCTGGGTTCCGGGACCACTGATAGCCCTGTGACACCAGTGTCCCTGGCTTTCACCTCCAGGGCCTCCACTATCTGCGGCACATACTCGGTCATGGTGGTGGACATTGTGGCCAGCTGTTGGGATATGCCCCCCATTGTCTGGAGGATCTGCTGACCTATTTCAACACTCCACCTGGATAAATGTACTATGTCCCTGCTTAGATCTGCCACTCGTGGAGCAGTCCTGCGTTGAACCAACCTCCACGGGGTCAGTGCTGGCATGGAGACACTTGGGGTGCCCTGCGGAAAAGTACTTGGGCCCGCTACTTCTATGGTGGAGGAGGACATGGCCACAGGAGCACTAAATGTAACTGAGGTTGTATAGATGATGCAGCTTGTTGCTGCAGGCTCCTCAAAGTCCACACTGACATCCATGGAGAAGGCACCCTGCAGCTCCATGGGCGAGATTCGGGGCTCCTCAGCATCAGATTGATGATCCCCCGCTGAGGCCGCCGTCGGATCCGCACCTTGGCTCGGTGGTGTTGCATGGGACTGCGCTGCTGGCTGAGCTACAAAACATAAATAAGGTTATTAGAGGAGAAGGGGGTGGCAGGGTCACAGGGTGATTCAAACACTACACACAGCATATGGACAACAAAAGCACTACCGCTATCAACATGATCACATTTCATGAACATAACCAAATTCTGCATTACAATGATTTTCATGAGCCCATCATTAATTAGATAACACTTTCATCAACCATCTATCATATATTATTGTTCGGATATGAGTGCGTGTGGCATCTATTGACTTTACATAACGCAATGGTGTATACTTTATTCACGTGGCAATCCCATCAGGTTCTGCTGCTGCTTGCGTGGCTGACTGGGGGTGGCTCCCCACTAGTGCCAGCGCCCGCTCCTCGATGTCTGTCAGCTCGCTGATGATTGGTGGCCCGCCACCCATGCGCCGCTGCTCGGCCCTATTCTTCGAAAGCAAAAGGTAACAACAGCACGACATGGCATGAGATCATTGCTTAAGATCATTGCTAGGTACTGTCACAGAGACCGATACAACACATAACCAACAGATGTTATAATAGTTATTATTAATAATAATAACCTAAAGACATACACTGTAAACGTAGGCTTTGGGTAAAACATTTCCGGTATAACTACAAGACATCACATCTGATTTTAATCAATCATTACACTTACAATTCAAGTTATATAAATATGTAAGTAATTGTAAATAAATGTAATACTT
This sequence comes from Pristiophorus japonicus, assembly GCF_044704955.1. NCBI lineage: Eukaryota > Metazoa > Chordata > Chondrichthyes > Pristiophoridae > Pristiophorus > Pristiophorus japonicus. Next base: position 210,230,075 of record NC_091981.1, on the reverse strand, counting down.
ACTCTGGCGAATCCGACAAGGTTGATCCAGCGCTTGCGGCACTGGTTGCCCTCACGCACCTCGTGCATCACCGATGAGACCACCTCAGCTATGTCAGCCCAAATTTTCTGGTAAACCTTCAGCATGGGCTTCCCACGCCCACCCCGGGTCAATTGACCCCAGTGTGACTCCACCTCCTGCACGAGGGAGGCATTTGCCTTGTCGGAGAATCTCCGAGCACATTTTCGTCCTCCCACTTCGAGTTCATCTCCTAGTTCACTGCTTTCACCAGCCTCCTCCCCCTCCACATCATGCTGTCTCACCTCCTCCATGTGTTCCATGTAAATAATAATTTTTTCCCCCAAACCTCGGTGTAAACAAAATAATTTGTGCTCTCAATTCTTCTTACTGCTCCAAAATATCTTTCCTAGCTCCCACAACAGCCAAACAACCAGACAACCCACCCAGGTCCAAACATGTCTAAGTTTAAACACATCAACTGGGCGGGAATGAGAATGGCTGAATGCAGTAACATCATGGTTGATGAGCGTCTTTTGTCATGGAATTGGAACCCATCAGTGAGACATTAAATAAAGTGGCCGAGGTTTCAGGCCATCAAAAGACAATAGAAAGCTATTTTGACCACAGACTTATCGGAGCCACCCATCGAGGGACAGCCCAGTTGACAACAGGGCAGGCAAAGACTTGATTTTTGCTTTTCAGTTGGACAGCCTCAGGCGTGAAGGACAGTTGGATTTTAAGCAGTCTTGCAGGTATAAGAGAATGGCAGTTGGAAGCCATCTCTCTCTCCCCTCTTCTGCGCCTGCTTGCAACACACAAGGGCCGAGCACTCCATCTGGAATGGAGAGAAGAAACCACCATCTACGAGCCAAGAGAGCCTCGCTACTTTGACTGGGAGGCTGATCTTGAGACTGGACTTGAACAGTTTGGTATGGACCCAAAAGATACACCTCATCGGGAGAAGCAGCGAGTAAGCCACAGGAGTAATTGGTGAGCATTTATCCCAGCCCATAGATCTTTAAGACCACCACATAGTGTGAAAGGAAGTTGTGTGTCCCAACCAAGCCTTAGGGGTTAACAGGGGAGGTGTTTTAGATGTGCGTACCTTTGCATTAGGGGCCTGTTTAGACAGGCCACACTGTGTATTGTACTGCATTTGTTTGTTTTACACACCAGGGTGTGTGTGGTTTTTACTGGGTGTAGGTGTGTGCTTTAACTTTAATAAAGCATTGCCGGTTGAGACCGAGGTATTTGTCCATGACTCGTTCATCTGTTCCGTATAGTATTGTAAAGTGGGGGTGCTTCGAAAACACCCAAGAGAAACCACTTACATCTGTAAGCATAAATGGCACAAGGGCTACCGAGAGGGGGAGGTATGGAATTGATGCATGGAGGCTGCAACTTGCACACTTTCAGAAGGAAAGGCACAGTATGCGCTGGTGCTTTCAGGGAGAGATAGAATGAAAGGAAGGCCTTCACTTACCCATGCTGGCCACAGCGGGATCGGCAGTGCCAGAGGCCACAGGAAAGGCACCATGGGCTAGAACCTTCACTTTTGAACTTATCGCCCAAAAATGGGTGTTATTTCCGGCGTGAGCGGTAAAAAAGGGGTTTCAGATGGCCGGCTTCTCGCCCATTCTCAAAACACCTAGTTTACTTTTTTGAAAATGGCCGTTACCGTAAGCGATATCAAATGGGCGGTAGCGTTAAATTTTTTTGACCTTCTGCCATAAAGTGTGGCCGTCCTTAGCAATGGCATGGCAACGCTTGATTCCTGTGATTCTGGAGGTCAAGGGTCACCATGACATGCGCAGAAGAGGAGACAGAGAGAGAGAGAGCTCAGAGGGACTGAAGGCTGGGTGTGGTGTGGCTGCTTTGGGAGGAAGGCCAAATATTTAGAGCTTCACAGCAAGTAAGCAAACAAAAAGTAGCTGTTAACAGCCACATATTTGACCGAATTTGCCCCATAATGGAGAGAGGGGAGGAGGCATCACAGCATGCTGTGGAGTCTGACGCTGGAGAGAGCAGTGAGGTGGGAGAGGAGCACATTAGAGGCCGCAAAAGAGCCACGAGTTTCTCAGACGAGGCAAATGCCTCCCTCCTGCAGGAGGTCGAGTTACGCTGGGGTGATTTGACACAGGAAGGGCGTGGGAAACCCATCCCAAAGGCCTACCAGAGATATGGACCGAGATAGCAGAGGTGGTCTCGTCGGCGACCAACGAGGTGCGTGAGGGCAACTAATGCCGCAAACGATGGAACGACTTTGTGGGATCCGCAAGAGTAAATATTACATTGATTTACATGTACTTATGTATTTATATAATGTGATTAGTAACAGTCATGAGTGACTATCATCAGATGTGAGGCCTTGCGGGAATGTTTTACTCAAAGCCTGCGGTAACAGTGTATGTCTTTAAGAAAAGAATGATAATAATCATAATAATCATGATTACATCTGTCGGTTATGTGTTGTATCAGTGTCTGTGACAGTACCTAGCAATGATATCACACAATGATCTCATGCCATGTCGTCCTGTCACCTTTTACAGAAGAAGCTATCGACGATGAGGTCCATGCAGAGGCGAACGGGTGGGGGGCCACCAGTCCCCAGCGACATCACTGACATGGAGCGGGTGCTCGCACTTGTGGGGAAGCACCCCCGGACAGCCACGGAGGTATCTGCAGACTCTGAAGTGATGCCATGTGAGTAAAGCTTACACCATTGCATGCTGTGAAGTCAATGGATGCCACACCAACTCATATCCAAACTATCATATATGATAGATGAGTTCGAAAAGTGTCATAGAAATAATGCTGGCCTAATGAAAATCATTGCAATGCACAATGTGTTGATGGTCATGAAATGTGATGTCTGTGATGATTTTGAGAGCAGTGGTGCTTTCGTCATGCATATGCTGTGTGTAGCGCTGGACTCACCTTGTCACCATAGCACCCCCTTCTCCTCTAACAACCTAATTTGTGACTTGCAGCTCAGCCAGCAGCGCAGCCCCAGGCAAGGCCACAGAGGCCAGAAGGTGGGGGCGTGGGGCAGGAGTCGGCAGACGATCCTACCTCTGGTACTGAAGAGCTTCGATTGTCACCCGTCAATCCGCTGGGTCTGTTTTCGACGGATGAGAGCGCGGACTTCGAAGAACCTGCATCGCCATGCTCCAGAACCCATTCCACCCCAAAGCCATCTATTGGTCCTCCGGTCATTCCCGCCTCCATTCTGGAGGTGCCGGCCCCAAGCACCTCGCAACAGGGCACCCCGTTTGTCCCCAGGATGGCCCCGACCCCGCGGAGGCCTCGTGGATGTGGCAGGTCTGTTCCACGAGTGCGACATGACAGCAGAGAGATAGTTCAGTTGTCCAGAAGGACTGTAGACATTGGTGACCAGCTCATCGAGGCTTTTGGGGGCATATCCCGACACCTGGCCACCATGGCGGAGTCCCTGGATGTGATAGCCAGGAACACTGCTGCCACAGCCCTCTCAATGGTCCCAGAGCACGGCCCTCCACCCCTAGGTTCCGCACCACCAATTGGAACGACAGATGAGAGCAAGGACCAAGATCCTGCTTCTGCATCAGAGAATGTTGCCCCCTCAGCACCCCCCGCTGCCCTACCCATCCATCCAACGCATCTGCCTTCATCCGCCCCAATAAGGCACTGCCTGAGGAGCTCCTCGGCCAGACGCCGTGGAGCGAGGAAGGGAAGGGGTCGAGGTGGGGAGAAGAAAGAGAGGGGGAAAAGGAAAGTGAGGTGCATGTACGCAGGTGATGGCTGTGTTATATCTCCATCTGGGTTAATGCAATTTGTTGCAATGTACATGAGCTGGGGACCACGCTTCTGCTTTGCCTTTGTATTCTGTGTTGCTGGACATGGTGACATGTGATTTATGTCAATGGTAGAAAAAGTGTGATGTGGGCGGGGGTTGGGTGTTATTGGCTCTGTTACTTATGATTTCAGACCAATGTTGGTATTAAACTTTTGAACATAACCTTGTTGCGCATTCTCTCAGATAGCTGGACCATTACACATTGGTGATTCCTTACCATGAAAGGGTTAAATACAATTTAATATCAATCAATGTAAACTTTAACTGGCACCAAGGTGATGGGCACCATTGATGTCTGCGCTGCACACACACAGCAGTGTGTCAGCGTTGTCACTTACATCAGCGCTCTTTCAGGCAAATCTTTCCGATATCAGCTCCTCGCGTAAGAGTTGGATTTAACAAATACCAGCCACACCGCTGGTGTACGTCCCAGTTAGTTTCACTTTTTGTGGCCGATTTTTTGAGCGAGCGATATTGTGGGCGATATGTGTGGGAGTTGGTGAAATTGTCGGTGGGCGATCTCCATGGCTGCTAGCTTGGGTAAATATGCTCTTTACGACCAAAAACAGTCGCCGGGCGTTATTATTCAATCTCGCCGTTAATTCTGTGAGGAAAGCAACGTTGGGCGATAATATGAGCGTTGTTTTCGCCCATTCTGCTGATTCCGCCCCAAAAAAGTGGGCGGGCAGTAATATTTTTTCTCGCCGTTAAGCACGTGGGGAAAATAATGTTCGGTGATAAGTCTCCTAAAAAAGCCCGTCAGTTTCCATTTTGTGCCAAAATGGGCGATATTCTGGGCGCTATACGTCATTTCAACGGTTAAATGGGCGGTAAGTGGGCGTTAAGCAGGCAAAAAAAGTGGAGGTTCCAGCGCACTAGCATCTCCACCCTCTCCTCCAGTGGCATAGGATCTGAAGCTGAGCCTCGCTGCCCCCAGTCCTCCTTTGCTCCAATTGGTTGTGCGCAACCTTGGCCTGCAAAACAAAGAATGGTTGTTGAGTAGCAGTGTCAGGAGGCTTCAAAAATGAGTGCACAAGTGTGTCCCCCTGACATGCAGCTGTAACTGTAACATGAACGGAAGCCTCCATTGCGAATACACCCACATATCTCGAGGCCGCAACAGTGAAATGCTGCTTCAGTGACTATATAATGAAGGTTGGAAATGAGAGAAGGATGAAGGAGAGGCTCGCAGATGGAAGGTCAGCAGTTGGTGGAACAGGTATTCACTTTCAATAGACGGATGATGTCGTTCATTCTTTTTCTGGACTGGGTGGCAGTCCGATCATGAATGGAGGTCCCTGAGACCTCCACAGCTATCTCTCCCCCAGGCATTGGTTAAAAACCTCCCGAGTAGGTCTGCCTGCATCGGGGTACAGGATGCGCCACCTTCTCTCCACAGCCTGCTTCAGTGTCTTGAGTTCTGCATTGGAAAAACGGGTTCCCTCCTTGGTACAGGTGCAGCAGCCATGACCTTCACTCAAACGCCTTCCCCCCTCAGGGCCTAGCTGCAAACCTTTAAGAAGGCCAGGGAGCAGCTGGCTTGTTAAGGCCAAACCAAGTGAAGGTGAATTTTCCCGTGCAAACTCCGCTCCAATCTCCGCACCCACACCGCTGCAAAGTGCTGACCTCCGCCGGCCAATACCGCTAGGCGCCATTTAACAAAAAAAAAAAATCGGTGAATTTCGATCGATTGGCCGCCACCACCATTGCGGTGGTAATGGCAGCCAAAAAGTGGTAGGCATGCCCTGTTTCGGGCAGACCTGAATTTCGGCCCCAGTATCTGTAAAACCTTGGGTAAACAACTAATACATTTATTAAAAAACTTTGTGACACAGATTTATCAATATACATTTGTAAGTGGTATGCCACAAAGATGTTTAGCAAATAATGAAACATCAAGAATGTTTATACCATATGGTGTGTCAATGTAACAACGTGCCCATTTCATGTTGAAGTTGAGGCTGGCTCATTGAATGTTTTCAAGTCAAAGATAGATAGATTTTTAAGCAATAAGGGAATTAAGGATTACGGGGAGAGGGCGGGTAAGTGGAGCTGAGTCCACAACCAGATCAGCCATGATCTTATTGAATGGCGGAGCAGGCTCGAGGGACTAGATGGCCTACTCCTGTTCCTAATTCTTATGTTCTTATGTCCTGCTAATTAAAGTTCACTTTGTACCAGATTCAATACAGGGAGCCACTGGGGAAAAGCTAGAAAGTCAGAGTGTCGTCAATAGAGAAAATTGGATTTTTGTGTGGTCGATTTCAAATGCCTCCCGTCAATAGGGCAGTTGTTGAACTCAGTAAACATAGTTGTCTGTTTGCAGCATGAACTGACATCTTCTTTAATGAACACTGATGACATCAGCGCTTTATCTTTGCACACCAGGTTTGTGGAACTGGAGACAGTATATGTCAGCAGATACAACCCTAATTATGACCTGCTCCCTGATGCTTCATTAATATTTAATTTAGAACATTAAGTAAGATTTATAAGATTTGAAAACCTCACAGGTTCTCTTTGTCCAAAGCATTTATGATTCAGAGATTAGTGTGGAAATAACATTCTCTGCCTTATGTTGTCAGGGCTATTTTGGTGACTGCAGCCGCTCTGGCAGAAATGTCACAGAAGAAAAGGTACCTGCTGAATTTTTATACATCACTGCATGAAACGCTCAGCTTTTATAACAACTGAGGCATATTATTTAACAGCTTCTCTGCTACACAAAGGAGGAATTTCAAAAGTACAATGGCCCTGTAGGACTGTGCTTTCAAACTCACTGTAAATCTATAAGATTCAGTAATCAGCCTACCTGTTTTGTCATCTGCTTGGTAGACACTTTTTCTTACTTTACCAAAAATATTTTATTTTGACTTCCTGTGACCTTGCTGGAATGGACACTTCTTTGAGTAAATACAGGTAGCAATTGGCAAATATTTTCTCACTTGAAGAAGGAAGGTAAGTACCTGTATACGTACATATTCTACATATAAAAGGTTGAGAGGGAAAATACAATTGCTGGGTCAAAAGCATTTTATTGTTATTAATATTCCTCACATTTCTTACAATTATTTTTTTACACATAAAAGGTACCTAATCTGATAGTTGGGGCCTGCTAATAATGCAGAGGCAGGTTCTGAGTGGTGTGGGGGTGGGGGGGAGGGGGAGTGGTGGCGTGGGGCGGCAGGGTGTGAAAGCAAGCACGAAACCCATGAAGAAGTTTGGACGCGTGGGAATGTCCGATTTCAACATGGATACCTAATTATCATTATACTTTCGTTTTTTGCGTCTCCAACGTGCGTCAGCGGGCGTGATGCACACCACATGATGCAATCTCAGCTTCGGCTCAGCATGATGAAGATGGAATTTGTAGGAGTTGGCAGCATTCAGAAAGAGACGTAAAGTTAGAACATGAACTCAGGACACACAAAGGCTGTGCCTCGTTTCAACAACACCTCACTTGATGTACTGCTGGGGGAAGTAAGGAGTAGGAAGGAGATAATCCTCCCACATACACAAGGAAGAAGAAATCTGCTGCTGTCACCAAGAAGACGTGGTTAGAGGTGCCTGAGGAGGTCAGCAGCAGGAGAATTGTGCCCCGTACCTGGATCCAGCGCAGGAAGCGGTTTAATGACCTAACCAGGTCAGGAGAGGGATGCCCAGTTGCAGATTCACCTACATCCTGGAGTGAACACTCCCCTTCCTCTCTTGCTGTTCTGTCAAGTGTACTTTATCACATCACTCCCCTTAGCTGCTTAAGTTTGAAGAGCATCCATAGACACTTTCTTTGTACTTCCTCACCTTCATATTTATCCATTCCCCTTGCAGGAGAATCGAGCACATACACAAGGAAGAGGGAGAGAACCCGAGGTAGCTCACCATAGAATAATGTAGCTGGCATCATCAGAGGACAAGGCCGTGGACCATCAGAGATGGAGAAACTGGGAGGTCGCAGCTGCTTGGTGACAGCATTAAATATCTCCAGCCCACATGTCGTACAAGATTCAGTCATGTTGATTTGATTTCCGTACCGAATGAAATATAGGTTGAGCGTCAGAAATCCAGAGTACCGAAATTCGGAATGTTCTGGAATCCCGGCCGATCCGTGGCGGGGTCGTCTAGAATCCAGAAAATGTTCCAGATATTTTTTAAACCAATAGCGCTGTGAGTTGGGCCTAGGGAGGGGGAAAAACACCAAAATAAAAATTCAAAAAAACAAAAAATAAAAATTCACAAAACATTCACAAAACCCTTATCTACTAAATCACTGGAAAAAAAAATTAAAAAGAAAAACTTTGATTTACTTTTTTTGCAGGTCGGCTGCCGACCCCTGACCCGGAACTGCTGACCCCTGACCCACAGCCGACACTGCTGAACTCGGAACCGCCGACCCCCACACCAAACAGTTCATTGTTGCCATTGTGGTGGCTTTGAGCATGAGCAGATCTTGGTCCAGTGCTGATATTTGTTCTCCAAAGGGAGGAAATCCTTCAATGGTTTTCACCAGCTCCTTGTGTTGTCCTTCAGCCTGGTTCATCATCTCTCGAACATCCACCAAGTGGTCTGGCTGCAGGGCATGGGATCGCTTAGACAGCCCCAGTCTCTTCCAAAGAAAGCAGCAGTATTCTGGCTTGTTCTTCTTTGCAAACCCGGAGAACTGCTTCCCTGAGAAGCCATGGAAAAACTTCCAGATTTCAAGGGTGGATTATTCTTCCCAATAGTTTCTGTATGGTATTGAGTACAGATCTGAAGTCTATAACCACCCTTCTCCCCGCCCCACCCTTACCTCGGCCTGGGCGTTTCCGGATTTGGGACGTCGGAAAAACATTCCGAAATCCAGAAATACCTGAAATCAGGAACAGTCTCGGTCCCGAAGTTTCCGGATTTTGAACACTCTACCTGTATGATCATCTTAATTATGCTAATTAACAACATAAGAACAGAAGAACAGAAGAAATAGGAGCAGGAGTAGGCCAAAAGTTTCTCACCATTTAACAAATATTCTGTTTTTCTATTCTTCCTACATTATACTGCATCTGCAACCTTACTTCCCACTCACTTAGTCTATCTATATCCCTTTGTGACAGGGTTTTCACCGCGATTTGACCCTCCTTTTTGCGGGGGCGCTTCAATGTACTGCTGGGGAGAGGTGCGCGATGTGAAATGCCACGCCCAGAACAGCGACTGTTGGTGCAGCCCTGCCAGAAACGGTAAGTATGAAGACCTGCAATAAAGGTAAGTTAAAGTTTTTATTTTTTTATTATTTTTCAGTGATTTAGTAGGTAGGGGTTTTGTGAATGTTTTGTGAATATTTTTTGAATGTTTTTTGCAATTTTTTCCCCCCCTTCCCAACGCTTCTCTCGCAGAGCTACAGGCCTCGGACTAAAGTTGCCGAAACTCGCAGTTTGCACCGGGAATCCTCATGCAACGCCGATTTTACCGGTGATGTAAAGGCCGAAATTTAGGCCTAAAAATGGTAGCGCAGCGAAAATGGTAATTTTGGCATAAAATTACCGTTTTCGCCGACAACCAAAAATCTAGCCCTAATAGTGTTCTCCTCACAGCTTACTGTCTCACCTAGCTTTGTATCATCAGCAAACTTGGAAACATTACACTCAGTCACTTCATCGAGGTCATTAATATAGATTGTAAATAACTGAGGCCCCAGCACTGACCCTTGTGGCACCCCACGAATTACAGCCTTCCAGCCTGAAAAAGATCTGTTTATCCCGATTCTTTGTTTTCTGTCCATTACCCAATCCTCTATCCATGCTAATACAGTACCTCCCATCCCATGAGCCCTTATCTTGTGTAATAACCTTTTATGTGGCATCATATCAAATGCCTTTTGGAAATCCAAATATATTATATCCACTGGTTTGCCTTTATCTACCCTGCTAGTTACATCCTCAAAAAACTATAATAAATTTGTCAAACACGATTTCACTTTCATAAAACCATGATGACTCTGCCTAACCATGTTATGATTTTCTAAGTGCCTTGATACCACTTCCTTAACAATGGATTGCAGCATTTTCCCGATGACTGATGTCAGACTGACTGGCCTGTATTTCCTGGTTTTCTCTCTCCCTCCTCTCGTGAATAGCGGGGTTACATTTGCCACCTTCCAATCTGCTGGGACCGTTCCAGAATCTAGGGAATTTTGAAAGATCAAAACCAATGCAACCACTATCTCTGCACTCACATCTTTTAGAACCCGAGGATGTAGGCCGTCAGGTCCAGGGAATTTGTCGGCTTTTAGTCCCATTAGTTTCTCTAGTGCTTTTTCTCTACTTATATTAATTACATTAAGTTTCTCACCCTCATTAGACCCTTGGCTCCCCACTATTTTAGGTATCTTTATGCTTCTACTGTGAAGACAAATACAAAATATTTGTTTAACGCATCTGCCATTTCCTTATTCCTCATAATAATTTCTCCTGCCTCAGTCTCTAAGGGACCAATGTTTACTTTTGCTACTCTCTTCCTTTTTACATACCTGTAGAAGCTCTTACAATCCATTTTTATATTTCTTGCTAGTTTTCTCTCATAGTCTATTTTTTCCCTTTTAATCAGTGGTTTGGTCATCCTTTGCTGATTTCTGAAACTGTCCAATCCTCAGACTTACTACTATTTTTCACACCATTATAAGCTTTTTGTTTCAACCTAATGCTATCCTTAATTTCTTTAGTTAGCCACGGATGGATCATTTTTCCTGTGTTGTTTTTGTTTCTCAATGAAATGTATTTATGTTGAGAATTATGAAATATTTATTTAAATGCTAGCCACTGCTTATCTACTGCCATACCTTTTAATCGATATTTCCAATCTACCTTAGCCATCTCGCCCTTCATACCTATGCAATTGGCTTCATTTAAGTTTAAGACTCTAGTTTTGGAATTAGGCAAGTCCCTTTCAAACCTAATGTGAAATTCTATCGTATTATGATCACGCTGCCCCAGAGGATTCTTTACTGTGAGATTGCTAACTAACCCTGTCTCATTACACAATACAAGATCGAAAATAGCCTGTTCCCTGGTTGGTTCAATGATGTATTGTTTTGGGAAACTGTTCCGATTACATTCCATGAACTTGTTCTCCAGAGTATCTTTACCAATTTGATTTGTCCAGTCGAAATGAAGATTAAAGTCCCCCACAATTATTGCATTACCTTTGTTACAAGCTCTTACTATTTCTTGATTAATATTTTGTCCAACGGTATAGCTACTGTTACGGGGGCTATATATTAGTCCCACCAGTGTTTCCTGCCCCTTGTTATTCCTTATCTCCACCCATACTGATTCTACTTCCGAGCCAAGATCCTTTCTCTCTACTGCCCTTATGTCATCCTGTATTAACAGGGCTACTCACCCCATCTCCTTTACCATTCTGCTTGTCTTTTCAAAACGTCAAGTACCCTGGAACATTTAGTTCCCAACCTTGGTCACCTTGCAACCACGTCTCTGTAATGGCTATTAGATCAAACACCTTTATCTCTATTTGTGTCATTAGTTCATCTATCTTGTTATGAATGCCCCATGCATTCAGATGAAGAGCCTTTATTTTTTTTTACTGTTATTTCCTGCTTTGACCTTATTCTCTGCTGAACTGCTACCATTAGACTCTCTGTCCCTTCCTGTCACACTCTGCTTATTTTTAATCAAATTGCTAAACTGCTCTATTGCATTGACCTTTCTCTTTAGATATCTAAATTTCCTGTCACCTGACCCCTCCCCCCCCCTTTTTACATTGCAAGTATTTATTCATATCCGTCCCTTCTCTCCTCCAGGGCCTTCACGTGTAGAACAGCAGTGTGTGGATTTTCTGGATGACGATTCCTCAGAGGAGCTGATTCTTTCTAAGGGTGCACTGTCACAAGACTTATGCTTATCAGGCACCAACCCAGATATGCACATATAATTAGTTTGGTTTTCACCTGGTGACTTACAGTTCACAAGTGTGCAAGAGCAGACACTGGTAGCAGGTACAGCTGTGGAGAATACCCGTTGGAGGACGCAGCCCTCTTTAAGCTCTGCTCAGCTGGTCACAGATGCTGATCACCAGGGGCCATTGATTACAAGGATAATCATAGAAGAGGTACTGGCAGTCATACTACTCACACTGTCCACAATAGCAGAGAGAGTGGAGGAGCACAGCTCAAGCATTTGTGGATTGATCTCGCAGGGTACTGCGAGGATGTGTTCTTCCATATATAGATTGGCCTCCTCTGTGGAAGATCAATCATGGCAATCAAATGAGTCCATGTAGGACATACTTTCGATGCCAGCATCTCTGCCGCTTTCAGCAGGATAACACATACCTTAGCCGTGGCTTTGCTAAGTGTCACTGATCTGCACCAAACTGCTCTCCCGCAGAGAGGTAGGAGTGATGTGCCACTGGCCCAGGAGATGGGTGATAGCAAAAGGGGACCTGGAAGTGAGAACTCCACTCAAAGCACTCCCATGTCTCACTCGTTGCCACCCTGCCCACCCCCAACCCGCACCCGACATGCTGCCTTCTCTCCTGACGGCTGAGTCTACCCCTGCACAGCTGCAGGTAGAGCAGTCTTTGGCAGGGTCCTCATGGACTCCAACACCCAGAGGTCGTCAGAAATCAGAACAGGGATCTGAGCAGTCTGCCTCTACCTCTGCTCAAGCCACAGCGTTTCACCACGTAGGAATGGTAGGAAAAGGAAGAGAAAAGCTTTGTAGTTGCAAAAGGGTATTCACATGGGTGTTTCAGAAAATTTTATCTTATTAAGTTTCCATTTTATAGCATGGAGACCAGAACTGTGCACATTACTCTAAGTGCAGACTGACCAACGTCCTATACAAAAATTAACATAACTTCACTACTTTTGAATTCTATATCCCTAGAAATAAATCCCAATGCTTGGTTAGCATTATTGCTTTGCTGACCTGTGATGCTGTTTTAATGATTTGCTCACCTCTATCACTCGATCCCTTTGCTCTTCTACCCCATTCAGTTTATTATTTTCTAAGATCTAGGTGGTTTCTATTTTTCCTAGCAAAGTGCAACACCTCACATTTATCTATGTTAAAGTTCATTTGCCACTTAACTTCCTAGTCTGCAAGTTAACTAGACCAGACTTACAATGTGTCGAATTGGAAATGCAATGCCTACTGTTAATAGGAATACAGGGATACAGTCAACCTGTTCAGAGAAATTATTACCTCAGTAGGGAATTCTTGGCCAGGCCAGGTTCACAGTACAGGAAATCCCATGGAAAAGTATCAATATCGTGGTGGGTTGGGTTGAAGGCAGGTAGCATCAGTCACAGTCGGATGATCAGAGGAAATTATTTTGAGGTGAGGGTACCGGAAGGCCTCCCTACACCTTTTTCCTTTTTAATGCTGCCTCTGTACTGCCCAAAGGTGGGTGGGTTTTGCCAGGAAAACCCAGGCCTGTGGGCCAGAATTTGGTGAAGGCACCCGCCCGCCCAAGTGCCGCCCAAAGGATCGCCAATGGCTGCCGAGGTACCTGATGGTACTTTGGGTGGGGTTTTCATCAAAAAGGTCTTTCAAAGGGCGGCAGGCGGCAAATGAGGGGCCTACGCCACCAATCTGGGCGGCAGCCGACGGGAGCTCCCAGTCTCGGCGGGAAAGGTGCTTGCTGCCCAAGTGCCATCAAGGATGGAGTCGGGCCCACGGAGGGTCAAAGACCTGCAAAGAAAAAGCATTAAAAATGTTTTAAAAAAACATCGGAACACCTTCAGGGGACCCCATGCAGGTAAGTCCCTGTAAAGAAAAAAAGAAAAAAATGTTTACTCATCTTTTTTTTCAGCTTTTCATACCTACCGTCGGAGACAGACCAGTCTCCTCGCAGCGGTCCACCCCCGTTCTGGCGCCGACTCCCGCCCGCACCAATCTGGCATCTTGGTGGGCGGGTGTCCACTTATGCCACTCGGCTGTCCACTGACGTCAGCAGGTGGTTCCGGTGGCTCTCCCCTGCAGCCCGCTCCAGACCAGATCAAAACTGGCACTGGGTGGAACCTGAGGAGGAACGTTGGCAGCAGTGGGCGACAGTCAGTGACAGTGGGCAGTGAGCGCATCAATTTCAGGCCCTATGTTTTTTTTTTAATTGTATTTATATTGAATGATCAGGGCTGCCTTTGTTGCCTCTGGCCTTGACTATTACAATGCACACCTGGCTGGCCCCCGTATTTCTATCTCCAACACTCTGCCGCCAGTGTCCGAACTCGCACCAAATCCCATTCACCCATCACCCCTGTGCTCGCTGACCTACATTGGCTCCCAGTTAAGCAATCCTCAATTTGAAACTTCTCATCCTTGTTTTCAAATCCCTCCATGGCCTCAACCCTCCCTATCTCTGTAATCACCTTGAGCTCTATAATCCCCTGAGATCTCAGCACTCCAGCAATTCTGGCTTTTTGAACATCCCCGATTTTAATTGCTCAATCATGGCAGCCGTGTCTTCAGCTGCCTCGGTCCTAAGCTCTGGAATTTCCTCCCTAAACCTCTCCGACTCTTTACCTCTCTTTCCTCCTTTAAGACACTCCTTAAAACCTACCTCTTTGACCAAGTTTTTGTCATCTGTTCTAATATGTCAAATTTTGTTTCTGGTTAACACTCCTGTTAAGCGTCTTGAGACGTTTTATTAGATTAAAGGTGCTATATAAATGTAAGTTGTTGTTGATATTACAAGGCACAGTTCCTGATTGTTGTACAGTTTCCAAGCATTCCTTTAGTCTAATAAACTTTATCCAACATAGAAAAATAAACTGACTAGAAAACTGTTGCTAAAAAAAATACTTGAACGTTTTCCTTGTTATAGAAACATAGAAAATAGGTGCAGGAGCAGGCCATTCGGCCCTTCGAGCCTGCACCACCATTCAATATGATCATAGCTGACCATGCAACTTCAGTACCTCACTCCTGCCTTATCTCCATGTGCCCTGATCCCTGTAAGGGCCACATATAGCTCTTTTTTGAATATATCCAATGAACTGGACTCAACAACTTTCTGTGGTATAGAATTCCACAGGTTCACAGTTCTCTGGATGAAAAAGTTTCTCCTCATCTCAGTCCTAAATGTCTTACCCCTTATCCTTAGACTGTAACCCCTGGTTCTGGACTTCTCCAACATCGGGAACATTCTTCCTGCATCTAACCTGTCCAATCCCATCAGAATTTTATATGTTCCTATGAGATCCTCTCTCATCCTTCTAAATTCCAGTGAATATAAGCCTAGTCGATTCAGTCTTTCTTCATATGTCAGTCCCATCATCCCGGGAATCATTCTGGTGAACCTTTGCTGCACTCCCTCAATAGCAAGAATGTCCTTCCTCAGAATAGGAGAACAAAACTGCACACAATACTCAAGGTGTGGTCTCACCAAGGCTCCGTACAACTGCAGGAAGATCTCCCTGCTCCTATATGCAAAACCTCTCGCTATGAAGGCCAACATGTCATTTGCTTTCTTTACTGCCTGCTGTACCTGTATGCCAACCTTCAATGACTGATGTACCATGACACCCAGGTCTTGTTGCACCTCCCCTTTTGTATATTGAACATATTATCGAATAGCAATTAAAAGTAATTAATTTAGCATATCAAATGCTGAGTAAGGATGCATTTCAAGGATGCCATAGCTGTGCACAAAGGAAATGAAATGAGCTGATCAGATAGTGATGTGTACATTTATTTGGGTTCCTTTAAAATATTAAATGTCTAGATCAACAACTGGTTTGGGCACACATTACAACAGGAGCTCAGCAAGTTGCTGACAATCTGGGCAGTTAATGAGGAGGCACAGACTATGGAGGTTGGGTTGGAGAACACAGAGACAGAGGTAAAGGGACAGACAAACAGAACAGAACAAAAGAGAAACAAGGCAAAGTCATTACTATTTGCAGTAGCAGGGCTCAACTGAGTTCCACAAGGACATCATCATGGTTGTGGGGAAGATCACAAATTGAGCAGATGCTGTCAATTACTATTTGGATCCTACAATATCAGTTTGAACATTGATATTTGTAGTTCAGTTATTTATAATTTAAATATTATAAAAAGTAGTTTAAAGTTTTACAATTTGAATACATTTCTGCAGCAATTAAACTACAAACATTAGCAGATCACAATAAAGATCATTTTCAACTTTGCTGCCTGGACAGTAACCTGGTGGGTGGATTATCCGTTGTTCTTAGAGCCTTCCCGGTATTACACGTGGGAGACCCGCCAGTTACCAACCAGGTGGTGAAGTTGAAAATTGGCTCCAATCATTTTTGTTTGTTCACGGATGTGGACATCACTGGCAAGGCTGGCATTTATTGTCCATCCCTAATTGCCCTTGAGAAGATGGTGTTGAGCTACCTTCTTGAACTGCTGCAGTCTGTTTGGTGAAGGTACTCCCACAGTGCTGACTTTGTCACAGCGGTTTGTTATACTGAATGACTTACTAGGCCATTTCAGAGGGGTAGTTAAGAGTCAACCACAGTGCTGTGGGTCTGGAGACACATATAGGTCAGACCCAGTAAGGGTAGCAGATTTCCTTCCCTAAAGGACATTAGTAAACAGATGGATTTTTATGACAATCCGGTAGCTTTATGGTCACCAATACTGAGACTAGCGCTTTTAAAAAAATTCTAGGTTTATTTAATTAATTGAGTTTAAATACCACAGCTGGCATGGTGGGATGTGAATTCATGTCTCTGGATTATTAGTCCAGGCCTCTGGATTACTAATGCAGTAACATAACCACTATGCTACCGTACCCTTTGTGACATAGGAGAGCTCACCTGATCTTGAGGTGTTTGCTTTCCCTGATGGAATGTGTTATGTATGTATGCAGACCTTACCCAAATGTAAGACTTGCCATTAGGGGGCACATCTGTGGGATGCCTAAGGGTCACTTGTGCACGCTGGGGCAAGCAGGAATAAAAGGTGATTCGCCATGCTGCTTCCTCACTCTCGAGTCTGAATAAAGAGATCAAGGTCACAACAGTTTGAGCTTGCGATATAGTCCTGTGAATTTATCCTGAATATAACAAATTGGCGATGAGTAACGGATCACGAACTTTTACACGGTAATGGCTGCCGTTGGTATTCTTGAGAAATTTGTTGAGGGTGATGATTGGAAAGCCTTTGTTGAGCGCCTCGACCAGTACTTCGTGGCCAATGAACTGGACAAGGCTGAGACGGCGATCAAGCACAGGGCGATTCTCCTCACCGTATGTGGATCATCGGTATATGGCCTCCTTAAAGGTTTTCTGGCAACAGTCAAAATAACGGACAAATCTTACGCAGAGCTGTATACGCTGGCTAAGGAACATCTCAAGCCAAAGGAGAGCATCCTGATGGCTGGATACCGCTTTTACACGCACCGTCGCTCCGAGGGCCAGAAGGTGATGAGTTTTGTCGCCGAGCTAAGACGCCTCGCGGGCCAGTGCGAATTTGCGGGATCCTTGGGGGAAATGTTGCGGGACATTTTCATGCTTGGAATTGGCCACGAGGTCATCCTTCACAAACTGCTGTCTGCCGAATCCCTGGATCTGAGCAAGGCCATCACGATAGCTGAAGCCTTCATATCCACGAGCGATAACACGAAACAAATATCTTCACAGAATCGAAGCTCACCGGCGAGCACCGTGCAAAAAATAATGTTTGCAGCAGGCAGAACGGCACAGGGCAGGGCCCTCCCGATTGCAGAGACCAGACCTAGGCCTAGAGTGATTCAGAGTCCGTCGTGGGGCGTGAATGCATATCCATTAGCACCATGTTGGTGCTGCGGGGGCAGCCATAGAGCTTATCAATGTAGATTCAAGCCTTATGTGTGCAAGGACTGTAGAACAATGGGGCACCTCCAGCGAATGTGCAAACAATCTCTGACTCACTACGTGGCAGAGTCAGGAGAGGACGACCGATCCAGCAAGGATCACGATGAACGAGCAGGAGAGGCAACTGAATCTGAGGATGAAGAGGAAGTATATGGGTTACACACCTTCACCACCAAAAGCACTCCGATAATGTTAAAAGTTGAACTTAACGGCACTCCAGTCTCCATGGAACTAGACACGGGGGCGAGCCAATCAGTTATGAGCCAGAAGGCTTTCGAGAGGCTGTGGAGCGACGAAGCACAATGACCCAAGCTGATCCCGATTCAGGCAAAGCTGCGCACCTACACCAAGGAACTGAGACCAGTTATTGATAGTGCGGACATAAGAGTATCCCATGAGGGAGTAGTGCACGAATTCCCACTGTGGATTGTTTCAGGTGATGGGCCAACGCTGCTTGGCAGGAGGTTGATGGGGAAGATACGATGGAACTAGGATGACTTCTGCGTAACTTCTCTGGCGAACCAGGCCTCCCTTTCCCAAAGGCTGAGCAAACCCCCACTTCCAGCTGAACCAGGCATCGAAGTGCAGATCCATTTGCAGATCTCCGAGGCACAGGCCGCTCATCACAACCACGAGGAGGTAAAGTTCAACCGAGCAGTGGCACAGGCGCGGTACCCACCACCCAAAGCCGACGACCCTTTCGCGATGATGGAAGAGGCTCCAGGTCGACCATGCGGAGTGGGACTCCGGCCGAAACGATCCGAATGCATCTTCCCGATGCCAAAGGCAAAATACCTAGGGATGAAGATCACGGCAGTCGGCATCATGGACACAGACGGGAGGGCGCCAAGACCACGGGACGAGAAGGCGTCCAGGCAACAGGACGAGAAGGTGTCCAGACCACGGGATGAGAGTGCGTCCAGGCCACGGGATGAGAGAGCGTCCAGACCACAGGATGAGAGTGCATCCAGGCCACGGGATGAGAGAGCGTCCAGACCACGGAAGGTCGCCGCAACGGAACGGAGGAATGTGTCACCCAGCAAGGAAAACGACTGGGTTTGGGGCAAAGGTAAAGGGGCAGCTGCGGTGAAGGCCAGGCACCCACCATGCTCAAATAAATTGTGTGCACCATGTAACCGTTGCGAGCGGTCTTTCGCGGCCAATGATGTACCATTGTATGGGGTTGGGGTAACTTACAACGAGCCAAAGTAGCGGGCGAACACCAACCGGTCATATATGTACCTGACAAAGTACTTGTAACTAGTGATGTGTTATCACACGGGGTCGGGTGTGTTGTACAGCAAGCCAAAGTAGTGGGCGAACCCCAACCAGTTGTATATGTATCTAACAAAGTATTCGTAGCAAGTGATATGTTACCGCACGGGGTCGGGAGTGTTGTGCAGCAAGCTAAAGTAGCGGGCGAGCCCCAAACGATTGAACATGTATCCAATAAGTTAAACAAAGCAGCAGCCTGTGTTCAGGGGACTAAAGAGACATACCAAAGAGAGTCCCAATATGTGCTCGAGTCAGACAAACTGTTCATCCCACAAGCTTGGGAGAGCAGAGGCACCATTATCGATGCATTGTTTTGAAAATATCCAACATTGTCTGTGTACTGTAACATGATCTGCCACGGGCCAGGCACAGAGGGCGACACCTATGCTCTCAGTTGGCCACCGTTGCCCACCCCCAGGGTGGAAACGATGCAGCCTGCAGACGCACTCGCGGTCGTAGAAGTGCTGGAAAACGAGGGGTCAACCGTAACTGTCCAGCAGCTCAGGACCTGGATCAGCCAGGATCCCATGTTACCGCCTGCCACATCCCGCTAGACGGGATGTGGCAACCTATCCGTCAAAGGGACGATAGACCCATCCCAACGTTGCAAAGCAAGGCAGGGCGGCTACATGCAGTCGGTGGTCCGGGGCCCCCATACTACGTCCAGTGTCCACAGGGATCACTAGGCCTCCCGCCACTACCGAAAGTCTCATGGCCATTGCGGCCATCCTCGGCTTGCCAGACCTCAGGGTCAGCGCCCAAATCACTAAACCTAGCACCAGGCATGCCATGGTAGACTCCCTACAGACCCAGCTATCCTGAGTGTTACACAATCACCAGGCAGAATCACTCAGAACCGAGCCTTCCGCATGCCATCAGCAGAGAATGAACCATAAATGCACGCCCTTTCCATGCGACATCAGAATAAGTGATGTAGACCATGTTCAGGGTCCCAGTTGGGCCGCTAGCACCGCATTAGCCAGGAGGGGAAAATGGAGTGTATGTGATGAAAATGGAGCACTTGATTGTGAAACCATGTACCGGGCTAACAAGTAAAACAATTGAACAGGACCAAACTGCGAACAACAGATAACCAGGAACCACTGTGAAAGGACCTGGTCCCCAGCGACCCACTAACACGATCAACTTCACCATCAACCACAAGGATGACCCCACCATGTCAGGACTTCAACCCAGGCAATCGGCCTGGGGGTGCGGGCTGCCAGATCACCTTAACTTGCAAATAACTTGCACAATAAGGCTTTGGCGGGGGAAGTGATATTATGTATGTATGTAGACCTTACCCAAATGTAAAGACTTGCCACTAGGGGGCACATCTGTGGGAGACCTAAGGATCACCTGTGCACCCTGGGGCAAGCAGGTATAAAAGGTGATTCACCATGATGCTTCCTCACTCTAGAGTCTGAATAAAGAGACCAAGGTCACAACAGTTTGAGCTTGCGATATAGTCCTGTGGAGTTATCCTGAATATAACAGAATTGGTCCGTGCTGATAGCCAGTTGAGAATAGCTGGGTGACCTGTGCCTTCGAGGTGGCCTGAAGATGGGGGCTGGGGTGGCGTGCACTGCCAGGAAAGAAGGGAGGTGTGCGGCACTGACTTTCCATTGCCACCACATCTGGCAGCTCAATGGGGACAAGTTGCATAACAATACCAGGGTCAGCGTTCTTCAGCTCCTCCGCAAGCTGCTCCTTCTCTCTCTTTCTCCCACCCCAGCAGGTTACCTCATGAAGGCTCTTTTCCTGGAAGCTTTCTCCTGTGAATCAGCAGCAGGCATCTGTGAAAAATATTTGAGACAATGGGGACTCTCTACTGAGCAATTTAAATGAAGTAATGAAAAATCTTTATGACAGACCGAAGTCTGCCACTTACCTAACCTCACTCTGAAGGAGTTTTATAGTGCTCCAACCTAACATCTTGCTATACCCCTTTGGTTATGTTTCAATTATGTTCTAACCACGCTGGTTATTTATGCTGATCTACTCCCATTTTTAATCCGTGAGTACGTTAATGCGATTGGCAGGAACTTGACATCAGAAAAATTGGTGCGTGAATGGACATAATTTCGGGTTACTTCGGTTTATGCCCCCACAGGAAATCCCAGGCAGAAGTTTCATTGAATAATTGGCATTTTATATTGAATCTCTCTCAACCTTTAATCCCTTATATCGACTTACATCGAACCTACAGAACAGAAACAGGCCATTTGGCACAACTGGTCCATGCAGCGTTTATGCTCCACACAAGCTTCCTCCCACCCCTATTCCTGTAACCCTACCAGCATAACCTTCTATTCCTTTCTCCTCATGTGCTTATCTAGCATCCCCTTTAAATTCATCTATGCTATTATATTCTTTTATAATGCAGAGACCAGAATTGTGCACAGTATTCCAGATGTGGTCTAACCAAGGTTTGATACAGGTTTAATGTAACGGCCCAGAAATTGTGGTCGGAGGCTTCCCGGGGGCGGATGCCTCTGATCGCAATAATTTCGATAAAAGTACCTGGTGGTCCTGGAGGTTCGGAAACTTGCGGTCCTGGGGCTCTACGCGAAGACCAGCGCAGGGGCCCACATATCCCAGGGACTTAAGCAGTTTGTATGGATCTCTGGGATCAAGTGGGTCAGCCCAACCTATCAGAGTAGAGGGATCCCCATTCATACTTATGTGAGTTCTGTATGTACAGAGCTGCTATAAGTATGAATGGGTATACCCCCCAAAACATACAAACACTGAACATAAATTTTAAAAACACTTTATATATTTCAAATTAATTAAAATGCAATCCCCCCAAAAATTTATTTTTTTAAATATGTTTTAACAGGGCTAAAAATAAACTTAGCTTAATGGATAGGGTTTTTAATATATAAATGAGTTATAATATTTTATTTTTCTATTTTTTAAAACTCTTACACTTGAAAAGCAGGACTTATGCTTGCTTTAACCAGCATAAGAATTTGAAGGACATTCGCTGGGCGGGAGTTGGGTGAATAGATCTGTCAAGAGATTTTTTGACAGATCGCAAGTGCCGGGTTTAGGTGCCTGAGCTTCACATATCTAAACCCGGAACTTGCGGGGACCCCAAGGGTGTGTGCACACTTTGTACGTGCCCGTGGGGAACGCGATTTCTGGCCCAAAGTCTCTGATTTTCAATTCTGTCCCTCTAGAAATGAACCCCAGTGCTTGGTTTGCTTTTTTATGTCCTTATTAACCTGCATTGCTACTTTTAGTGATTTGTGAATGTGTATTCCTAGATCCCTTTGCTCCTCTACCCCATTTAGACTCTTATTAGGGGGAGAAATCTGGGACGTTTATGCCAGTCATTAGTGCCCCCGGGGCGCAAACGACTTTTTGGCCGGGCGTGTTGCCGCTAACCACTCCAGTGAAATTCCGCGGGAGTTTAGTGATGGCAGTAACCAGCAGTGACCCGCTCTGTTGCACC
This sequence comes from Pristiophorus japonicus, assembly GCF_044704955.1. Taxonomy (NCBI): domain Eukaryota; kingdom Metazoa; phylum Chordata; class Chondrichthyes; family Pristiophoridae; genus Pristiophorus; species Pristiophorus japonicus. Next base: position 210,207,689 of record NC_091981.1, on the reverse strand, counting down.
GGTGATGACGACGTTTTCACCATGTGCAGCGACCCATTTTCGCTTCAGGCTGAAAATTCAGTCGTGCCCACTGAAGCTGCGATGCCAGCGACAGCTTCAGGGGGTGCGTACCGGGTTGTAGGTCGCTCACAGGGCGAAATTTAAAGGGGAGGTGGTGATTTCAAAATTTAAAAATGGACGACTTACTGGTCGTGGCCTTCTGCATGTTGTATTGAGGGGTCCGTGCCACAATCTTGCAGCCCGGGACTCTGCTTGTACTTTGTCACATTCTGCATTTGTGCTAATTACACCCTGCAATTTGACAAAGAAAGACTTGCATTTATATAACGCCTTTCACGATCACTGGATGCCCCGAAGCGTTTCATAGCCAATGATGTACTATTTAAAGTGTAGTCACTGTTGTAATGTCGTGCCAATTTGTAACAGCAAGCTCCCACAAACAGCAATGTGATAATGACCAGATAATCTGTTTTAATGATATGAATTGAGGAATAAATTGAGGAATAAATGAGGCATGCCCTCAGTACTGCACTGGAGAGTCAGACTAGATCTTTGTGTTCAAGTCACTAGAATGGGACTTGAAGCCACAACCATTCTGGCTCAGAAGTGAGGGTACTACCAACTGAGCCACTGGCTGACACAGTTTGCGCTGTCTGTAAATTTTGAAATTGTACATCCAATTCCAAATTGTTAATGTAAATTGTGAACAACAGTGGTCCCAGCACTGTGGAACACCACTTCCCAGCTTTGGCCAGTCTGAGTAGCTACCCTTAACCTCTACTCTCTGTTTCTTTTTACCAAATAACGTAACATTAACTTCTTTTGATATCTTCTAATCTCTTGGATAAAGTGCTGAATTCCAGGTGAGGTGAGAGTAACTGCCCTTGACATCAAGGCAGCATTTGGCTGACTGTGGCATCAAGGAGCCCTAATAAAATTTAAGTCAATGGGAATCAGGGGGAAAACTCTCCAGTGGCTGGAGTCATACCTAGCACAAAGAAAGATGGTTGTGATTGTTGGAGTCAGACATTCCAGCCCTAGGACATCACTGCAGGAGTTCCTCAGGGCAGTGTCCTAGGCCCAACCATCTTCAGCTGCCTCATCATAGGTCAGAAGTGGGGATGTTCGCTGATGATTGCACAGTGTTCAGTTCCATTCACAACTCCTCAAATAATGGAGCAGTCTATGCCCGCATGCAGCAAGACCTGGATGACATTCAGGCTTGAGCTGATAAGTTGCAAGTAACATTCCCTATCATCAACATCCTGGGAGACACCATTGACCAGAAACTTAACTGGACCAGCCATAGAAATACTGTGGCAACAAGAGCAGGTAAGAGGCTGGGTATTCTGTGGTGAGTGTCTCACCTCCTGACTCCCCAAAGCCTTTCCACCTTCTACAAGGCATAAGTCAGGATGTGATGGAATACTCTCCACTTGCCTGGATGATTGCAGCTCCAACAACACTCAAGAAACTCAACACCACCCAAGACAAAGCAACCTGCTTGATTGGCACCCTATCTACCACTTTAAACATTCACTCCCTTCACCACCGGCGCACCGTGGCTGCAGTGTGTACCATCTACAAGATGCATTGCAGCAACTTGCCAAGGCTTCTTCAGCAGCACCTCCCAAACTCGTGATCTCTACCACCTAGAAGGACAGCGCAGAGGTGCAAGGGAGCACCATCACCTGCAAGTTCCCCTCCAGGTTACACGCCATTCTGACTTAGAATTATGTCACCATTCCTTCATCATCGCTGGGTCAAAATCCTGGAACCCTCCCTAACAGCACTGTGTTAGTACCTTCACTTTAAGGTCTGCAGCAGTTCAGAAGGCGGCTCACCACCACCATCTCAAGGGCATTTAGGGATGGGCAATAAATGCTGGCCTTGCCAGTGATGCCCACATCCCAGAATGAATTAAAAAAAAATACATGCTACTTTTAAAATCTTGATCCATGATCACTTTAATATATTATGAATAGCATAGATCCGAGGAGGATATCTAGGGGAGTCAAGGGATATGGGGAACGAGCAGGAAAACGGAGTTGAGGCCAAGATCAGATCAGCCATGATCTTATTTGAAAACTGCAAATGTAACGCCCCTATTTAAAAAAGGAGGCAGACAAAAAGCAGGAAACTATAGACCAGTTAGCCTAACATTTGTGGTTGGGAAAATGTTGGAGTTCATTATTAAAGAAGCAGTAGTAGGACATTTGGAAAAGCATAATTCAGTCAGGCACAATCAGCATGGATTTATGAGGGGGAAGTTATCTTTGACAAATTTGCTAGAATTCTTTGAGGATGTAACAAACGGAGTGGATAAAGGGGAACCAGTGGATGTGGTGTATTTGGACTTCCAGAAGGCATTTGACAAGGTGCCACATAAAAGGTTACTGCACAAGCTAAACATTCATGGGGTTGGAGGTAATATATTCGCATGGATAGAGGATTGGCTAACTAACAGAAAACAGAGTATCGGGATAAATGGTTCATTCTTGGGATGGCAATCAGTAATTAGTGGGGTGCCACAGGGATCAGCGCTGGGACCCCAACTATTTACAATCTATATTAACGACTTGGAAGAAAGGACTGAGTGTAACGTAGCCAAGTTTGCTGATGATACAAAGATGGGAGGAAAAGCAATGTGTGCTGAGGACACAAAATGTCTGGAAAAGGACATAGACAGGCTAAGTAAGTGGGCAAAAATTTGGCAGATGGAGTATAATGTTGGAAAGTGTGAGGTCATGCACTTTGGCAGAAAAAAATCAAAGAGCAAGTTATTATTTAAATGGAGAAAAATTGCAAAGTGCTGCAGTACAGCAGGACCTGGGGGTACTTGTGCATGAAACGCAAAAGGTTAGTATGCAGGTACAGCAAGTGATCAGGAAGGTCAATGGAATCTTGGCCTTTATTGCAAAGGGGATGGTGTATAAAAGCAGCGAAGTCTTACTACAGTTATACAGGGTATTGGTGCGGCCACATCTGGAATACGGCGTGCAGTTTTGGTTTCCATATTTACGAAAGGATATACTTGCTTTGGAGGCAGTTCAGAGAAGATTCAATAGGTTGATTCCGGAGATGAGGGGTTGACTTATGAGGAAAGGTTGAGGAGGTTGGCCTCTACTCATTGGAATTCAGAATGAGAGTTGATCTTATCGAAACATATAAGATTATGAGGGGGCTTGACAAGGTGGATGCAGAAAGGATGTTTCCACTGATGGGGGAAACTAGAACTAGAGGGCATAATCTTAGAATAAGGGGCTGCCTATTTAAAACTGAGATGAGGAGGAATTTCTTCTCTCAAAGGGTTGTAAATCTGTAGAATTTGCTGCCTCAGAGAGCTGTGGAAGTCAGGACATTGAATAAATTTAAGACTGAGATAGACAGTTTCTTAACCGATAAACGATTAACGGGTTATAGGGAGTGGGCAGGGAAGTGGACCTGAGTCCATGATCGGATCAGCCATGATCGTATTAAATGGCGGAGCAGGCTCGAGGGGTCGTATGGCCTACTCCTGCTCCTTTTTCTTATGTTCTTATGCTCTTATGTTCTATTGCTGGTCGGACAAATCACAGCAGCTAATATTGATAATGCTAATTTATTTTAAAAGTTTGCCAATTTTTCTTCCTCCTTGCAGCTTCTTCCTTTTTTACAGCTTTCAGTTTTGCCCTTCTGAGGCAGTATATCAGTTCCCATTCCGTTACATTTACATAAAATTCCGATAAATTTGTTAGGCATTTTCAAAACTCCCATTGGCATGGAATTATTTCCCTTTCCTCTTATTAAATGGATAGGAATTACTTCCTTTGGATAATGGATTCTGTTGTGTATCTGTAAAGCATGCACTCCCATGTTCCGCCACCAGGGAGCGCATCCCCTGAAGTCCCAAGGGATCCCAGCATCCCTTGGGAGCACTGTATATAAGCCGGCCCCTAAGGCCAGTTACTCACTCTGGAGTGTCTTAATAAAGACTGAGGTCGCTGTTACTTTAACCTCCCTGTGTGCAGTCTCATCTGTGTTAGGAACACAACTGGCGACGAGTACACGAATCCAACGCAAAGATGCAGCAAACTGTGGGCATCCTGGAGAAGTTCTCGGAGGGTGACGACTGGGAAGCCTATGTTGAACGGCTAGACCAGTACTTTGTAACCAACGAGCTGGATGGAGAAGGAAGCGCTGCAGAAAGGAGAGCGGTCCTCCTCACAGTCTGCGGGGCACCGACCTACAGTCTCATGAAGAATCTTCTGACTCCAGTGAAACCCACAGATAAGTCATATGAGGAGCTGTGTACACTGGTTCGGGAGCATCGTAACCCGAGGGAGAGCGTGCTGATGGCGAGGTATCGATTCTATACGTATCTGCGATCTGAAGGTCAGGAAGTGGCGAGCTATGTCGCCGAGCTAAGGCGACTTGCAGGACAATGTGAGTTTGATGGCTACCTGGAGCAAATGCTCAGAGACTTTTTTGTACTGGGCATTGGCCACGAGACCATCCTACGAAAACTTTTGACTGTAGAGACACCGACCCTCAGTAAGGCCATTGTGATAGCACAGGCGTTTATGTCCACCAGTGATATCACCAAACAAATCTCTGAGCACACAAGTGCTAGCAATGTTCATAAATTAACTGGAACTGTGTTTGCAAACAGAAATGTACAGGGCACAAACCATGAGTCTGCAACTGCCAGCAGGCCTCAGGTGACCCAGATGACTCAGAGTCCGCAACAAAGGATGAATGCAAGGCAATTCACACCTTGTTGGCGTTGTGGAAGCTTCCATTCAGCCTATTCATGCCGCTTCAAAGGGTATGTTTGCAAGAGCTGTGGAACAATGGGGCACCTCCAACGAGCTTGCAGAGGAGCTGCAAGCTCTGCAAAACCTGCTAACCACCACGTGGCAGAGGAAGATAGGTCCATGGTGGACCAAAGCAATTTCGAGCCTCAGAGAGAGGAGGCAGATGCTGAAGCACACGGGGTGCACACATTTTCGACGAAATGTCCACCTATAATGCTAAACATAAAATTGAATGGCTTACCAGTAGCCATGGAACTGGACACTGGAGCTAGCCAATCCATCATGAGTAAAAAGATGTTTGAGAGACTGTGGTGCAACAAGCCACTCAGATGAGCCCTGAGCCCCATCCAAACAAAACTGAGAACGTACACAAAAGAGCTTATCACTGTCTTGGGCAGCGACATGGTCAAGGTCACCTACGAGGGCACGGTGCTTGAACTGCCACTCTGGATTGTCCTGGGTGATGGCCCCACACTGCTTGGCTGGGCAAAATCTACTGGAACTGGGATGACATCCGAGTGCTATCACATGTTGATGAGGCCTCGTGTACCCAGGTTCTTTACAAATTTCCTTCCCTTTTTGAGCCAGGCATTGGAAACTTTTCCGGGGCGAAGGTGCGGATCCACTTGGTCCCAGAGGCACAACCCATTCACCACAAGGCGCGAGCGGTACCTCACATGATGAGGGAGAGAGTGTAAATCGAGCTGGACAGGCTGCAACGCGAGGGCATCATCTCCCCAGTGGAATTCAACGAGTGGGCCAGCCTGATTGTTCCAGTACTCAAAAGTGATGGCACGGACAGGATTTGTGGTGATTATAAAGTAACTTTAAATCGTTTCTCGCTACAGGACCAATATCTGCTACCTAAGGCAGATGACCTATTTGCGACGCTGGAAGGAGGCAAGCCATTCACCAAGCTCGACCTGACTTCAGTCTACATGACGCAGGAGCTGGAGGAGTCTTTGAAGGGCCACACCTGCATCAACAAGCACAAGGGACTGTTCATCTACAACAGATATCCGTTTGGAATTCGGTCGGCTGCAGCGATCTTCCAGAGAAACATGGAGAGCCTACTCAAGTCGGTACCATGCATGGTGGTTTTTCAGGACGACATATTGGTCATGGGTCGGGACACCGTCAAGTCCCTACAAAATCTGGAAGTCCTCCAGTGACTGGATCGCATAGGGCTGCATCTTCATGGCAACAGACGTGGAGTTTTTGGGGAGAAAGATCGCGGCGGACGGCATTTGGCACACGGATCCCAAGACAGAGGATATCAGGAACGCGCCCAGGCCACAGAACGTCACAGAGCTGCGGTCATTCCTAGGACTCCTCAACTATTTTGGTAACTTCCTACAGGGGTTAAGCACCCTCTTAGAGCCCCTACATGTGTTATTGCGTAAAGGTGAGAACTGGGTATGGGGAAAAAAACAAGTAATTGCTTTTGAGAATGCCAGAAACATTTTATGCTCCAACAAGCTGCTTGTATTGTCTAATCCGTGTAAAAGACTCGTGCTAGCATGTGACGCGTCGTCGTACGGAGTCGGGTGTGTATTAAAACAAGCTAACGTTGCGGGGAAGTTGCAACCTGTCGCCTATGCTTCCAGGAGCTTGTCTAAGGCCGAGAGGACCTACAGCATGATAGAGAAAGAGTCATTAGCGTGCATGTTTGGGGTAAAGAAAATGCATCAGTACCTGTTTGGCCTCAAATTTGAGCTGGAAACCGATCACAAGCCCCTCGTATCCCTGTTCGCTGAAAACAAGGGGATAAGTGCTAATGCCTCAACCCGCATACAAAGGCAGGCACTCGCGCTATCAGCGTATAACTATACCATCCGCCACAGGCCAGGCACCAAGAACTGTGTGGATGCTCTCATTGCCCACCACGGGGATGGAAATGGCGCAGCCTGCAAACTTGTTGATGGTGGCGCAGCCCGCAGACTTATTGATGGCCATGGAAGCGTTTGAAAATGATAAATCACCTGTCATGGCCCGCCAGATTAGGACTTGGACGAGCCAAGATCCTCTGCTGTCCCTCGTAAAAAACTGTGTACTGCATGGGAGCTGGGCCAGCATCCCCGTTGAAATGCAAGAGCTAATCAAGCCATTCCAGTGGCAAAAGGACGAGCTGTACATTCAGGCAGACTACCTGTTTTGGGGTAACCGCGTAGTGCTACCCAAAAATGGCAGATAGACGTTCATCTCGGATCTCCACAGCACACATCTGGGTATAGTAATGACGAAAGCAATAGCCAGATCCCACGTGTGGTGGCCCAGTATCGACTCTGACTGAGAGACCTGTGTATGGCAATGCAGCGTGTGTGCTCAGTTGAGCAATGCGCCCAGAGAGGCACCACTAAGTTTGTGGTTCTGGCCCTCCAGACCATGGTCGAGGATGCATGTCGACTATGTGGGCCTGTTGCTCGGTAAAATGTTCCTGGTGGTGGTGGATGCTTTTTCAAAATGGATTGAACATGAAATAATGTCGGGAAGCACTGCCACTGCCACCATTGAAAGCCTGAGGGCCACGTTTGCCACCCACGGCCTGCCTGACATACTGGTTAGTGACAACGGGCCATGTTTCACCAGTGCCGAATTTAAAGAATTCATGACCCACAATGGGATCAAACATGTCACCCTTGCCCCCTTTAAACCAGCCTCCAATGGGCAGGCAGAGCGGGCAGTACAAACAATCAAACAGAGCCTCAAACGAGTCACAGAAGGCTCACTCCAAACCCGCCTGTCCCGAGTACTGCTCAGCTACCGCACGAGACCCCACTCGCTCACAGGGATGTGCCCGGCTGAGCTACTCATGAAAAGGACACTTTAAACCAGACTCTCGTTGGTTTACTCCAACCTGCATGATCAGGTAGAGAGCAGGCGGCAGCAACAAAATGTAAACGATGGTCGCGCAACTGTGTAACGGGAAATTGATCTGAATGACCCTGTGTATGTGCTAAACTATGGACATGGTCCCAAGTGGATCGCGGGCACGGTGATAGCTAAAGAAGGGAGCAGGGTGTTTGTCGTCAAACTAATCAATGGACAAATTTGCAGAAAGCATCTAGACCAAACAAGGCTGCGGTTCACAGACTGCCCTGAACAACCCACAGCAGACACCACCTTTTTCGAGCCCACAACACACACCCAAAGGATCAACGACACCACCCCGGACCAGGAAATAGAACCCATCACGCCCAACAGCCTAACAAGGCCAGGCTCACCCAGCAGCCCTGCAGGGCCAACAACACGCCAGCCCAGCGAGGGCACAGCCAACACACCAGAACAGACATTTGTACCAAGGCGGTCCACCAGGGAAAGAAAGGCTCCCGACTGCCTCACCTTGTAAATAGTTTTCACTTTGATTTTGGTGGGGGAATGATGTTGTGTATCTGTAAAGCATGCACTCCCATGTTCCGCCACCAGGGAGCGCATCCCCTGAAGTCCCAATGGATCCCAGCATCCCTTGGGAGCACTGTATATAAGCCGGCCCCTAAGGCCTGTTGCTTACTCTGGAGTGTCTTAATAAGGACTGAGGTCACTGCTACTTTAACTTCTCTGTGTGCAGCCTCATCTGTGTTAGGAATACAACAGATTCCAGTATTTTGCCGACTGTAAGTCTGTAATTTTCATATTGCAGAATGTGCGGGGGTGGCGGTTATAATGGGTGATAGTGACAGTGCTTCGGGAACCCGCCGTCATCCTGTAGACTTCCGCATTGAACTGGGGGCGTGATTGGAGGCACGACACTGACCTGCTCGGGAGAGGTGGGCAAACTCATTGAGGTAGTTAACTGCTTGTTTAGAGACCCTACACAGCCCAACGTTAACTGGTTGCACATGGGATTCACGAATCTCGGGAAGCTCGCCTGTGAAGGGGAGGCAGCAGCTCAGTGGCCATTGCACTACTTCATTAAGTGACAGCCGGAAAAAGCACATAAATACACACACCTTTACACCTGCTTCCTTGCCTAAGGGAAAGGCTCTTGCTCACACCATTTTGTGCAAAGATTTTGCTTTCAGGAGTTTGCAGGTGATTTCTGCAACCTCGGAGGCCACTCTCACCACGCTGCAAGTCACTCTCACTACATTGAGGGATTGGGCCTCTGATCTCCACTTTACCTGCCATCTATTAGATCAACATGTGTGCCGCTTATGCTGTCTCATCTTGGACTTCAGATTCGGACCATGATGAGCCCCAGCACCAACACCAGCCATACCAGCACAGCAACAGCAACATCAGCAGCAGCACCAACACCAGCAGCCTTCTCCTCACCAACCTGATGCTCCATATTAAACAGGAGATCAGCACAGAGGTGCACCGCGCCGGAGGCGATTTCCCCAACACGGTATACAAGCAGAGGATGAGCTTCCTGGATATGACTGAACAGCAGTGCCTCAGGAGGCTCAGGCTATTGCGCCAGGTCATCACTGACGCTTGTAGCCTGCTGGAAGAAGACCTGCTGCCCAGAGGACCTGGTGGACACACCTTACCAGTGGCTGTCAAAGACACCACTGCCCTCAACTTCTTCGCCTCAGGCTCCTTCCAGAGATCTGCAGCAAACATTTGCAGGATCTCGCAGTCGGCTGCCCACAAGAAGAAACAATTACAGCTATGAGAAGAGATGATATGTTAGAGGGGTCATCAAACAAGGCCATATGGATTGAATTAAAGAACAAAAAAGGGGCGATCACACCACTGGGAGTGTACTATAGACCCCCAAGCAGTCACAGGGAGATAGAAGAACAAATATGTGGCCAAATTGCTGCGAAGTGCAAAAACTCATGAGCTGTAATAGTGGGGGATTTCAACTACACTAATATTAACTGGGAAAAAGGTAGTGTGAATGGTACAGAGGGTGCAGGATTCCTAAAATGCATTCAGGAGAACTTCTTTAGCCAGTATGTAACAAGCCCAACAAGGGAGGGGGCAGTTTTGGACTTGGTTTTTGGGAATGAAGAGGGTAGGTGGAAGGGGTATCAGTGGGAGAGCATTTTGGTGCTAGTGATCATAATTCAGTAAGATTTAGGGAAGTTATGGAAAAGGACAAAGAGGGACCAGGAAAAAAAGTTCTCAATTGGGGTAAAGCCAATTTTGCTGAGCTGAGATGGGATTTGGCCAAAGTGGACTGGAAATGGTTATTTGATGGTAAATTAGTGCCAGAGCAGTGGGAGACATTCAAGGAGGAGATCCTGAGGGTACGGAGCAAGTATGTTCGCTTAAAAAAAGGGTGGGGCTAACAAATCTAGTGCCACCTGGATGTCAAGGGACATACAGGGTAAGTTAAAGAAAAAAAGGGAAGCTTATGACAGATACCGGGAATTCAACACTGCAGAAACGCGAGAGGAGTATAAGAAGTGCAGGGGTGCAATTAAAAAAGATTTCAGGAAAGCAAAGAGAGAGCATGAAAGAATGTTGGCAAGTAAAATCAGGGAAAACCCAAAGATGTTTTATAAATACATTAAAAGCAAGAGGATAACTAGAGAAAGAGTGGGGCTCATTAGAGTCCGTAAAGGAAATCTGTGTGTGGAGGCGGAAGTCGTGGGAATGATTCTTAATGAATACTTTGCATCTGTTTTCATAAAAGAGAGGGGCGATGCAGACTTTGCAATGAGGGAGGAGGAGTGTGAAATATTAGACGAGATAAACATAGTGAGAGAGGAAGTATTAAGGGGCTTAGCAATTTTGAAAGTGGATAAATCCCCAAGCTGTTAAGAGAAGCAAAAGAGGAAATAGCAGGGGCTCTGACCATCATTTTCCAATCCTCTCTGGCTAGTGGTGTGGTGCCAGAGTACTGGAGGATTGCTAATGTTGTACCTTTGTTTAAAAATGGAGAAAGCGATAGACTGAGTAATTACAGGCCAGTCAGCCTAACCTCAGTGGTGGGAAAATTATTGGAAAAAATCCTGAGGGACAGGATAAATCTTCATTTGGAAAGACATGGATTAATCAAGGACAATCAGCATGGATTTGTCAAGGGAAGGTCGTGTCTGACTAACTTGATTGAATTTTTCGAGGAGGGTCAATGAGGGCAGTGCATATAATGTAGTGTATATGGATTTTAGCAAAGCTTTTGATAATGTCCCACGTGGCACACTGATCCCGAAAGTAATACCCCTTGGGATCCAGGGCAAAGTGGTAAGTTGGCTCCAAAATTGGCTAGGAGGTAGGAAGCAAAGGGTAATGGTTGATGGGTGTTTTTGTGACTGGAAGGCTGTATCCAGTGGGCTTCCTCAGGGCTCAGTGCTGGGTCCCTTGCTTTTTATGGTATATATCAATGACTTGGACTTAAATGTTGGGGGTATGATTAAGAAGTTTGCTGATGACACTAAAATAGGCTGCGTGGTTGAAGAAGAAAGCTGTGGATTACAGGAAGGTATTAATATATTGATCAGGTGGGCAGAACAGTGGCAAATGGAATTCAATCCGGATAAGTGTGAGGTAATGCATTTGGGGAAGTTAAACAAGGCAAGGTTTAATAACATAAGAGTCCTGTTATTATAAACTGCCTTGGGCGTGTATCCGATCTCTTTTATTCCCATTTCGGATAAGTATAAGAGTTGATTTCCTGTATTGCCTGCAAGACATCCGACAGTGGCACCCTCTGGTGTCAGGTGACCACAAGCTTAAATATATTACAACATCCCCCTTTCAAGATCTTAGTATCAGTCACTTTACAATACAAGATGATCTGGGGCTTTTCGCTCACAAGTTGATCGTCTCAGTTCAACATTAGTTCTAGGTGAACGTTCTAATTCAGTTGTGACTGGAGGTTGAGTAATAGTTCTGGTGGTAGTGGTAATAACAGAGACTGAAGGGCTGGGTTCAGGAATGACAACAGAGGCCCCTGGTGAATGAACGATAGTTGGTGGGTCACTGAGTAGATCTTCCTCAAATGGTTCCAGTTCATCTGTGTGCCACAGTTTTACTTGGTCAATATGTTCCCTGCATGTTTGGCCATTCTTGATCATGACAATGAACACTCTGTTACCCTCCTTAGCTGTAACAGTACCAGCGATCCATTTTGGACCTCGCCCATAGTTTAGTACAAACACTGGATCTTTGACAGAAATATCTCATGACACAGCAGTACGATCATGATACAATTGCTGACGTTGATGTCTGTTTTCAACATGATCATTCAAAACAGGATGAACAAGTGAAAGCTTGGTCTTGAGATTTCTCTTCATCAGTAGTTCAGCAGGGGAAACACCAGTACCAGTATGAGGTCTTGTCCTGTAACTGAGCAATATACATGACAAACGAGTTTGAAGTAAACCCTGAGTCACACATTTCATACTTTGTTTGATAGTTTGAACAGCACGCTCTGCTTGATCATTAGAAGCACGTTTGAATGGAGCTGACCTCATATGTCTAATACCATTGAGTTTCATGAACTCCTGAAACTCAAGACTTGTGAAATAAGATCCGTTGTCGCTCACAACAATGCCAGGTAAGCCATAAGTAGCAAACATGGCACGTAGGCTCTCAATAGTGGCTGTAGATGTAGTGGATGACATGATAATACACTCTATCCACTTTGAATATGCATCCACCACAACAAAAAACATCTTTCCAAGGAATGGACCCATAAAATCGATGTGGATCCTCGACCATAGTTTAGATGGCCATGACCAAAGACTCAACAGAGATTCCACTGGTACTTTACTTAGCTGCATGCAAGTATTACACTGATGCACACATGATTCCAGATCAGAGTCAATTCCAGGCCACCATATATGAGACATAGCAATGGCTTTCGTCATAACAATACCGGGATGAGTGCTATGTAGCTCACGTACAAATCTTTCTCTACCTTTCTTAGGCATGATGACACAATTACCCCACAGTAAACAATCTGACTGAATGTGTTATGTCTTTAGATGCTCTGATAATGACTCCATGAGGCAATGTGTTGTACTTGAACTGTAGTGACCTGAGTCCTTTATTGATAACTCCAGATTGAGGATCACACCTGGTGGCCTGCCTTTTATACTAGGCCTGGCACACCTGTACAGGTAACTTACAAGTCTCCCACTGCAGTGCCCTCTGGTGGCACACCTTGTAATAGTACAAGGAGTAACCATGTAGCATACATGACATCACTCTCCCCAAGCCTTTAGTGCAAATCTCCTCTGCATTGACTGTGCTCTGGGCTTAGCTCTAACTGGTTGACCCTTGGTGGGTTGTTTCCATATTCGATGAGTGGGTGGTATGTCGTTGGCAGCAGAGTGCTGGTGGTTTCTGTTTGTGTGTCCTTGACCACTCCATTCTCTCCCCACCACCCCCCCCCCAACCCCCACCACATACAGATGGTGCCATTGGCTCATTACAATAAAATACATTCAAGTCCAAAAAAAAATTGCATTTACAGTATTGCATTCGTGGTACATGCTGGAAATATTCTTGGAGTCAGTTCTGGGGTCAGCGCCGATGCGTGAGGACAAACTAGTGCCAGAACTGCTGGATGGTGTCCAGGTAGTCTGGTGGCGGCACAGTGCCCAGTGCTGGCAGTGGGAACCCGGTTGGCTCAAGTTGCCTGCTCTCAAGGCTTTTGCAGCTGCTCCTAGCGTCGGGCAGGTTCACGGATGTCTGTGACCTCCCTGTCCTCTCCTTGCGCCCTGGGTCGCTGCCGCTCCCTGAGGAGCAGTCGTCTAGCAGTGCAGAGGGAACTGCTGACTCACTTGCCTAGGCATTATTTGGTTTAGGATTCTGGCTGGTCCCGGTCCCATTTGGGAGAACTGTTGCGTGTGACCCTTCGTTCCCGGGTATGGCTTTCGTGGCAATAGGGTCTGGGGGCTGCCCCTTAGCACAGTTTGCTCTTTCAGGCTCGTAGTGGTTGGTGCCATTGGGTGCTGAGAGGTGGCATTGATCAGGGGCAGGGTATCGACATCGGTGCCGTTGCCCTCTTGAGATCACTTGCTCTGCAGCTTGTATGTATTGGCTGCTTGTGGCCACACTCCATGGTGCATAACTCTGGTCCTAGGAACGCAGGCTACTACATTGGGTAGCTCGCTAGATCTGTGTGCTCCCGATGGGTGTCTGCCCGCTGCATTGACTGAAAGCAGTTGAAATCCTACATTGCTCAACGTTTCATTACTCATAGTAAATAACCTGTAGCTCTGATCGCGATCGCGCGACTTTTCTTTGCTTATCGCATGTACACAACTCTGATCATCAATTACACATTTTACATCTAACTCACAGTTGCCCTTACATTGATTGAGAATGTGGAACTGTCCCTTTAAGTGTGGTGGGTTGCTGGCCTCCTTTAAGAGAGCCTTGCTTTCTTTACCCCAATCCTCTTCTCCGTTTGGTGCCATGTGTTGCTGCTTGAGCGCTGCACCTCGTGGTCTGGCCGCCGCCATCTTTTTCTTCAACGCATCACCTCGGGGTTTGGCTGCCATCTTTCCTCCATCCACGATGTCGACTGCGGTGATACTCTTCTCCCCGGTTTCTGCCACCAAAGATGGGAAGTCGCCTTTGGATCCGATTTTCTTCCTCCAGAGTTTTGCTATTGGAGCCTGGAAGGGTCGTCTCAGCTGGATCATCTTCACAAAGTCGTGCTGAGCGGTCTGTGCCTCGGGTGCTGTGCTGGTCAGCTCTCTGGTGTCGGGTCCACCCTCAGGTGAGGACTTGCTTTGCCTCTAAGCGCGGAGGACATCAATCGCTGGAGGGTTGAAATCTTCTCAACTCCAATGGATCTTCTCCATCCACCTTCTTCTGAGTAGCGTTGGTCCATCACCTGCAACAATCCACAGAAGTAACTTGTGCACCGCACCATCATGGAGTACCTTTACATTCACATGACCAACGACTGGGATAAGTTAATTGGTGTAGGTGCGCAGCTTTGCTTGAACCGGGACCAACTTGGGTTGTTCAGTTTCATTGTCCTATAGCCTTTCAAAGGCTTTTTGATTCATTACTGATTGGCTCGTCCCCGTGTCCACTTTCATGAAGACTGGAATGCCATTTATCTCGACTTCCATCCTCAACGAGGAACACTCGGTGGTGCAGGTAAACATGCCATATACCTCACCGTGGGGCTGAGCTGCCTCTCTGACTATTGTTTCATAATCCATGCTGGATTCATGGCCATCTGTAGACTCTTCATCAACACAGTGAGTCATATTTCTTTTACACATTCGCTGGAGGTGGCCCTTTATGCTGCAGCCTTTACATACATAGTCTTTAAAGCGGCATGGTGAGCCCTGTGACTCCCTCCACAACGCCAGCATGGAGCTACTCGGTTAGCTCCCTTCGGCGGACTCTGAGTTAAGGGACTCGGGGGCCTGTTCTCTCTTCCCTGAGAAGATTCATGTTCTACAGTCCAGCCTCTAAAAGGCGCCACTCTGTGCACAGTACTTGCCGGGTTTGAGTCCTGAGGATGAGTCATCTGCCGAAAGCCACAGGTCGAGGTCATGAATGCCTGGCTCACAGAGATGGCCTTCTGCAGTGTGACTGTGGTATCCGCAGATAGTAGCTTATGAAGAAGGCCCTCATGGCTGATTTAATGACAAAGATATCCCGCAGCATTTCGGTGAGGTGGTCGCCGAAATCACACGGTGCTGCCAGCCTCCTGAGGTCTGCAGCATATTTTGCGATTTCCTGGCCTTCGGGCTGTCGGTGGGTGTAAAACCGATGTCTAGCTGTGAGGATGCTCTCTTTGGGCTTGAGTTGTTCTTGGATCAGCAATACAAGCTCTTCGTACGTCTTGGTCATTGTTTTCGCTGGTGCCAGCAAGTCCCTGACGAGGCCATAGACAGTGGACCCACAACTGGTTAGCAGGATAACTCTGCAGTTATCAGATTGTTGCCTGTCAGGACATTTGCTGTGAAGAAATGGTCGAGCATCTCCACAAAAGCTTCCCAATCATCGCCATTGGCGAACTGCTGCAATGTACCAAGGGTAGCCATTTTCGTGTGAAGGTCCGTAATCTCGTCGCCAATTGTTATGTCTTTAGATGCTCTGATAATGACTCCACGAGGTAATGTGTTGTACTTGAACTGTAGTAACCTTAGTCCTTTATTGATAACTCAAGAGTGAGGATCACACCTGGTGGCCTGGCTATTATACTAGGCCTGGCACACCTGTACAGGTAACCTACAAGTCTCCCATTGCAGTGCCCTATGGTGGCACACCTTGTAAAAGTACAAGCAGTAACCATGTAAGATACATGACAGAATGGACAGCTCATGTTTGCGACGGGTGTAAGGTTTGGTCTCTTCACACATCTCCGTAGGTATTTCAGACTAATCACCACTGAGGACACAACGTTTCACAACCGACAAAATAAGGTCATGGCTGGTTCAGATCCTAACTTGTTGAGCAGTGACAGGAGTTTCATCACTCTCAAAAGCATCCATTACCAACATTAGATCTGTGGGTTGAGGCATTTTCACATCAGGTGTAGCAAAGGCAAATGACTCAGTGCATCGGCACAATTCTCAGTACCGGGCTTATGACGAATAATGTAATTATAGACAGATAATGTCAACGCCCACCTCTTAATACAGGACGATGCATTGGTATTTATGCCTTTTTTTTCCGAAAACAATGAAATGAGTGGCTTGTGATACGTTTCGAGTTCAAAACGGAGACCAAACAGGTACTGATGCATCTTTGTTACACCATACACACAGGCCAAAGCTTCTTTGTCTACCATGCTGTAAGCTCTTTCCACTTTTGATAAGCTTCTCGAAGCATATGCAATAGGTTGTAGCTTACCTGACTCATTGACTTGTTGGAGTATACAGCCAACACCACAGGCTAATACAAGTCACTTACACGGATCATAATGAACAAGCAACTTGTTTGAACAGAGCAGACTCTTACCTTTCTCAAAGGCTCCATCTTGAGACATACCCCAGACCCAATTGTTACCTTTTCTGAGTAGCATGTGCAGTGGCTCTAATAAAGTGCTCAATCTGGGTAAGAAATTACCGAAGTAGTTGAGTAGCCCAAGGACGAACGCAGCTCTGTCACATTCTGAGGCTGGGGTGCATTTTTGATGGCCTTGGTTTTTGAATCAGTTGGCCTGATTCCATCAGCAGAAATCTTCCTACCAAGGAATTCAACTTCAGGTGCCATGAAGGCACACTTCGAACATTTCAGCCTGAGTCCCACTTTGTCCAGACGATGTAGAACTTCCTCAAGATTGTTCAGATGTTCAGCAGTGTCATGACCTGTGACCAGAATGTCATCTTGGAACATGGCAGTTCTAGGAATGGACTTCAGTAGCCTCTCCATATGGCAGCAGTGAATGAATTCCGAAAGGACACCTGTTGTAGACAAACAGTCCTTTATGGGTGTTGGTGCAGGTCGGTTTCTTCGAATTATTGATGAGCTCCTGTGTCAGGTAGGCCGATGTCAGATCTAGCTTAGTGAACAACTTTCCACCAGCTAGCTTGGTGAGTAGGTCATCGGCCTTCGGTAACGGGTACTGATCCTGTTTCAAGAATCGGTTAATCGTAACCTTGTAGTCTCCGCAAATCCTGACAGTATCATCACTCTTCAACACAAGAACAATAGGGCTGGCCCACTCATTGAACTCGACAGTTGATATGACCCCTTCACATTGGAGTCTGTCAAGCTCAATCTCAATCTTCTCCCTCATCATATAAGGGACTTGTGATAGACAGGCCTTGCATCAGAATCCAGGTGAATCTGCACCTTGGCTCCAATAAAATTACCAATGCCAGGCTCAAACAAAGAAGGAAACTTCTTCATCCACCGAGCACAACGCTTTGACATCATTCCAGTTCAGCTTGATGTTCTCGAGCCAATTCCGACTGAACAGCATTGGACCATTACCTGGGACGATCCATAATGGTAGATCTTGGATCACGCCATCATATGACACCTTAACTACTGCATTGCCAATCACAGGTATGAGTTCCTTCGTATAAGTACACAACTTGGCCTTGACTGGACTCAGCCTCAGCGTCCCACAGCTTGTCAAATGTCACTTGGCTTATGATCGACTGACTTGCACCTGTGTCCAGCTCCATTGATACAAGCATGCCATTCGGCTTCACATTAATAGTATCAGTTGGCTCTTTGACAAGAACGAATACAAACCATACACTTCCTCCTCGGGTTGTGTATCAAAGTCAGCACTGGACTGGTCATCATCAACAATATGATGAGCAGTAGCAGCACGCTTTCTCAGTTGTGGACACATTTTCTGGAGATGTCCCACTTTCGAACAGCCATTACAGGAGTATTGTTTAAACCGACACTGATGAGGCCGATGATTGCCCCCACAACGCCAACAGGGTGAACTCAACTTCGTACCAGTTGTCGGGCTCTGAGCAGCTACAGGTTCCACATAAGCAATTGACTTGGCCCTGCCTTGAGCAGCTTTGCCAGAAGACGACACAATCTTGTTTACAGTACCTGACAAGCCTGCCATGGAGCTCTGACCTTTGGATGATATCTGCCTCAAGTTCTCATCAGTCGTCATGCATGCCTGGGCAGTCGCGATGGTCTTTTTCAAGTCCAGTTTCTCTTCGGTCAATAACTTCCGAAGAATCACATCATGGTTGATGCCTATCACGAAAGTCTCTCAACGTGTCTTCCAGCATGTTCCCAAACTTACACGGCTCAGCAAGATGTCGTAGGACGGCGATGAATCCCGACATGTTCTGGCCCTCAACACGGACATGCGTGTAGAAGCGATAGCATGAGATGATGATCTTTTCCTTTGGCTTTAGATGGTCACGCACCAAATCACACAATTCCTCCTAAGATTTGGCAGTTGGACGTAAAGGCGAGAGAAGGTTCTTCATGATGCCGTAAACCTTCTGACCACAGACGGTGAGGAGAACCGCCCTGCGACGGACTGCAATAGCCTCCCCCTCCATTTTGCAGGCAACGAAATATTGATCCAGGCGGTCGACAAAATCTGCCCAATCCTCGCCTTCCACAAATTCGTACAGAATTCCAATAGTGCCCATTGTAAATAGGAAAGTTCTTAGTTTACCTCGTCGCCAATGTAATAACACAAGAGTCCTGTTATCCTCAACTGCCTCGGGTGTGTAGCCGATCTCTTTTATTCCCACTTCAGGTAAGTACAAGAGCTGACTTCCTGTATTGCCTGCATGACATCTGACAGTGATACCCTCTGGTGTCAGGTGACCCCAAGCATAAATATACTACACAAGGGAATACACATTAAATGGTATGACACTGAGAAGTGCAGAGGAACAAACTGACCTTGGAGTGCAGATCCACAGATCCCTGAAGATAGCAGGCCAGGTAGATAAGGTGGTTAAGAAGGCATATGGAATACTTGCCTTTATTAGTTGAGGCATGGAATACAAGAGCAAGGAGGTTATGCTTGAACTTGTATAAAACACTGGTTAGGCCGCAGTTAGGGACTGTGTGCAGTTCTGGTCACCACATTACAGGAAAGATGTGATTGCACTGGAAAGGGTGCAGAGGAAATTTGCAAGAATGTTGCCTGGACTGGAGAATTTTGGCTATGAGGAAAGATTGGAAATGCTGTGTCTGTTTTCTTTGGAACAGAGGAGGCTGAGGGGAGATCTGATTGAAGTGTATAAAATTATGAGGGGCCGAGATAGAGTGGATAAGAAGGACCTGTTACCCTTGGCAGAGGGGTCAACAACTAAGGGGCATAGATTTCAAATAATTGGAGGGAGGTTTAGAGGAGATATGAGGGGAAAGTTCTTCACCCAGAGGGTGGTGGGGTCTGGAACTCACTGCCTGAAAGGGTGGTAGAGGCAGAAACCCTCACCACATTTAAAAGATACTTGGATGTACACTTGAAGTGCCGTAACCTACAGGGCTACGGACCAAGAGTTGGAAAGTGCGATTAGGCTGGATACCTCTTGGTCGGTCAGCGTGGACATTATGGGCCGAAATGGCCTACTTCCATGCTGTAAATTTATTTGATTCGATGATTCTATGCACATCACCCAGGAGTGTTTGTGAACCAGAAGGGCTTCCACTCATTTGACGTGCAGCTTGTCTTCAACCATAAAAAGATCATCATATATGTGTGTGCCAGATTCCCTGGCAGCTGCCATGACTCTTTCGTGCTGCGCCAGTCCACCCTCCCTCAGCTCATCGCACTTCCAAACAGACTTACTGGCTGGCTGCTTGGAGACAGATGCTATCCACTGAAGACATGAATCACGACATCCTTGAGGAGGCCAAGCAATGAGGCTGAGGAGCATTATAATTATTATGCTCATAATAAAGGACGAAACTGAGTACTGTATGCAATGAGTAAGTGTGACCTTAGCTCCTTTAATTGAACTCCAGAGTTCTGGTACAGCATGGGAGACCTGCTTATATGCTGGGATCCCTTGGGACTCCAACAAGTAGGCCCTCTGGTGGTGGTGTGATACAGGTTGCCAACATACATAACATCACCCCCTCGTAAAGTCAACAGTACACTTATTTACAGGGTGAGACGATCTGGGGCTTTTCGCTCCCTTGTCGATCGTCTCGGTGCAAATGCAGGTGTGGGTGAGTTGGTTGGTTCTTCACTGGGCTGTTGGGCAGCCGACCTTGCCAGGCTGCTGGGGATGGTGAGTTCGGCTTCGTGGTCAACCGTAATGTCGGTTGCCACTTGTGTGTGTGTTGGAGGGTCAAAGTTGGTGGTGTCCTCTTCGGGTTACTCGTAGCTGTTAGTGAACCGCAATTTGGTTTGGTCCAAATGCTTTCTGCACGTTAGTCCATTGGCCAATTTGACCTGAAACACCCTACTCCCTTCTTTGGCTATGACCGTGCCAGCAAGCTATTTGGGACTATTTCCATAATTGAGTACCAACACAGGGTCATTGACCTCAATATCGCGTGACAAGTTTGCGTGATCATGGTACATGCTTTGTTGATGCCGCCTATCCTCGACGTGATCATGGAGATCAGGGTGGACAAGAGAGAGCCTTGTTTTCAGTGCTCTTTTCATGAGCAGCTCGGCTGGGGGAACCCCGGTGAGCGAGTGGGGTCTGGTGTGTAGCTGAGCAGGACTCTGGACAGTCAGGTCTGCAGTAAACCTTCCGACATGCCTTTAAAGTTTGCTTGATGGTTTGAACTGCCCGTTCTGCTTACCATTGGATGCAGGTTTGAACGGGGCAGATGTGACATGCTTGATCCCATTGCGGGTCATGAATTCCTTGAATTCAGCACTGGTGAATCATGGCCCATTGTCGCTGACAAGGACATCAGGCAGGCCGTGTGTGGCAAATATGGCTCGTAGGCTTTCGATGGTGGCAGTGGACATGCTTACAGACATTATTACACATTCAATCCATTTTGAATAAGCATCCACAATAACTAAAAACATTTTGCCTAGAAATGGGCCCACAAAGTCAACGGGGATCCTAGACCATGATTTGGAGGGTCACAACCACAAACGTAGCGGTGCCTCTCTGGGTGCATTGTTCAGTTGAGAGCAAGTGTTGCACTGGCATACGCATGACTATAAATCTGAGTTGATGCCAGGCCACCACACATGGGATCTGGCTATGGCTTTCATCATTACTATGCCTGGGTGGGTACTGTGTAGGTCGTGTACGAATGTTTCTCTGCCTTTCTTGGGCAAGACCATGCGATTACCCCACAAAAGACAGTCCGTCTGCAAGGGCATTTTGTCTTTGCGCCTGTGGAACGGCTTAATATCTTCCTGCATTTCCGCTAGGACGCTGGACCAGCTCCCATGGAGGACACAGTTTTTTACCAGGGGCAGTAAAGGATCCTGGCTGGTCCAGGTCCTGATCTGATGGGCCGTAATGAGTGACTTTTCATTTTCGAATGTATCCACCACCATGAGAAAGTCTGCAGGCTGTGCCATTTCCACCCCAGTGGTGGGCAATGGTAGCCGATTGAGAGCATCAGCGCAGTTCTCTGTGCCCGGTCTGTGGCGGATTATATAGTTGTATGCCAATAGCGTGAGCGTCCATCTTTGGATGCGGGCAGAGGCATTGGTGTTAATCCCTTTGCTCTCTGAGAATAGTGCTATGTACGGCTTATGGTCAATTTCAAACTCAAACTTGAGACCAAACAAATACAATACATTTTTTTCACCCCGTAAACGCTCACCAGAGCTTCTTTTTCAATCATGCTGTAGGCCCTTTTGGCCTTGGACAGATTCCTGGATGCATAGGCGACCGGTTGCAAAATCCCCGATTCGTTAGCCTGTTGTAACACACACCCGACCCCGTATGACGATGCATCACAAGCTAGCACTAATTGTTCACATGGGTTATACAGAACAAGCAGTTTGTTTGAACATAACAGATTTCTGGCTTTCTCAAAAGCAGCCTCTTGTGATTTCCCCCAAACCCAGTCGTCTCCCTTGCGCAGTAGCACATGTAGGGGTTCTAGCAAGGTGCTTAACCCAGGTTGGAAATTATCGAAATAGTTCCAGAAACGACTGCAGCTCCATCACGTTCTGTGGTCTCGGCGCGTTCTTGATGGCCTCCGTCTTGGCGTAGTTGGGTCTGATGCCGTCTGATGCGATTCTTCTTCCCAAGAACTCGACCTTTGGTGCCAGGAAAACACATTTTGAGCGTTTCAACCTGAGTCCTACGTGATCTAGCCGACTTAGAACCTCTTCCAGATTCTTCAAGTGTTCGATGATGTCCCGACCTGTGACCAGTATGTCATCCTGGAAAACCACAGTGTGTGGAACCGACTTTAGCAGGCTCTCCATGTTCCATTGGAAAATTGCTGCGGCCGAACGAATCCCAAACGGGCATCTGTTATAGATGAACAGACCTTTGTGTGTGTTGATGCAGGTGAGGCCTTTCGAAGATTCCTCCAGCTCCTGCGTCATGTAGGCCGAGGTCAGATCCAACTTGGTGAACATCTTTCCTCCAGCCAGGGTCGCAAATAGCTCGTCTGCCTTAGGTAGCGGGTACAGGTCCTGTAGCGAAAAACGGTTAATCGTTACTTTATAGTCCCCACAAATTCTGACCGTGCCATCACCTTTGAGTACCGGGACAATTCACTGGCCCACTCGTTGAATTCCACCGGCGCGAAGATGCCTTCTCGCTGCAGCCTGTCCAGCTCAATTTCCACTTTCTCTCGCATCATATACGGATGGGTCGTGTACCGGGAACCAAGTGGATCTGCACCTTCGCCCCCGAGAAACTCCAATGCCTGGCTCGAACAACGATGGGAATCTGCTCAGAACCTGGGCACATAAGGTGATGTCGACAGACAAAAGCGCTCGGATGTCGTCCCAGTTCCAGCGGATTTTTCCCAGCCAGCTTCTGTCGAACAGTGTGGGGCCGTCCCCGGCACGATCCACAGTGGGAGTTCGTGCACTGCTCCATCATAGGAGACTTTTACTTCTGCGCTGCCAATGACAGGGATCAGCTCTTTGGTGTAAGTTCTTAGCTTGGTGTGAATGGGGCTGAGCTTGGGCCTGTGTGCCTTGTTGCACCACAGCCTGTCGAAGGCCTTTTTGCTCATTATAGACTGACTCGTACCCGTGTCCAGTTCCATGGATACTGGAATTCTGTTCAGTTCAACTTTTAACATAATTGGTGAACATTTCGTGGTGAAGATGTGTACCCCGTACATTTCTGCCTCCTCAGTTCAAGTCTCTAGTTCAGCCTGATCCACCATGGATCAATCTTCCTCTGCAATGTGGTGGTTTGCAGGGTTTGCAGCTCGCCTGCACATTTGCTGGAGGTGTCCCATTGTTCTGCAGCATTGATGGGCCCGATGATCACCTCCACTCCACAAGGTGTTAACTGCCTCGCATTAACGACTGATGGCGGACTCTGGGTCATCTGAGGTCGTGCAGCAGCCGGCGTGTACGTTCTGCCATGCATATTCCTGCTTGAAAACGACGTTACTTTGTGCACAGTACTTGCCGAAACCTCTTTATGCTGCAAAATTTGTTTGGTGTTATCGCTGGTGGACATAAATGCCTGGGCTATCGTTATGGCTTTGCTCAGATTTGGTGTTTCAACAGTCAATAGTTTGCATAGGATAACCTCATGGCCAATGCCAAGCAAAAAAAAGTCTCTCGGCATTTGTTCAAGGAATCCGTCGAATTCGAAATGTCCTGCAAGGCGACTTAATTCGGCGATGTAGCTCGCCACTTCCTGGCCCTCTGACCATTGAAAAGTGTAGAACCGATACCTCACCATCAAAACGCTTTCATTTGGATTAAGGTGCCCCCAGACCAGTGTTCACAATACTTCATTGGTTTCACCAGAGCTAGAAGATTCTTCATGAGGCCATAGGTTGTTGTCCCAGAAACGGTAAGGAAGATCACCCTTCGTTTGGCAGCGTGCTCGTCCCCTCCCAGCTTGTTGGCCACGAAGTATTGGTTGAGTCTCTCCACGAAGGCCTCCCAATCGTCCCCCTCTGAGAATTTCTCCAGGATACTAACAGTTCTTTGCATTTTTGCGCGGTTGTTCATTACCTCGTCGCCAATTATTATGCTCATAATAAAGGATAAAACTGAGTACTGTATGCAATGAGTAAGTGTGATCTTAGCTCCTTTAATTGAACTCCAGAGTGCTGGTACAGCGTGGGAGGCCTGCTTATATACCGTGCTCCCAAGGGATGCTGGGATCCCTTGGGACTCCAACAGGTAGGCCCCCTGGTGGTGGTGTGATACAGATTGCCATGGGTTACATACATAACAATAATGAATGCCACATGTCCACAGATGTGTCATTGAGCAAGCAGTCAATATATTGAAGATGTGCTTTAGTTGCCTCAACAGATCTCAAGAAGCCTTTCAGTACATGTCAGCCAGTGTCTCCAGAATTATTGTCGTATGCTGAGCGCTGCACAACATGGCACAGCAGCGAGGATTGGGGCTGCAGGAGGAGCACAGTGCAGACACACAGCCTCTTCGTCGGAGGAGAAGAAGGAAATTGAGGTGGATATTGCAACAGCAGCGGCGACATTGCCACCCGGGAGGCCAGCGATGACCTCAAAATGGTCTGATTTACTTAAATTGCACCAGTGCACCCATATGGCTCTCAGATGTTGTACCAAGTTATGACTCACCCACACCACAATGCAGTCCTAAAATGACCAAACAATTCCTGTCAACCAAAAATCCATTGCTTGAAGGTTAACTTCACCATTCACTCCAAGTGACAAAGCCACTTCCCAAGTAGCAGGCAAAAATGGACAAAATGGGAAAGTTGTGCAAAGAAATACATTTCTGTGCATCATAAACACTAACAGGTTGACAAACACCCATGAGCATATCCTTGTGCATCTACGATTGTGTCATTTTTCTTTTCCGAACGCTCCTACGTGGTGCAACCCCTGTGGCTTCAGCAGAGGTAGAGGCAGGCTGCACACTTCCCTGCTGCAACTGCTTCGACACTTTTGACGGACATCCTCTGTTTTTAAGGGCCTGTTAGGGCCTCGCCAAAGACTGCTTCCCCTACATCTGTGGAGGGGCAGACTCGGCCATCGGGATCCAAGGCAGCATATGGGGCTCTGACTGAGGGGCGAGGCAACGGGAGAGAAGTGGGAACGCTTTGAGCAGAGTCCCCAATTCCATGTCCCCTGTCACCATGATCCTTCTCATGGGTCATCCGCACTTCCCTGCTAGCAAGGAGCTGGAGAGCTGCTCATCAGTGGGGCGATGAATGGCCAAATCTATGTTGGTATCCCTCCTCGAGATGATGTCAATGAGAGTCTGCATGCTGTTGTTCACAGCAAGCATGTGCTTGTTCGACTTACGCAGTTGCAGCTCCATGCAGGTGGCCATCCCTTACATGGAACAGGGCATCGTCGTCATGGCCTGCGAGATGGTGGTGCTCATGTTGGAGATGGACTGCTCCATTCGCTGTTCGATCACACACATCACAGCTGGAAAAGCTGCCAGAGCCTCGCGGATTTGTTGCTGCCCCTCCAAGATCACCCTCTTTCTCGATTGCCCCCAAGGTTCAGCATCTGCATAGAGCTTGGAGCGTCCTGCACGCTCCAGCGAGGACTCTCCACTGCTGTCCCTGTCTCCACGATCTGCACTTGCTCACTTGTGATGTGTGAGACACCAGGTGACAACACTATATTTCTCACTGGACCCACTGAGGTGTGTGTATCTGCGCTGGTACTGGCTGCGAAAGGGTCAGGTGACAGTGCACCCTCAGAAAGTGGAGCTTCCTCTGAGGAGTCGTTTTCTTCCTCCAGCTGGGCAGTGGCGGGAACACTTGATGGACCCGTGGGAGAGTAAAGAGATGAATTAGAAGTCTTACGATAAGAATGTGTAACGTTACTGTAATATATATATTATATATATATATAGCTCCATTATTGGACTACTGTGGTAATGCAGCCATTGCTGTAAATGCAATAAAGACATCAGGTGACAGGTCACCTGACAAGTTCCTAGAGTTAACAGCTATCTTGGCAGCCTGTGTGTGTTGTGATGTCGTAAAGAATATATAACATTGGCAATGAGGATAGGATAATCGGCTACATGAGCTGAAAGTTTTTTGGTGAATGATTCCAGCCAAACACCAGAGAGATTAGAGAGGTTCTTTGTTTGCAGAAAAGCTAAAAATCCAAGGTAAATTACAGCATACTTGGTTGAACTGCCAGAGTCCAGACAGCTGCGCCTATGGAAATAATAGGGCGCTTGGGTGAATTCCATCACAACTGAGAGACTTTCGGAATGTATGTGGAGCGTCTAGAAATGTTTTTCACTGCAAATAGTATCATCGAAGTCCCCAATGATGTAAACCATAACCGGGTGGTGTTGGAAAGAAAATGGGCAATTTTCCTAACTGAAGCAGGCCCCGAGGTGTATGAAACCCTGAAAAATGTGCTTGTTCTTGTCAAGCCAAAAGACATATCACTTACGGAGATTCTAAGCAAGTTAGAACAGCACTATAGTCCTGAGCTCTTGGAAGTTGCTGAAAATTATCATTTCGGAATACAAAATGAGTTAACCGACGAATGTATCAGTGAGTACATTGTAGCCTTAAAAAAAATATTCACTGTCATTTTGGAAACTTTCAGGACGGAGCATTGGGTAACCACTTTGTTTGTGGGTTGAAAACTGAAACAATCAGAAAAAAGTTGTTGACAACCCCTAACTTGACTTTTGATTTAGTTTGTCAGACTGCTATGTCAATGGATATGGCCGACCAATACTCCCGAGAATTTCGTACTAGTTCCAGTCATCAGAGAACCGAGGTGAATTGTCTGCAGGTTAAAAGTAAAAGGCAGTTGGGCCCCAAGGTCTCAGCAACTGACCAAGGTGACAGAGCACTGAAGTCGTGTTATCGGTGCCTGGGACAACACATTGCTCAAAGTTGTCCCTATGTGAAGGCAGAGTGTTTCTTCTGCATGAAAACTGGGCATATTCTCCATCCCTTCCATGTTAAATATTATTTTTTCCACAAAAACTCGATGCCAACTACCTTCTTTGTGCTTAGTAGGCTTTTTGCTGCTCGTGAATGTCCCTCATGCCTCCCACAACAGCCAAAGAAGCACACACCACACCCACACACGCTTTCAATCCCTCTCTGCCCCCCCTCTCTCTGTCCCCTCTTATGCGCATGTAATGATGACCCCTGACCTCCTGAAATGCAGGAAACGAGCGTTGCCATGCCATTGCTATGGTCGGTGACACTTTACGGCAGAAGGTCAAAAAAATTTAACGCCCATTTCAGATCGCTCGCGGTAACGTAATTTTCAAAAATGGAAAGTTACGGTTTTGAAAATGGGTAATCCGGCGATCTCAAAACCCATCTTAGCCCGCCACGCTGGACATAACGCCCATTTTTGGCCGATCTGCACAAAAGTGAAAAGTTTAGCCCCATATCTTTTGTTATGTCATCATCATCATCATCATACGCAGTCTCTTGGAATCGGGGAAGACTTGTTTCCACTCTGAAAATGAGTCCCTAGGTGGCTGAACAGTCCAATATGAGAGCCACAGTCCCTGTCACAGGTGGGACAGATAGTCGTTGAGGGTAAGCGAGGATGGGACAGATTTGCCGCACGCTCTTTCCGCTGCCTGCGCTTGATTTCTGCATGTCCTCAGCGATGAGCCGATACGGCGATTATGTATAACCATGCAAGTTATGTATGATGATTGTTTGTTAGAATTACTTCTTCATTAAGGAGGGAGAATATATAGTAATATATATAGCTCTACCTCGTGGACTACTTTGGTAATGTCTTTATTGCATTTACAGCAATGGCTGCATCAGGTGACAGGTCACCTGACAGGTTCCTGGCATTAACAGTCATCTTGGCAGTCTGTGTGTGTTATGATGTTGTAAGGAATATATAACATTTATCATTATGCATATGATGACATTTCACTGGCTGCTGACATCAAGTCACCATGAGTGACTGTCGTATTCCATGTGGTGTATGAGATTTAATTCTGTCACCAGGTTGCTGGGACATTGCCCTCCGCCATCTCCCTCCCATCAGCAGCTTTGTAACTTGACTTATTTATAGCGCCTCCTCCTCTGCTGTTTTCAAAGTGCGTGAATTGGGGGGCCACCTTCGGTTCTTTGCTCTCTCCCTGTTATTCTGGGCTCTCTTGCAAGGAGGGAAAGAAGAGAACTTTTAGTGAGAGTGATGGAATGAGTGTAAGGGATGGATGGCTACATCTGTAGAGGGTGACTGTGAGGGTGTGCCGTGAAATTGCCAAATGGCCTCTTTCTGTGGCGTTACTTTCTATAATTGCATTAGGATGAGAGTGAGTGTCATTGATGCTTAGTTAAATTGGATATGAGAGAAGATGCATAGAGAGTGAGGGATGGGTGCACCTTGCAAGGTAGTTTGGTGTGAGGTTTGATGTGCAGGAGTAGGTTTGGGAAGGCAAAGTGATGGGGTTGGGGTGACATGCACAACAGGGTGTAATTGAATGTGGCATAGCACTCACCTTTCCTGTCCTCTTGAGATCATTAAATTTTTTGCAGGACTTTATCCAGGAGTGGCTGACTACACCCCTGCTGCTGACCTCCTGGGCGATCTCCAATCATACCCTCTTGGTCTCAGTGGATGGTCTCTTGTGCCCATTTCCAGGGAACAGGATGTCCCTGCATGCTTGAACACCCTGGAGCAGGACTTCCAGGGAGGAGTTGGAGAATCTGGGTGCTACCTTCTGCCGTTGGGATGCCATGCTTCCCTCAAGCCTCAGAGTAAAAATCGTCAATGTCTCTCCAACTGCACCTCTCCCAAAGACCTGTGATGCTCCTCCAACAACCTTCAAGTGTGATGTGTGGAGGGCCCCCTTAAATATCTGAGCTCAGGGTGATTCCGAGTTGCGGTCATCAGACCCGCTCCATTTATTTGGCCGGGGAACCCGTATGCCTAACTCAGTTGATCTAATTCAGTTAAAGACAAAGTGCTAGAATTTCCATTGGCTCACCGGCCGGATTCTGGGCGGTTTTGGCCATTTTGGGCGATAATCAGGTCAGCGAGAAATTGCCCACCTGAGGTACGCCGGCGGTTTCGAGGTACCGCTGGGGAGCGGACCGTCGGCGTGCACCGTCCTCAGATCGCCCTGGCGCCATATTTGGCTCAGCGGTGACTCGTAGGTAAGTATGAAAAAAAATGCCCACGAGAATCAGCGGAGCTGGGCGGTAGGTGAGCAGCCCTGCAAGAAAACTGTTAGAAATGTTTTTTTTACTCATTATTTAAACATTCTGTTGTGGTGATTTAGGTTAATAGGGTCCTGAGAATATTTTAATGAATTTTTATGATCTGTTTTTTGAAAAAAATATTTTTAGTGTTTTTCTGCTCCTAGGCCCAACCCACATTTATCGCCCATTTTCTTTAGGAACCGCCCAATCAACCCTAAATTCTACTTTTCCGCCGAAAGTCGGGGTACGTGCAATGCCCATTTTTGTTGTTGTGCGGATTTTTAATTTTTTGGGGGGAAGTTTTCACTGGCGATAATCTTGGGAATCATAGTGGTCTTTTGGGCGGCAAACGGGTGCTGGCGGGTTGTTAGGAAATTCTAGCCCATTGTGGATAGTGTGCTGCCGAGAGGTTCGTGAGGCTGACCCACCATGTGGCCCCCCTGCCCGAGTTACTGCACCTTTGGCCAGTACGGTCCCATTTTTGCCTGATTCGAAAAATCAGGCTTCTATATTTGCTTTGCTGATGATGAAAAATTAATTGAACACCTCAATAAATAATGCCTGCGCTTCAAAAATCACTGTGGTATCTAATTTACATCTTAGACATTTCCAGAGAGCTCATCTAAAAACTGAACTGTCTGGGTCTGGAACAAAAGTAGACAGATGGCAACTCTCATTATGATCAAAATTTAATTTTCCATACCAATTGCGTGCAGGCAGGGCAGTGCTTATGAATACTCAAAGGAAACACATTGGTCAACATTGGGGCTGGAGAGGAATGGCATTTTATTCATCCCGACTTGCAATTTTTTCGCTTTTTATCCAACACAATAGCCCCAATATTAATGGGGAGCCGGGGAGGGTGCAGATTAAGCCGAAATTGGTCAAAGAACCTGGCAAGGGCGGAGATGTGGAGGCCTTGCCCTGTCAATCTTAATGCCCTCATTTGTAGATTGTACGGCTGCCTCCCGACTGCCTCCCAAATGGACAGCTGGGCTAGCAGGTGGGAGTTTACACTCGCTGCAGGAGGTCGCAGCCAGGGACCTGTGAGGACAGTCCCCAGCACTAGGAAAGGAGCATCAGCAATCAGGGGGCTGGTGATTGGAAGGGCTGAGGGAGGGGAGGCTGGAGAATGCACCTAGGGGAGGCCAAAGCTTTCCTTGTGAGGCCTGAGGGAGAGCACTCCAGGCCCTCCTGCTTCTCCTGGCCCACAGAAAGTGCTAAAAGAGCAATTTACCTTGGGGAGTCAGCAGCTCCTGCCCTTAAACAATTATTTTGCTTCGGTCTTCACGGTGGAAGACACAAAAACCATGCCAAAAATTGCTGGTCACAGGAAGGGAGGACCTTGAGACAATCACTATCACTAGGGGGGTAGTGCTGGACAGGCTAATGGGACTCAAGGTAGACAAGTCCCCTGGTCCTGATGAAATGCATCCCAGGGTATTAAAAGAGATGGCGGAAGTTATAGCAGATGCATTCGTTATAATCTACCAAAATTCTCTGGACTCTGGGGAGGTACCAGCAGTATGGAAAGCAGCTAATGTAACGCCTCTGTTTAAAAAAGGGGACAGACAAAAGGCAGGTAACTATAGGCCGGTTAGTTTCACATCTGTAGTGGGGAAAATGCTTGAAGCTATCATTAAGGAAGAAATAGCGGGACATCTAGATAGGAATAGTGCAATCAAGCAGACGCAACATGGATTCATGAAGGGGAAATCATGTTCAACTAATTTACTGAAATTCTTTGGGGATATAACGAGCATGGTGGATAGAGGTGTACCGATGGATGTGGTGTATTTAGATTTCCAAAAGGCATTCGATAAGGTGCCACACAAAAGGTTACTGCAGAAGATAAAGGTACGCGGAGTCAGAGGAAATGTATTAGCATGGATCGAGAATTGGCTGGCTAACAGAAAGCAGAGAGTCGGGATAAATGGGTCCTTTTCGGGTTGGAAATCAGTGGTTAGTGGTGTGCCACAGGGATCGGTGCTGGGACCACAATATACATCGATGACCTGGAAGAGGGGACAGAGTGTAGTGTAACAAAATTTGCAGATGACACAAAGATTAGTGGGAAAGCGGATTGTGTAGAGGACACAGAGAGGCTGCAAAGAGATTTAGATAGGTTAAGCGAATGGTCTAAGGTTTGGCAGATGGAATACAATGTCGGAAAGTGTGAGGTCATCCACCTTGGAAAAAAAAACAGTAAAATGGAATATTATTTGAATGGGGAGAAATTACAACATGCTGCGGTGCAGAGGGACCTGGGGGTCCTTGTGCATGAAACTCTTTTTGGAGTTCACCTGCAAAAACATAAAACATTAAACCGTGTCACCCGACCTGGGTGACACTCCAGACATTTACAAGGCCCTTTTTTTTTTTTGTTTTTTTTTTTGTGTTTTTCATTTTTTTTTGGGTTTTTTTTGGGGCGCTAAAATCACATTTTTCCAGTGCCCCCTATAAAAGGGAAGGGGACACTAAAAGCACCGGCAATTAAAACAAATTAAACTTTAAAACGTAAAATCAAATTAAAATTTGGTTGCCGGGCGTGATGATGCACTCCAGTCCCTCCGGTGCCCACCTCTCGCGGAAGGCCACGAGCGTACTGGTGGACACCGCGTGCTCCATCTCCAAGGACACCCTAGACCGGATGTAAGAGCGGAAGAGAGGCAGGCAGTCAGGTTGAACGACCCCCTCGACCGCCCGCTGCCTGGACCGGCTGATTCCTTGTGCATGAAACTCTTTTTGGAGTTCACCTGCAAACATAAAACATTAAACTGTGCCACCCGACCTGGGTGACACTCCAGACATTTACAAGGCCCTTTTTTTTTTTTCCCCCCTTTTTTTTTTTTTTTTTCTTTTTTTGGTTTTTTTTTGGGCACTAAATTCACAATTTTCCCCAGTGCCCCCTATAAAAGGGAAGGGGGACACTAAAAGCACTGGCAATGAAAACAAATTAAACTTTAAAACGTAAAATCAAATTAAAATTTGGTTGCCGGGCGTGATGATGCACTCCAGTCCCTCCGGTGCCCACCTCTCTCGGAAGGCCACGAGCGTACTGGTGGACACCGCGTGCTCCATCTCCAAGGACACCCTGGACCGGATGTAAGAGCGGAAGAGAGGCAGGCAGTCAGGTTGAATGACCCCCTCGACCGCCCGCTGCCTGGACCGGCTGATTCCTTGTGCATGAATCCCAAAAAGTTAGTTTGCAGGTGCAGCAGGTAATCAGGAAGGCGAATGGAATGTTGGCCTTCATTGCAAGAGGGATGGAATAAAAAACAGGGAGGTCCTGCTGCAACTGTACAGGGTATTGGTGAGACCGCACCTGGAGTACTGCGTGCAGTTTTGGTCACCTTACTTAAGGAAGGATATACTAGCTTTGGAGGGGGTACAGAGACGATTCACTAGGCTGATTCCGGGGATGAGGGGGTTACCTTGTGATGATAGATTGAGTAGACTGGGTCTTTACTCGTTGGAGTTCAGAAGGATGAGGGGTGATCTTATAGAAACATTTAAAATAATGAAAGGGATAGACAAGATAGAGACAGAGAGGTTGTTTCCACTGGTCGGGGAGACTAGAACTAGGGGGCACAGCTTCAAAATACGGGGGAGCCAATTTAAAACCGAGTTGAGAAAGAATTTCTTCTCCCAGAGGGTTGTGAATCTGTGGAATTCTCTGCCCAGGGAAGCAGTTGAGGCTGGCTCATTGAATGTATTCAAATCACAGATAGATAGATTTTTAACCAATAAGGGAATTAAGGGTTTCGGGGAGTGGGTGGGTAAGTGGAGCTGAGTCCACGGCCAGATCAGCCATGATCTTGTTGAATATCGGAGCAGGCTCGAGGGGTTGGCTGGCCTACTCCTGTTCCTAATTCTTATGTTCTTATGTTCTTATGTTCTCTGATCAGTTACTGATCAGTCACGGCGCCAATTATGTCGTCAAAAAGTGACTTTGGTATGCTAATTAGGCCCCACCTGACTTTTACAGGAGCCTCATCCATGGCTTGATTTCTGCACTTTAAATTTAAAGAGACGATAATGGGGTTGATTAGGGTTGGGTTGCCTGATCCTGATATTTTAAGTTCCCCCGACCCCGCCCCCCCCACCCAACCATCTCTTGCCTGTCAGGATAAATTTGAAGACCAATGTTTCAGGAAACATAAGCCTGTATTTCCACACTAACTTTAAACTTATACCATTATTATGGTGTTATTGCATTAAAACGTGTTGAGGAAACTCCTGTTTAGTGCATTATGGGCTAGGAATTCCCCAGCCTGTCATTATTTGATAAATAACAATATTTTTGTGAAGAATTAAGAAGAAAAATGTCCCCATTTTTTAACGGGGTAAGTTTGTCCAAAAAATACTGCTGCCGTTAAAAACCGGCGTTGCTGGAGGAATCGTGTTTAATATCGTCAGCCTCTCTAACTTTACAGCGAGGCTGATATCACCAAACGGCCAAATTTAGGCATTGCTATTTTTATGGTATGGCGATCTGGAAAATGGCGATATTTTGAAAACGCTATTCTTAAACTTTGAGGAATTTTGTGCACTTTATTTTAAGAACAAAAAAGTCATTTTAACACGGAAAAATCGCCTTAAAACATGCAATTGGCTGGCTAATTTCTAGCCCTATGACATTTATGCACCATTAACGTCCCAGTCCTGAATTTCCTCGATCTTCTTTGCAGCTTTAATGATCTGCCCGCCTACGTTCTGCTCATTTGCACAGGAGCACCACTCACCTGGTGGCGCTGTGTTAGGAATTTCCAGCTTTTACACCACTACCGAACTCTGGGAAAGTTAGTCCCACCTAAAATAGGTGCAGGCCGTCCCGCAGCCACCTGATTCAGGTGGAAGTGAAGCATCGGAGAGCGTTGAAGAGTCCCCAAACTTTTATTGCGATTTCTAGCTTCACAGACATTTTGCAACCCATTTTTTCACAGTTTTGCTCACTGAGGCTTGCACTGAGACCCTCCACAACCCTTACAGTCTCACCACACCCTTAAATGCTCAGATCCCCCTGACACACCACAGCCTCCCATATATTCAGTGTGACTCTGGAGAAGACATGCCATTTCCCCTGGAAATGCCTATTTATGGCATGGAGGAGGAGGAGGAGAAATGGGGACGGGAGGAACAGCAGTGTGTGGAGGCAAGGAGAATAAGACAGCTTGGCAGATGTTGCCGTTGGATGCCAGGACTACCACTTTCCAGGCAGCAATGCTAACTAACACTTCTGGATTGTTTGTTACCTGGCACATCCAAGGAATGTCTTCCCCTATTCCAGGAAGGTTTGGAAGTCTTTCTGTAAAATATTCACAGCACTTGGCGAGATGCTGCCCTGTCAGGGTGCTCCAAGGGCAGAGCCGACAAATGACTACTTATGGTTTTGACAAGAGGCACCTCAGAGGAGGGTAGGAGATGTCCTAAGTGGATAAAATCCAAAGGGGTCGAGGAAAGTATCTCATGTTGTCCCCAAGTGCACTAATGAAGATTGCAGTCTTTATAAAGCCTGCTCTGCTTCAGCACTGAAGTTTCCTGATGTCATTATGGTTCTAGAATGAAATTACACCAGAACCTACACCACTTACATGTACAAATTAACTTACTCAGGAAACTTGCCTGTATCTATTGGTGAATGGCAACAACAGCGCAATGGACATTGAGGAAATTCAGGGGCATTGGGGTTTATAAGCCCAAAAGTACTCATTCTAATGCAGATAAATGTGAGTTAATAATATACAATGCATCATCATAGCAGGAGACTCATTAGAGTGATGAAAGGGTTCAGTGGGTTGGATTCATCCATAAAAGTGTGTAATTACATAAAAGTAATCCTAAATCATCTTTCCATTGGCTAAAGTCTGTCATGAGTCCACTTCAAAACTCTGCTGCCAATACCACAACATGTGCCAAGTCCCATTCACCCATCAACCCTGTACTCGCTGACCTACATTGGCTCCCGATCTGGCAACACCTCGATTTTAAAATCCTCATCCTTGTTTTCAAATCCCTCCATGGCCTCACCCCCTCCCTATCTCTGTAATCTCCTCAAGTCCTACAACCCTCTGAGATCTCAGAACTGCTATAACTCTGGCCTCTTGCGCATCCCTGATTTCCATCACTCCATCATTGGCGGCCAAACCTTCAGCTACCTAGGTCCTGAGCTCTAGACCTCCCTCCCTAAACGCTCCGCTTCTCTACCTCTCTCTCCTCCTTTAAGACGCTCCTTAAAACCTACCTCTGTGAACCAGCACCTGTCCTAATATATCCTTATACTGCTCGATGTCAAATTTTGTTTGATAACGCTCCTGTGAAGTGCCTTGGGATGTTTTACTACATTAAAGGTGCTATATAAATGAAAGTTGTTATTGTTCCTTTGGACCACTGACAATGACGGCAAGTCACAAACTTGTTTGAGTATCCTCAGAATATAATGAATCACCATCTGACCCAACAGACTGCAGTGAGGACCCATCTGCAGGAGGATTAGAAAAGTTGGTGGAACATGCTGTACAAGTCAAAGCCCTTAATGAATCAGTCTGATGGGAATCTTAGAATTTACAGGACATAAGGAGACCATTTGAACCATAGGGCTAGATTTTCCACTTTTGTGCTTATCGCCCAAAAATAGGCGTTATTTCCGGCGTGGGCGGTATAAAAGGGTTTTCAGATCGCCCATTCTCGCTCATTCTCAAAGCACCTAGTCTCCATTTTTTAAAATGGGCGTTACCGTAAGCGATATAAAATGGGCGGTAGCATTAAATCTCGCTGACCTTCTGTCGTAAAGTGTCGCTGTCCTTAGCAGCGGCATGGCAACACTTGATTCCCATGATTCAGGAGGTCAAGGGTCATGACATGCGCAGAAGAGGAGACAGAGAGGGAGCTGAGAGGGACTGAAGGTGTGTGTGGCTGTGGTGTGTGTTTGTTTGGCTGCTGTGGGAGGCACAAGGGAGATTCACCAGCAACAAAAAGCCTACTAAGCACCAAGAACATAGTTGGCACTAAGTTTTTGTCCAACAAATAAGATATAACATAGAAACATAGAAACATAGAAAATAGGTGCAGGAGAAGGCCATTCGGCCCTTCGAGCCTGCACCACCATTCAATAAGATCATGGCTGATCGTTCACCTCAGTACCCCTTTCCTGCTTTCCCTCTGTACCCCTTGATCCCCTTAGCCATAAGAGCCATATCTAACTTCCTCTTGAATATATCCAATGAACTGGCATCAACAACTCTCTGAGGTAGAGAATTCCACAGGTTAACAACTCTTAGAGTGTAGAAGTTTCTCCTCATCTCAATCCTAAATGGCTTACCCCTTATCCTTCGACTGTGTCCCCTGATTCTGGATTTCCCCAACATCGGGAACATTCTTCCTGCATCTAACCTGTCCAGTCCGGTCAGAATTTTATGTTTCTATGAGCTCCCCTCTTATCCTTCTAACCTCCAGTGAGTACAGTCCCAGTCAATCCAGTCTCTCCTCATATGTCAGTCCTGCCATCCTGGGAATCAGTCTGGTGAACCTTCGCTGCACTCCCTCAATAGCAAGAATATCCTTCCTCAGATTAGGAGATCAAAACTAACACAATATTCCAGGTGAGGCCTCACCAAGGCCCTGTACAACTGCAGTAAGACCTCCTTTCTCCTATACTCAAATCCCCTAGCTATGAAGGCCAACATACTATTTGCCTTCTTCACCGCCTGCTGTACTTGCATGCCAACTTTCAATGACTGATGTACATGACATCCAAGTCTCGTTGCACCTCCCCTTTTCCTAATCTGCCGCCATTCAGATAATATTCTGCCTTCGTGTTTTTGCCACCAAAGTGGATAACCTCACATTTATCCACATTATACTGCATCTGCCATGCATTTGCCCACTCCCCTAACCTGTCCGAATCACCCTGCAGCCTCTTAGCCTCCTCCTCACAGTTCACACTGCCACCCAGCTTAGTGTCATCTGCAAACTTGGAGATATTACACAATTCCTTCATCTAAATCATTAATGTATATTGTAAATAGCTGGGTTCCCAGCACTGAGCCCTGCGGCACCCCACTAGTCACTGCCTGCCATTCTGAAAAGGACCCCAGGATCCTGAAACCTCTGCATCCTGAAAAGGTGCCTGCATCACGATGTGCAGACAGTCTATTGTTCCCTGCACCTTGGGGAAGTTTGCAATTCTGGAGAATCCTACAGCCCTCTCACTTTATGCCTTCCTGGTCATAGGGAAGCTGATCAAGTCCCTCCTGCGTGTGTACAGGGCTTCAGTCACTTGTCTAATGCAGCAATGTGTGGCATGCTGAGAAAGTCTGCAAATGTCACCAGTTGTGGCCTGAATTTAACCCGAGGTGTAGAACGACAGTGCCGCGGTGACTTTGGCCTTGATGGACAGTGCAGTAATGATGGTGCTGGCAGGCTGCAGATCTCCCCTTATCAGCTGGCATTACTCAGTGATAACCTCTTTGTGTCTTTGTGGAAGCGCAGTCTCCGAAGGCAGATGGTGTCGGACAAGTCGAGGTAAGACTGCTTCTCCCTGTACTTGCGTGGGGTGTAGCGTCTGGTCCTCCTCATCAGTCTGGCACATCTTACATTGGGCACGTAATGCTGTGGAGCGTACCTTCCGTGATCTTGAGTCTACTGCATGTAATTGGTCATCAAGAGAGGGTGAGAAAGGACAGGCCCCAATGCAATAGCTCTCTGTTTTCCACCGATTGGTCACAAACAATGAATGTCCTGACGAAGACACCTATTCAATTCCAATCGGTCACAGTATGGTCAAGCTGTTTGTACAGATGTTCACATCAACTCCAATGATCTCCAGAGTACATCCGCACTCCCCTGAGGTTGAAGCACAACAGCCTTTTA
The DNA here is from genome assembly GCF_044704955.1 of Pristiophorus japonicus. NCBI lineage: Eukaryota > Metazoa > Chordata > Chondrichthyes > Pristiophoridae > Pristiophorus > Pristiophorus japonicus. The sequence continues at coordinate 210,169,456 of NC_091981.1, read as the reverse complement.
AAGGATGTGACATGTGGTGTAGAACATGGCGTCCTTAACGCTGGGATTAGTTCTGGTTAGTTCCACTTTTTCTGGGCGGTTTTTTGGGCGTGCGATTTGTGTGCGAGGTGATGAAAGTGACGCTGGGCAATCTCACGGCCACTAGTTTCGATAAATATGCTCTTTACGACAAATAAAAGTGGGAGAACGGTATTATTGAATCTCGGCATTAAATCAGTGCGGAAATTAACATTGGGCAATACTATGGGCGTTGATTTCGCCCATTCTGATGATTCCGCCCCAAAAAAGTGGGTAGGCGGTATTATTTTTTCCCGGCGTTAAGCACATGAGGAAAGTAATGCTCGGCGATAAGTTTCCGAAAAATGCCCGTCAGTTTCCATTTTGTGGCTAAATGGGCGATAGATGAGCGTTATACATCATTTCAGCGGTAAAATGGGCATTAAGCATGCAAAGAAAGTGGAAAATCTAGCCCATCGAGCTTGGACCAGGGAATTTTCATCCCTACACTTTTAGCAATAAAAAAGACCTTTTACTAAATACTTCAAAATAAATGATTAAATTATATTAATTATATATGCAAATAGGAAACCTAACTGTTTTTACTCAAGGAAATGCAATATGTGACAATGGCGCACATTAATACTCCTGTAAAGCTATCTCCCATAACTCAGAATATAACTATATAAAAGCACTCACTTAAAGACATAATTTAAGACATCTGTAACATAAATATCATCTGGAGCCTTTAATTAGATTGTAACCTTCAGATAATTCCCTTGTATCTTATTATTTATAATGCATAGCTTCAATGTTTCTGGTTTTTGTGCAGCAGTGACTGTCTGTGGAAGTGCTGAGCCAATTGTCAATGTGCTTTACAGCCCTGATGTACGCTGACATTCACACAGGAGTTAATGACTCTGACATCATTCCCATAGGTTTATAGGGAAATAGTCTGCAGTATTTTCATCAGCCCAGCTGAGGTTTGAAATTGCTTCCAGTTGGCAGTTTTAACTAATAGCACAATTCCTGTGACAATTGTAAGTTGAAGCAACTGCCTTGCTGGTTAATACTGTCAAGCAGAAGCAATTTCAAAAAGCACATTGGACTGATGAAAAGGTAGCCAGGTGGTATGCTAATCTTAGCTATAAATTCTATGCCTAGTGCATATCTATCATCATTCATTTTGTGTCTTGCTGTTGTGCATATAGGGTGATTTCTCAGCTTTCTGATTGGTTTGATGTGTTTGTTGACAATGTTGTTGACCAATCATGAGGAAGGAGATGTGACACCTAACAAAAAAAAAATGAGTGCCATGAAACTCCCCAACCCCATAATGTATTGGTACGGTTTTCACCCACGTGCGTCAGCATTATCTGAGACTGGACTTCAAGATACCTCCTCCCTGGCTTTTTGGAACAAGTGTTTCTGGGAGGGATATAATTTAAAATGTGTGGTTTCTCTCCTTGAGTCCTTCCAGAAGGATTTTCAGCTTCTGATCTATTAACCATATTAAATGTAAAGAAATAATTATAAATTTAGATATTTCTGTTATATTATAAAGGGGAAATCTGTGGGTTACTAAAGGTGTCTAGGCTGAGCTGATGCTTACTACAATGGACTGAGTGCTGCTATGTGTTGTGAGGTGAAAGTCCTTTCATTCTTAGGACTCACAGCACAGTGCTCATCTAGCATACCTATGGAAACACATTAGGAAGATGCAGTCATTGCTATCTGCAACAAACACCATTTCAATGCCAACAAATGCCATGCTATGATATCGTAACACTTGATGTTTCCTATTGGTAGAATGCCACAAAATCATTGTGAATTGTGGGAAGGATTTAACTAGAGCTGCAGGCAGGTTGTGCATTTTGGATGGTGCGTGAGGGATCTGGTTAAGGTGCAGGTCATCTCCTCCTCTAGCATTTCCTACCACTGACGCTGCCTTTCTTCCCCTTTTCCGCTCCCCTGCATCTTTCCCTGGCCCTTGCTAACTTGTTGCATCCCCTTGTCCTCATTCTCCACCCTCTCCCCATCCCTCCTCCTGTGCTGCCACTTGCTTTAATCAGTTCCCTTCTGCTCCCACCACCCATTCCTCTTCTCAACAGCTTCCCCTTTGATGATCCTCTCAACACAAGCCTCGCCTCCCCACCCTCCCAATTCTCTTTCCACCTCTCAGCCACTTTTTATTCACCGTCCCTAGTTGCCCTGAATAGGTGGTGATACAACTGAGTGGTTTGCTCGGCCACTTCAGAGGGCAGTTAAGAGTCAACCACATGGGTGTGAGACTGGAGTCACTATAGGTAACATTGAGAAGGGCAGCAGGCAATGTTCCCTGTAATTCTTTTTGGGTGAATGGCCCCTTTAACGAGCGGCGTGACCCATTCAAATTTCCGTGCAAGTGCGGTTTTTGCATTGTAAAACCGGCGAGTGACCTGCGTGGGACCTCCAGACCACTGCATAGTCGCACGGCTTAATGGGAACATTGACGGCAAGTTTCCTTCCCTAAAGGACATCGGTAAATTTGTTTTCTGTACTGATACGAGCTTTTTATTTCCATTTTTCTTTCAAACTGAATTCAAATTCTCAAACTACCATGCTGGGATTAGAACTCATGTTCTCTGGATTATTAGTCCAGTATCCACAACAATGCTGTACCCAATTGGCCTGGGATTACGGAGACGTGGCTCCAGGATGAGCAGGGCTGGGAACTCAACATCCAGGGGTATTCAACATTCAGGAAGGATAGAATAAAAGGAAAAGGAGGTGGGGTAGCATTGCTGGTTAAGGAGGAGATTAAGGCAATAGTTAGGAAGGACATTAGCTTGGATGATGTGGAATCTATATGGGTAGAGCTGCAGAACACCAAAGGGCAAAAAACGTTAGTGGGAGTTGTGTACAGACCTCCAAACAGTAGTAGTGATGTTGGGGAGGGCATCAAACAGGAAATTAGGGGTGCGTGTAATAAAGGTGCAGCAGTTATAATGGGTGACTTTAATATGCACATAGATTGGGCTAACCAAACTGGAAGCAATACGGTGGAGGAGGATTTTCTGGAGTGCATAAGGGATGGTTTTTTAGACCAATATGTCGAGGAACCAACTAGGGGGGAGGCCATCTTAGACTGGGTGTTATGTAATGAGAAAGGATTAATTAGCAATCTCGTTGTGCGAGGCCCCTTGGGGAAGAGTGACCATAATATGGTGGAATTCTGCATTAGGATGGAGAATGAAACAGTTAATTCAGAGACCATGGTCCAGAACTTAAAGAAGGCTAACTTTGAAGGTATGAGGCGTGAATTGGCTGAGATGGATTGGCGAATGATACTTAAGGGGTTGACTGTGGATGGGCAATGGCAGACATTTAGAGACCGCATGGATGAACTACAACAATTGTACATTCCTGTCTGGCATAGAAATAAAAAAGGGAAGGTGGCTCAACCGTGGCTATCAAGGGAAATCAGGGATAGTATTAAAGCCAAGGAAGTGGCATACAAATTGGCCAGAAATAGCAGCGAACCTGGGGACTGGGAGAAATTTAGAACTCAGCAGAGGAGGACAAAGGGTTTGATTAGGGCAGGGAAAATGGAGTATGAGAAGAAGCTTGCAGGGAACATTAAGACGGATTGCAAAAGTTTCTATAGATATGTAAAGAGAAAAAGGTTAGTAAAGACAAACGTAGGTCCCCTGCAGTCAGAATCAGGGGAAGTCATAACGGGGAACAAAGAAATGGCGGACCAATTGAACAAGTACTTTGGTTCGGTATTCACGAAGGAGGACACGAACAACCTTCCGGTTATAAAAGGGGTCGGGGGGTCTAGTAAGGAGGAGGAACTGAGGGAAATCCTTATTAGCCGGGAAATTGTGTTGGGGAAATTGATGGGATTGAAGGCCGATAAATCCCCAGGGCCTGATGGACTGCATCCCAGAGTACTTAAGGAGGTGGCCTTGGAAATAGTGGATGCGTTGACAGTCATTTTCCAACATTCCATTGACTCTGGATCAGTTCCTATGGAGTGGAGGGTAGCCAATGTAACCCCACTTTTTAAAAAAGGAGGGAGAGAGAAAACAGGGAATTATAGACCGGTCAGCCTGACATCGGTAGTGGGTAAAATGATGGAATCAATTATTAAGGATGTCATAGCAGTGCATTTGGAAAGAGGTGACATGATAGGTCCAAGTCAGCATGGATTTGTGAAAGGGAAATCATGCTTGACAAATCTTCTGGAATTTTTTGAGGATGTTTCCAGTAGAGTGGATAAGGGAGAACCAGTTGATGTGGTATATTTGGACTTTCAGAAGGCGTTCGACAAGGTCCCACACAAGAGATTGATGTGCAAAGTTAGAGCACATGGGATTGGGGGTAGTGTACTGACATGGATTGAGAACTGGTTGTCAGACAGGAAGCAAAGAGTAGGAGTAAATGGGTACTTTTCAGAATGGCAGGCAGTGACTAGTGGGGTACCGCAGGGTTCTGTGCTGGGGCCCCAGCTGTTTACACTGTACATTAATGATTTAGATGAGGGGATTGAGTGTAGTATCTCCAAGTTTGCGGATGACACTAAGTTGGGTGGCAGTGTGAGCTGCGAGGAGGATGCTGTGAGGCTGCAGAGCGACTTGGATAGGTTAGGTGAGTGGGCAAATGCATGGCAGATGAAGTATAATGTGGATAAATGTGAGGTTATCCACTTTGGTGGTAAAAACAGAGAGACAGACTATTATCTGAATGGTGACAGATTAGGAAAAGGGGAGGTGCAAAGAGACCTGGGTGTCATGGTACATCAGTCATTGAAGGTTGGCATGCAGGTGCAGCAGGCGGTTAAGAAAGCAAATGGCATGTTGGCCTTCATAGCAAGGGGATTTGAGTACAGGGGCAGGGAGGTGTTGCTACAGTTGTACAGGGCATTGGTGAGGCCACACCTGGAGTATTGTGTACAGTTTTGGTCTCCTAACCTGAGGAAGGACATTCTTGCTATTGAGGGAGTGCAGCGAAGGTTCACCAGACTGATTCCCGGGATGGCGGGACTGACCTATCAAGAAAGACTGGATCAACTGGGCTTGTATTCACTGGAGTTCAGAAGAATGAGAGGGGACCTCATAGAAACATATAAAATTCTGACGGGGTTAGACAGGTTAGATGCAGGAAGAATGTTCCCAATGTTGGGGAAGTCCAGAACCAGGGGTCACAGTCTAAGGATAAGGGGTAAGCCATTTAGGACCGAGATGCGGAGGAACTTCTTCACCCAGAGAGTGGTGAACCTGTGGAATTCTCTACCACAGAAAGTTGTTGAGGCCAATTCACTAAATATATTCAAAAAGGAGTTAGATGAGGTCCTTACTGCTAGGGGGATCAAGGGGTATGGCGAGAAAGCAGGAATGGGGTACTGAAGTTGAATGTTCAGCCATGAACTCATTGAATGGCGGTGCAGGCTAGAAGGGCCGAATGGCCTACTCCTGCACCTATTTTCTATGTTTCTATGTTTCTATGAGTCACAGGGTCCTATGATAGCAAGAAAGGGATGGCTCGTGGAAGCACAGACAGCAGTGATTGTAATAAATGAAATTAAATTAAAATTAAATTAAATTAAAGGTTATGTAAATTTAAATTAATAAATTATAAAAAATAAAACTTTCTTGATGAAAAATATAAAAGTTATATCAATGAAAAACTTAAAATACAACTTACCTGCAGTGCTACGTTGAGGAGCAGACCTGAGGGAAGGAGCTTGGAGGAACAGCAGTACTACCAAGTATTGGGAGGACTAAATGGTAAGTATAGTGGTAAATATTCATAATTTACAGTTTATATATAAAGTTAAAAGTAATACGTACCTAGGTGTGACATCTGGACTTGACCGATAGGCATGGCACAATATTGTGATACAGGAAGGATAAAATGGAGAGGAACTCCCAGCTATACACAAAACTGAGGTCCTGGTCAGATGTTACTTTAGATCCTTGATCCTATCACAGTGAATTAATATTGAACTGTAGCTGCAGAGCTCAGTCAATTACCTAGCCATTTGAAGTGATAGCAAGGTGACACCTAATTACATTTTCACATACACTCTGCTGCTAAAAGCATCAGAAGAAGCTTGACAAACAATATTTCAGAAAGCCATGGAGCAGTGAATTCGGTTTGTAAAACTCTGAGTCAGCAGGTCAAAACGGTACAGAACCTTGAGCCCACCAGAGGCTGTGTTCTAAATTCTCAAGATGAGTGATGATAGGTCTGCTGTTCTGTTAACTGCAACAGCAGCACTATCCACACATCAAGATGAGAGTAGACTGAGTAGTGCAGTGCAATAAGTTTCATTAGTTTTCATTTAGTTCTGATCCACTATTTCCATTAATATAGAAACATAGAAAATAGGGGCAGGAGTAGGCCATTCGGCCCTTCGAGCCTGCACCACCATTCAATATGATCATGGCTGATCATGCAAATTCAGTACCCCATTCCAGCTTTCTTGCCATACCCCTTGATCCCTTTAGCCATCAGGGCCACATCTAACTCACTTTAAAAAAACAAGCCTGAAGGCTTTGTGTCTTAATGCAAGGAGTATCCGCAATAAGGTGGATGAATTAACTGTGCAAATAGATGTTAACAAATATGATGTGATTGGGATTACGGAGACGTGGCTCCAGGATGATCAGGGCTGGGAACTCAACATCCATGGGTAATCAACATTTAGGAAGGATAGAATAAAAGGAAAAGGAGATGGGGTAGCATTGCTGGTTAAAGAGGAGATTAATGCAATAGTTAGGAAAGACATTAGCTTGGATGATGTGGAATCTATATGGGTAGAGCTGCAGAACACTAAAGGGCAAAAAAGTTAGTGGGAGTTGTGTACAGACCTCCAAACAGTAGTAGTGATGTTGGGGAGGGCATCAAACAGGAAATTAGGAGTGCATGCAATAAACGTGCAGCAGTTATAATGGGTGACTTTAATATGCACATAGATTGGGCTAGCCAAACTGGAAGCAATACGGTGGAGGAGGATTTCCTGGAGTGCATAAGGGATGGTTTTCTAGACCAATATGTCGAGGAACCAACTAGGGGGGAGGCCATCTTAGACTGGGTGTTGTGTAATGAGAGAGGATTAATTAGCAATCTCATTGTGCGAGGCCCCTTGGGGAAGAGTGACCATAATATGGTGGAATTCTGCATTAGGATGGAGAATGAAACAGTTAATTCAGAGACCATGGTCCAGAACTTAAAGAAGGGTAACTTTGAAGGTATGAGGCGTGAATTGGCTAAGATAGATTGGCGAATGATACTTAAGGGGTTGACTGTGGATGGGCAATGGCAGACATTTAGAGACCGCATGGATGAATTACAACAATTGTACATTCCTGTCTGGCGTAAAAATAAAAAAGAGAAGGTGGCTCAACCGTGGTTATCTAGGGAAATCAGGGATAGTATTAAAGCCAAGGAAGTGGCATACAAATTGGCCAGAAATAGCAGCGAAACCGGGGACTGGGAGAAATTTAGAACTCAGCAGAGGAGGACAAAGGGTTTGATTAGGGCAGGGAAAATGGAGTACGAGAAGAAGCTTGCAGGGAACATTAAGGCGGATTGCAAAAGTTTCTATAGGTATGTAAAGAGAAAAAGGTTAGTAAACACAAATGTAGGTCCCCTGCAGTCAGAATCAGGGTAAGTCATAATGGGGAACAAAGAAATGGCAGACCAATTGAACAAGTACTTTGGTTCAGTATTCACTAAGGAGGACACAAACAACCTTCCGGATATAAAAGGGGTCAGAGGGTCTAGTAAGGAGGAGGAACTGAGGAAAATCTTTATTAGTCGGGAAATTGTGTTGGGGAAATTGATGGGATTGAAGGCCGATAAATCCCCAGGGCCTGATGGACTGCATCCCAGAGTACTTAAGGAGGTGGCCTTGAAAATAGCGGATGCATTGACAATCATTTTCCAACATTCCATTGACTCTGGATCAGTTCCTATCGAGTGGATGGTAGCCAATGGAACCACACTTTTTAAAAAAGGAGGGAGAGAGAAAGCAGGGAATTATAGACCGGTCAGCCTGACCTCAGTAGTGGGTAAAATGATGGAATCAATTATTAAGGATGTCATAACAGCGCATTTGGAAAATGGTGACATGATAGGTCCAAGTCAGCATGGATTTGTGAAAGGGAAATCATGCTTGACAAATCTTCTGGAATTTTTTGAGGATGTTTCCAGTAACGTGGACAAAGGAGAACCAGTTGATGTGGTATATTTGGACTTTCAGAAGGCTTTCGACAAGGTCCCACACAGGAGATTAATGTGCAAAGTTAGAGCACATGGGATTGGAGGTAGTGTGCTGACGTGGATTGAGAACTGGTTGTCAGACAGGAAGCAAAGAGTAGGAGTAAATGGGTACTTTTCAGAATGGCAGGCAGTGACTAGTGGGGTACCGCAGGGTTCTGTGCTGGGGCCCCAGCTGTTTACATTGTACATTAATGATTTAGACGAGGGGATTAAATGTAGTATCTTCAAATTTGCGGATGACACTAAGTTGGGTGGCAGTGTGAGCTGCGAGGAGGATGCTATGAGGTTGCAGAGTGACTTGGATAGGTTAGGTGAGTGGGCAAATGCGTGGCAGATGAAGTATAATGTGGATAAATGTGAGGTTATCCACTTTGGTGGTAAAAACAGAGAGACAGACTATTATCTGAATGGTGACAGATTAGGAAAAGGGGAGGTGCAATGAGACCTGGGTGTCATGGTACATCAGTCACTGAAGGTTGGCATGCAGGTACAGCAGGCGGTTAAGAAAGCAAATGGCATGTTGGCCTTCATAGCGAGGGGATTTGAGTACACGGGCAGGGAGGTGTTGCTACAGTTGTACAGGGCCTTGGTGAGGCCACACCTGGAGTATTGTGTACAGTTTTGGTCTCCTAACTTGAGGAAGGACATTCTTGCTATTGAGGGAGTGCAGCGAAGATTCACCAGACTGATTCCCGGGATGGTGGGACTGACCTATCAAGAAAGACTGGATCAACTGGGCTTGTATTCACTGGAGTTCAGAAGAGTGAGAGGGGACCTCATAGAAACGTTTAAAATTCTGGCGGGTTTGGACAGGTTGGATGCAGGAAGTATGTTCCCAATGTTGGGGAAGTCCAGAACCAGGGGTCACAGTCTAAGGATAAGGGGTAAGCCATTTAGGACCGAGATGAGGAGAAACTTCTTCACCCAGAGAGTGGTGAACCTGTGGAATTCTCTACCACAGAAAGTAGTTGAGGCCAATTCACTAAATATATTCAAAAGGGAGTTAGATGAAGTCCTTACTACTCGGGGGATCAAGGGGTATGGCGAGAAAGCAGGAAGGGGGTACTGAAGTTTCATGTTCAGCCATGAACTCATTGAATGGCGGTGCAGGCTAGAAGGGCTGAATGGCCTGCTGCTGCACCTATTTTCTATGTTTCTATGTTTCTAGCACAGCACACACAGCTTCCTAACATGGCAGGCAGCTCTGTCAGAAGTCTCTGGAAATCTGCCGGTTCTGTTTATTATTAACCCTGCACTTGCAGTATACAATACGTCCACATCCACAGTGTGGAGCTACAAACATTACTAGCTTACAGACATTATACTTCTCCCTCCTTAATGAAGAAGCCATCATAACAAACATCATACATAACTTTCATGTTTATACATAACACAGGATATAAATTTATTTTTTTTCCATATTTACAAATTTAACTTTACCACTTGTTTTCTGTTTCGAAGAGGATACCTTCGCTCTCGAACAGAACCTTCCAAACATGGTGTCGATTTTACACTCATTTGAGGCTCATCCTGAGGAACGATTTCCTCCACGGAATTTCCTTGATTTTCATTTGAACTTATTCTAACTTCAGGCTCTCTGTTTTCCTGACTTTCATTCTGATTCTCTCCTGGATTTGTTTCCAGTACATTGGATTTAGGATTTGCTACTGGTGTATCAAATCTATCTGATGAGTCAGAAATAATTGAATCATTCCCACCTTCAAATACTTCCATGTCTGTAGGTAAAATATGATCAACATGAACAAACCTAACCTGTCCATTATCCAACATCTTTACCAAATATGTGCGAAGACCACATATCTTCACCACTCTTCCTGGTAACCACTTTAACCATTTCTGGTGATGGTTCTTCACTCTCACCTTCTGGTTTAATTTCACACTTCTCTCTTTTACTCTACCTCTATCCTGATTCTCTTTCTGTCTTAATTGTGTCTCTTCTATAGATTGTGCCAAATTTGGCTTTAACAACGAGAATCTGGTTCGTGGCTGTTGTTTGAGAAACAACTCTGCTGGTGTTCTACCAGTAGTTGTATGAGGAGTATTTCAATATGTAATCAAAAAATTAGCCAATTTGTGATCCAATGACAACTGTTGTTTCCTTGGATTTGGCTCTAACATTTATTTTATGAGGGCACGTTTTATAATTTGTACAGTGCGCTCTGCTGGTATGGTGGAACCTTGGTATGTTTCACACCATATTTGCTCATGAATTGTGCAAATTCCTCTGAACAGAATTGTGGTCCATTATCCAAAACAATTTCTTCAGGGAGGCCAAATGAAGAAAATAATTTTCGTAAAATGTCCAATGCTTTACTTGTTGTTATTTTCTACATTGGAAACACCTCAACCCACTTCGAATGGCTATCAATCACAATGAACAATTGTTGTCCTTCTAACTCAACAAAATCAATATGTAGCCTTTGCCACACCCTGGGAGGCCATTTCCATGATTGCAATGGTAGTGGTGATGGTTGCTTGCTTACCGATTGACATGTTGTACACTGACTCACGATGTACTCTGTAACTTTATCAAGACCTGGCCATCATAAATAACTGCGTGCAAAACTCTTGGTCAAGCACATTCCCAGGTGCTGGTCATGGAGGTCTCCTAATAATTTGGACCTGAATTTATTTGGTACAACCACTTTTGCACTCCACATGATCCAATCTTTATCGACTGATAATTCATTCCTACGAATGAAGAATGGATGTGTATCTTTGTCTGTTACCTGGTTTGGCCATCCATTTGCAATATAATCATACACATTTGACATCACTGGGTCACGTTTGGTTGCTCTACCAATCTCTTCAGCTTGACTGGCAGTTCATCAATGTATGAAAAATAAAACACTTCTTCCCTATCGGGTGTAACTTGTGATGGGGAAGGCAATCTAGACATTGCATCAGTATTACTGTGATCAACTGATCGTCTGTATTCAATATCATATGTATATGCTGAAAAAATCAAAGCCCATCTCTGCATTCGGGCTGCAGCTAATGTTGGAATTGGGGACTTTGGATGGAGGATTGCTGTTGGGAGCTTATGGTCCGTAACGATGGTAAACTTATGACCATACAAGTATTTGTGAAACATCTTGACCACAAAAATTAATGCCAAAGCTTCCTTTCAATTTGCGCATAATTACTCTCACTGGCACTGAGAGTGCATGAAACAAAAGCAATTGGTCTCTCCTCCCCACTACTTAATACATAAGAGATTACTGCCCCAACTCCATACGGAGAGGCATCACATGCTAGCTTAATCTTCTTAGATATGTCATTGTGAACTAACATGGTGCTCTCTACCAATTTGCTTTTACACTCCTTGAATGCTATATTGCTTTCTTTTGACCACTTCCAATGGACCTGTTTTTTCAAAAGTTCATTTAGTGGATGTAATACTGTAGCCAAATTTGGTAGGAACTTCCCATAATAGTTCAAAAGACCCAAGAATGAACAAAGTTCAGTGACATTCTTGGGAGTGGGTGCATTTCTAATTGCATCCAATTTTTCCATGGTTGAATGTAAACCATCTTTGTCTACTCTGTACCCCAAGTACTCCACTGAGTTTTTAAATAACTTACACTTATGAGCAGACACTCATACTCTGTGCTTCTCTAGCCGTTTGAGGACTTCATTCAATATGTTATTATGAATTTGCCTATTTGGTGCTGAAATTAGTATGTCATCCAAATAACATACTACCCCTTCAATACCTTGCAAAATCTGGTTCATCACCCCTTGGAATATGGCAGGCGTGGAAGACACTCCAAACGGTAGCCTATTAAATTGATATAGGCCTAGATGAGTATTTATAGTCAAACATGACTTGGACTCCTCATCTAGTTCAAGCTGTAAGTAGGCATTCGTACGATCCAGTTTTGAGAAGATCTGACCACCTGTCAGTGTTGTGAACAAATCTTCTATATTCGGCAACGCATTGGGGACATTACCCTCTAGAACCTGGTTTACGGTTACTTTATAATCACCACACAATCTTACCTTACCATCAGACTTAGGTACAACAACAATGGGTGTAGCCCAATTACATCGATCTATCTTACAAATAATGCTCTCAGTCTCTAGTCTTTTGAGTTCTTGCTCAACTTTCTCCTTGAGTGCATATGGTACGGAATGTAGCTTGTAGTAAACCGATCTAGCATCCTTCTGTACCCTGACACTCGCCTTGAAGCCTTGGATCGGAATGCCCGTTTCACAGGACACCTTCGGATACTTCTTGATCACCTCATCCATTGATGAAAATCTCGCTTCCACACAGAAAATCTTACTCCAATCCAGCTTCAGAGAACTCAACCAATTTCTTCCTAGTAAGGCAGACTTGTCTCCTTTGATTACTATTAGAGGCAAGTTCTGAAATTGATCTTTATATTTCACTGGTACGATGATTTGACCGACCACAGGAATTTTCCCTCCCGAGTAGCCTCGCAGCTCTATCTTGGATTTCTCCAGTTGGCAATTATGCAATTTGTCGAGGTACAATGACTCCGGTACTATACTCACGGATGCACCCGTGTCAATTTCCATTGGTATCTTGAATCCCGCAACATCTATGTGGATTTTGATGCTTTCCAAATCGCTGTCCGTTAACCTCGTGCTCCTGATGACATGTAACTCTAACATCTCCTCGTCCTGTTGTTGTTCTTCCATGCTATGTAGACTCTTGGGATTTCTACTCATAGCTTTGAATGCTGGACTCATAGCTTTAAAAGCTGCTTTACCCTTCAGTCGGCATGCCTTCGCAAGATGCCCAGTCTTTCTGCAGAAGAAACACTCTGCCTTCACGTATGGACAACTTTGAGCAATGTGTTGTCCCAGGCACCTATAGCACGATTTCGACGCTCTGATAGAATTTCAAGTTCCTGAGACTTTCGGCCATGCCCGTCTTTTACTTTGAACCTGCAGGTGATTTACCTCGGTTGACTGATGACCATAATCATTATTTAATTCTCGGGAATATTGTTTGGCCATGCCCATCGACCTCGCTGTCTGACAAGCAATCTCAAAAGTCAAGTCATCCGTCGTCAATAACTTCCTTCTGATCGCATCATTTTTCATCCCACAAACAAAACGATCCCGTAATACTCGGTTTTGAAAGTTTCCAAAATTACAGTACATCGATAGTTTTTTTAATGCTATGATGTAATCACTGATACTTTCATCAGACTTTTGATTCCGAATCCCGAAACGATAGCTTTCAGCAATTTCTAACGGTTTGGGTTATAGTGCTGCTCCAGCTTCGTTAAAATCTCTAAGTGTTGTGTCCTTTGGCTCGTCAGGTAAAGCAGATTTAAAAGACTGTCATATAATGCCGGACCTGCCTCTTTCATACGTTCCAACACAGTCCAGTTCTGGACTGCATTGTCTGGAACTTCGATTATGTTATTTGCAGTGAAATACATTTCTAGCTGATTCACATATGCTTTTAAACATTCCCGGTCGTGTCTATATTCACCCAAATATCCCAATACACCTGCCATTTTAATCTCCAGCTGTTCACATCATGTGCTGTATTTTACCTTGGATTTTGTAGCTTTTTTCGAAAGACAGAAACTTCCAAAGTCTCTCTGTCGGCTGGCTGAATCCTTCACCAACAAAAATTAAGCTTTAAACCATCCGAAAAATCCCATCTTCCATCGCCAAATGTGATATATTCACAGAGCACAGCACACACAGCTTCATAACATGGCAGGCAGCTCTGTCGGAAGTCTCTGGAAATCTGCCAGTTCTGTTTATTATTAACCTTGCACTTACAGTACACAATACGTCCACATCCAGAGTGTGGCGCTACAAACATTACAAGCTTACAGACATTACAGTCGAGAATTCCATAGGTTCACAATTCTCTGAGTGAAGACATTTCTCCTCATCTCGGTCCTAAATGGCTTTCCCCTTATCTTTAGACTGTGACCCCTGATTCTGGACTTCCCCATCATCGGGAACATTCTTCCTGCATCTAACCTGTCCAATCCCATCAGAATGTTATATATTTCTGTGAGATCCCCTCTCATTCTTCTAAATTCCAGTGAATATAAGCCTAGTCGATCCAATCTTTCTTCATATGTCAGTCCTGCCATCCCGAGAATCAGTCTGGTGAACCTTTGCTGCACTCCCTCAATAGCAAGAATGTCCTTCCTCAGATTAGGAGACCAAACTGTACACAATATTCAAGGTGTTGTCTCACCAAGGCCCTGTATAACTGCAGTAAGACCTCCCTGCTCCTATACTCAAGTTCCCTTCCCATGAAGGCCAGCATGCCATTTTCTTTCTTTACTGCCTGCTGTACCTGCGTGCCTACCTTCAATAACTGATGTACCACGACACCCAGGTCTCGTTGCACCTCCCCTTTTAATAATCTGTCACCATTCAGATAATATTCTGTCTTCCTGTTTTTGCCACCAAAAAGTGGATAACCTCACATTTATCCACATTATACTGCATCTGCCATGCATTTTCCCATTCACCTAACCTGTCCAAGTCCCCTTGCAGCCTCCAGCATCCTTCTCGCAGCTCGTACTGCCACCCAGCTTAGTGTCATCTGCAAACTTGGAGATATTACATTCAATTCCTTCGTCTAACTCATTAATGTATATTGTAAATAGCTGGGGTCCCAGCACTGAATCCTGCGGCACCCCACTAGTCATAGGAGTAGACCATTCAACCCTTTGAGCCTCGTCTACCATTCAATTCGACCATAGCATTTCTGTGCCTCAACTTCATTTCCCCACCTATGCTCTATATTCCTTTATACCCTTACCTAATAAAAATATATCGATCTCAATCTTGATCATTTCAATTGACTCAGCATCCACAGCCTATTGGGAGAGCAGGTTCTAGCTTTCTGCTAACCTTTGTGCGAAGAGGTGCTTCCTGATTTCACTCCTAAATGGCTTAGCTTTAATTTTAAGATTATGCCCTCTTTTTCTGGATTCCCTCACCAGAGGAAATATTTTCCTTTTATCTACCTTTTTGAATTGCTTAATGAATTTAAATATCCTGAATAGATCACCACTCAATCCTCCAAACTCAATGAAATATAAGGCAAGCTTAAGCAAATTGTCCCCATAATTTAAGCCTTTAAGCTTTGGTATGAATCTGCCCTATACCCTTTCCTAGGCCAATTTATCTTTTCTGAGGTGCCTAAAACTGAATGCAGTATCCAGATGTGGTCTGACCAAGGCTCTCTACACCTGAAGCATCACTTCCTCACTTTTGAATTCCAACCCTCTTGAGATAAAGGCCAACATTCCATTAGCCTTTCAGATTACGTGTACCTGTGCACTAGCTATTAGTGATTTTTGTACATGGACACCTAAACCCCTTTGCTCCTCCACAGCTCCGAGGAGTCAAAATTCAGTTTCTACCACCACCCGTTACCGTGCGCGGGAGGCGGCTAATGGGCGGGAAGGCCTACCATCGATGATAAGCGGCGTCCATGCCTGCGCAGAAATTCAGTAGGCTCTTTGGCAGAGGCACCAAGAGCGAACACTGCGCTGGCTAACACCACCAGCATGCAATGTCTCCTTGGTGCCTCTATCGCGGTATTTAGTTTGAATATCGGCCTTCCCGGCAGGCGTTCTTACAGCTTGGAAAAAGTGGTGAGTAAGCAGCGGAACTCAAGCGGAATCGCCCAGAGAGCAAGGTAAGTTTATTTATTTATTTATTTATTCATTTTTTTTTCATTAGTTGTAACAGTGGGGAAGTTTGTGTGTGGATCGGAGAAGTTTGAGGTTCTTTTTCTTTCTTCTTTTTTCTTCCCGTTTTCCAGCTAGCATGGCAGCAGTCTCCCGATGTGAAATTCAGGCAGCCTCCTGAGCTCCTGCCTGAGGATGAGTGTGCAATGCCACTTTTAGCGCTGCTCTCATCTTTGGGCATAAAAACTTAATTTGGCAGTTGGAGCCTGCACCAAACGCTTGGCGGTAAAATCAGCACTCAGGTGGTAACACCGCCTCGAAAACGGCGGTACCGAATTTTGGCCCCCTAGTCTCTCACTATTATGAAAATACTCTGATTTGTCTGTCTCAGATCCAAGGATTTCTTCTGTGTAAGAAATATGAACAACGGTAATCAGGATGTTATTTACCTGTAAACCATACAACAGCTGGAAGATAGACTCAGTATAATCAACTGCGTAATGGAAATAATGCTCTTATTATTCAAAATTGCCTTTAATAAGCTTGTGTTTACATGCTGTTGTTGAAAAGGCTGAAAAACAAACACAAAAAGACAAAATGCCTCCTCTCAAATTGTCTTTGTCTTCGACTAAGGGTAGGAGCAGCCAGGATTATTGAGGAGTTTTTAATTCATAATATTTTTCATTGCTTCTATGTAAACCAGTTAGAACACTAGGGGCTAGACTTTCCTAAGAGCCCCTCAACGCCCGATTGCCCGCCCAGAAAATCCGCTAACATTTTGTAAGTAACACTGGGGAAAATTTCCACTTTTAAGTTAAAAATAATTGCCTGGCGAGAAAATGGATCTTGCACCATTATTCTTGGTGGTTTTCTCAGCGGTTAAGGGGAAACTAAATAAAACGGGCGTTTTTTAAAAATTTTATCCGAGCTGCGGTTGGGCTTAGGGAGGGGGAAAATTTCACTAAAAAAAAGTTTAAAAACATTCCCAAGACACTTTTACATCCAATTGCCATTTTATAATAAAAAAATAAAGAACCTTTAATTTATCTTTCTTTGCTGAGTAATCACCTACTGCCCTGTTTAAGCAGCTTTCACAGGGCGGTTCCCTCGGTGATTTGGACGGGCTTCCGTTGAGACCAAACTTACACCCTGGCGATTTTCTCGGTGGTGCACGTCAGCGGTTCGGTCCTGGCGGGCATTTTCAGATTTGGGCGATACCATTGAAAAACAAAGGGGGAAACTTTTGCCGAAAAAAAAAACAGCTGTATTGCCGAGAAAATCACCGAGAATCCGCCGAAAATGAAAGGAGAGTTTAGCCCATGGAACACATTGAGGTTATGAGGGCTTCTGCTTATATCTACTCCTATTGAGTAACCATCAAATCTGAAATTGTCAGCTTTCTGCTTGTTACTATTTCTACGTCTTACTATTTATGGTAACAGTTTACACAATATCATTATGCCATTAGTTTCTTCATTAAATTATCCTAAAATTATCACTGAAATTAGATATTTTATATTTAATATTAATGAATTTGTCTCTTCTGTGTAAGCCTTTCATGGTGAATATTTTAATGGTAAAGATTTCAGCCAAGAAATTGCTGTTGGCTGTATTAGCAAACATTTAACACATAGAAACATAGAAACATAGAAAATAGGTGCAGGAGTAGGCCATTCGGCCCTTCTAGCCTGCACCGCCATTCAATGAGTTCATGGCTGAACATGCAACCTCAGTACCCCTTCCCGCTTTCTCGTCATACCCCTTGATCCCCCTAGTAGTAAGGACTTCATCTAACTCCCTTTTGAATATATTTAGTGAATTGGCCTCAACAACTTTCTGTGGTAGAGAATTCCACAGGTTCACCACTCTCTGGGTGAAGAAGTTTCTCCTCATCTCGGTCCTAAATGGCTTACCCCTTATCCTTAGATTGGTGTCATGTCCATTTGAAGGTTATTTTATCTTGTTAATAAAAGCAAGTGAGCTGAAATACTGCGAGGGTTCCACCAGGGTTTGACTATAACTTCAGTGGGAGACTAGTAGATGGTATTTCAAACCCCAGGTTACTAAAATAACAGACAGACGAACGACATTCGGACATGGTAATTGTCCATCTATTACTATCACAAACTAATTTCTTGGCTTTCATTTTTACATAATCCATCATCATCCTAGGCATTCCCTCGAAATTGAGGAAGACTTGCTTCCTTCTAATCCAATTTCTTATTCTCACTAAAGAAAAGAACTGGGGCTGTTGCAGGTACATTGTATAGATTTATTTTTGTTTTCATTAACTCAATAATTTCCTCTCAATTATTTCGACATTATTCTATCTGGAAATGTCTCCTTTTAAAAATGAATGATGAAATTTGCCTGTTAATGAAGAATGGGAGTGTGTCTGTTTTAATTGTAATTAATGACCCATTAACAACATTGCAAGAATGAGAGACTTTGTAGTATACGATTTCTAAAAATGCGATTTTGTTACCAGATTGTTATTTATGGAGAATGTTTCCCATTTTTTAATAAAAGAGAAATCTCATTCCTAAAGAACTGGCATTTCCCATTTTTTGCTGACTAGATAGGTTGTTGCTCTTTATAACTTTCGGGTTCTTCTGAAACTATGCTCATACTTTCTGGAGCTCTGTTTCCATTCCTCTACCTATGACTTTCCTCCTGCTTTCAAAAGTTTACTTAAGAACCCCCTTTGCCCTCCCAATTCTTCTCTTGTTTTCTTGCTCCTACTCAGTGTCTAATCGTTGTCCTATAGCCTACTCTGACAAATCTCTTTTCTTTTATTCGTTCAATGGATGTAGTGTCGCTGGTAAGGACAGCATTTATTGCTCTTCCCTAACTGCCCTTGAGAAGGTGGTGATGAGCCGTCTTCTTGAAGCGCAGCAGTCCATTTGGTGAAGGTACTCCCACAGTGCTTTTAGGGAGGGAGCTCCAGGATTTTGACCCAGCAACAATGAAGGAACGGCGATATATTTCCAGGTCACGATGGTGTGTGACTTGCAGGGGAGCATGGAGGTGGTGGTGTTCCCATACGCCTGCTGCCCTTGTCCTTCTAGGTGTCGAGGTTGCGGGTTTGGGAGGCAGTATACCCAGCCTCTAACCTGCTCTTGTTCCCACAATATTTATGTGGCTGGTCCAGTTAAAATTCTGGTCAATCGTGAGCCCCTAAATGTTGGTGGTGGGAGATATGGTGATGGTAATGCCGTTGAATGCCATGGGGCAGTGGTTAGACATTCGCTTGTTGGAGATAGTCATTACCTGGCACTTGAGTGGCGCAAATGTTACTTGCTTCTTATCAGCCCAAGCCTGAATATCGTTCAGATCTTGATGCATGTGAGCATGAGCTGCTTCATTATCTGACGAGTTGCAAATGGCAATGAACACTGTGCAGTCATCAGCGAACATCCCCACTTCTGACCTTATGATGGAGGGAAGGTCATTGATGAAGCAGCTGAAGATGGTTGGGCTTAGGACACTGCCCTAAGGAACTCTTGCAGCGATGTCCTTTGACTTTGATTGACCTCCAACCACCACAACCATCTCCCTTTGTGCTAGCTATGACTCCAGCCAGTGGAGAGTTTTCCCTCTGATTCCCATTGACTTCAGTTTTACTAGGGCTCCTTGATGCCATACTGGGTCAAATGCTGCCTTGATGTCAAGGCAGTCACTCTCACCTACCTCTGCAATTCAGTTCTTTTGTCCATGCTTGGACCAAGGCACCATGAGGACTGGAGCAGAGTGGTCCTGACAGAACCCATACTGGGCATCAGTGAGTAGGTTATTACTCACTAATGCACTGTTGACAACACCTTCCATCACTTTGCTGATGATTGAACGTAGACTGATAGGGCAGTAATTGGCAGTATTGGATTTTTCCTGATTTTTGTTGACAGGACATACCTGGGCAGTTTTCCACATTGTCGGATAGATGTCAGTGTTGTAGCTGTACTAGAACCGCTTGGCTAGAGGCGCGGCTAATTCTGGTGCACAAGTCTTCAGCACGACAGCAGGGATGTTGTCGGGGCCCATCGCCTGTGCTGTATCCAATGCATTCAGCCATTTCTTGATATCACATGGAGTGAATTGAATTGGCTGAACGCTGGCTTCTGTGATGGTGAGGACCTCAGGAGGTTGCTAATGGGGATTATCCACTTGGCACTTCTGGCTAAAGATTGTTGCAAACACTTCAGCCTTGTCTTTTGTATTCATGTGCTGGTCTCTGCCAGCATTGAGGATGGGGTTATTCATGGAACCTCCTCCCGTTAGTTGTTTAATGGTCCACCACCATTCATGACTGGGTGTGGTAGGACTGAAGAGCTTTGATCTGATCCATTGATTGTGGGATCGCTCAGCCCTGTCTATGGCATGCTGCTTCTGCTGTTTAACATGCATGTAGTCCTGTGCTGCAGCTTCCCCAGGTTGGCAGCTCATTTTTAGGTACGCTTGCTGCTGCTCCTGGCATGCTCTTCTGCACTCCTCATTGAACCTGGGTTGGTCACTTGGTTTGATGGTAATGGTAGAGTGAGGGATATGCCAGACCATGAGGTTACAGATTGTGGTGGAATACAATTCTGCTGCTGCTGATGGCCCACAACACCTCATGGATGCCCAGTTTTGAGCCGTTGATCTGTTCTGAATCTATCCCATTTAGCACAGCGATAGTGCTACACAATACGATGGATGGTGTCCTCAGTGTGAAGGTGGGACTTCGTCTCCACAATGACTGTGCGGTGGTCACTGCTACCAATGCTGTCATGGGCAGATGCATCTGTAACATGTAGATTGGTGAAGATGAGGCCAAGTATTTTGTTCACTTGTGTTAGTTCTCTCACCACCTGCTGCAGGCCCAGTCTGGCAGCTATGTCCTTCAGTATTTGGCCAGCTCAGTCAGTAGTGTTGCTACTGAGCCACTCTTGTTGATGGACATTGAAGTCCCCCACCCAGAGTACATTCTGTGCCCTTGCTACTCTCAGTGCTTCTTCCAAGTGGTGTTCAACATGGAGGAGTATTGATTCATCAGCTGAGGGAAGGCGGTAGATGGTAATCAGCAGGAGGTTTCCTTGCCCATGCTTGACCTGAAGCCACGAAACTTTATTGGGTCCAGATTCTATGTTGAGGATTCCCAGGGCCACTCCTTCCCGACTGTATACCACTGTGTCTCCAGCCCTGGTGGGTCTGTCCTACCAGTCTGGATCATTATTCCAGGCCTCTGGTCCAGTAACATTATCACTATGCAACCGTTCCCATACATGTGAAGAGAGTTGTGGAAATGTAGGTTGTTGCTTGTGAACACATTATAGAGCTTCTTTAAATGGCTTCAAAGACATACTTAGTTGAAGCCTCTTTTGGCTGGAATTTCCACAGGGGTTCTCCTGATAGTCCACTGTAATTTCAGCGGAAACTCTGGAGAAATTATGTAAATGGCTATTTGCACCATTTCACTGGGGTGTCCACTGGTCTGCTGCTGATGATGGGGAGAGGCCCCATGGAAATTCTATCTCTTTAAGTTTAATGGTTAGAGCAGTGATTGGGTTGATTACCATTGGTTGGCCTTTTTGTTACACTTGGTTAATCAAGTGTCCTCAATGTTTGACTGAACAGCTCTGACCAGAAGGCAGTGACATCATTGCACAATTAGCCATCTCAGCAGGAGCCAAGACAGGAACGCCAAATGCATTAATTAAGGCTGTTAATAACTCCTGCTGTTAGCTTTTTCATAACATTTTGTATAAAAATATCTAATAGCAGAGTGATAAACAGCAGTAATAAAACAAACACCTTTGCTTCCAATCCCATTGAGCTGTCTCAGAGCCTGTTGCCTCCAGCTAACCGCTTCTAAAAATGAAATATGCTACAAACTCTGTTTCTAAAGGGAAATTATATTCCACTGAATTATCCGTAATGCCTAAATATTATAAAGAGTGATATGGATAGCTGGCATGGTCTGGTTGGGCTGAATGGTCTGTTTCTGTGCCGTATATCCTACATCCTATGTAATAGCTGTACTGTGCTGGGTGTTTATATCGGTCACACCTTATTACTCTGTTGGTTAGAGATAGTCTTGTTTTGTATTGAGCTCTCACAACTGTGGCATCATGAAGTTCTACTCCAGTGACGTCACGAATGAGAATGGTGGATCATATGCTGTTACATCAGGTACACCAGCTCTGTATAAAGTGATGCTTGGCTGAAAATCTGTGATGCTTTGGCATACTCCCGCTGTAACTTTGGTGGGAGTGAGCCAGAAGGACTGTAAATTAGGTCGAGGCACAGATTTGTCCTATGTAGGGGATTCTGATGTAGATGGCTTCTTGGGGCAGGGTGGGGGTGCTTTAACCTAACTCAAATAAGGACAGCGGTGTCAGGATAGGTGGAGTCCAGTTCAGGATTGTGCCTGGACCTTCAAAGAGGAACAAGTTTAAAAAATATATATATATCAATTTGGCCCCTTTACAAATGCGGTTGCTGGAAGCAGTGTAAAGATGATGTGGCACTACCCCCTCCCACCCCCAATCACAGCTGACCAATCTTACTCTGGACATTCGTGCATCTTCAGTTGGCAGGGACCTCAGCAGCATCGCTCGTGGGTTAGCTGGCCATCATTGACATGCATAACTTGCTACCTTTCCCTGACTCTGTTAAACTTGGCCGGGTCAATGGCAGAGGTCCAAAATGGATACACCTCTGCCTGCATTTTCAGGCCCACAATGTCTGCTGACATCTTTGCTTGACAAGCAATTCTAAATAGCAACAGAGGTAGCTAATAAACTTCTGTTTTTATTAAGTAAGTGTGCAGTTATCTTCTTTTATGACATTTAAGGTATATTGGTGAGCCTTTAAATATTTTTAAATTGATAACTGAACCATAATAATAACATTGTTATAATACATTACATTTTACTCCAGGCCTGACCTTCAATAAAAATTCCTGTCCTCGATTAGAATCTCCTTCCCATTCTTTATTATTTGGGCCCAAGGAGAAACCTTTGTTAATCTTGTAATCCCTTTGTCAGTAATGATGGAGACTTAACATTGTTCAAAATTTTCATTGCATGATAGCTAATCATGTAAAATATTCACAGAATAGCAAACTAAAATTCTTCTAGTGATAATAATCATCAGTAATGTTAAGCCTCTATAAAAGCAGACCAAAAAAATGCAGTGCTCAATTTTTACCTTTCTAATTACTTTGCACTCCTTTTTTTGTGAAAATTACATTTATTCCATGGTTTACACCAGCCAAAATGTCCTGCAATACTTTATGCAATGTAGACAAAATGTTACTGGTGTTATGAAAGCTAAGGAACATTAATTAGGAAATATGGTAATGTTAGTCACAACACTGGAAGCTCTTTTCCACTCTATTCGTTTGAGGCATTAATAATAATAATACATTTTTTTAAAACTTCATGTTGTCTTATATCCAAGACCTTTGTGTTCCTCCTATTCTGGCCTTTGGTGCATCCCCAATTTCCATCATCCCATCATTGGTGGCTGTGCCTTCAGCTGTCTGGGCCCTAAGTTCTGGAATTCCCTCCCTAAACCTCTCCGCCTCTCTAGCTCTCTCTCCTCCTTGAAGATGCTCCTTAAAACCTACCTCTTTGACCATGCCTGGTTCACCTGTCCTAATATCTCTTTATGTGGCTTGGCGTCAAGTTTTGTCCGATAATGCACCAATGAAGCGCCATGGAACATTTTACTATATTAAAGGTGCGATATAAATTCAAGTTGTTGTTGAGGTATTGCAGTCAGATTGAGAAAGTATATGTTTACTGGCGGTATTTGGGCAGCAGGCTGTATTTTCTGGAAACATGAAAACAATTGAAGGATATGGTGAGAAGCTGGGTAGTTCGAATTGAAATTAAACAAAAATGGATAGGCTTGATGGGCCTCATGGCTTTTTCCTTACATTCACTCGGAATGATCCCTAAGAATGCTAAAATGGGAGGCAATCCATGGTCATGTGGGTGATAACTGCTGCCAAGAGGACAGATTAGAAATCGATGCATATTGGGACCAGTGGCGTAAGCAAAAAGAAATGACAGGTACCACTGCTACTGCTAATTACAGGCATGTTCCCATGTTCCTATGTATTAATCCAAGGTCTTGTCCGACTGAGCACTTCACAGAATCATAGAATGGTTACAGCACAGAGAAAGGCCATTCGGCCCAGCAAGCCCATGACAGCTCTCTGCAACAGCATCTCAGTTAGTCCCACTCTCCCGCCCTTTCCCCGTGGCACTTCAACATTTTTATCTTTCAAGTACTTATCGAATTCCATACTTCATAATTGAAACACTGTTAATATTTTTAATGGCCTGAAATGAATCTTTGAGAATTTAATCTCCAGTTTGTTTGAAAGTGTTTTGGAAAAACTCAAAAGCAACTCAAAAATCCTCATAGATTGAACAGTCTCGCCCTTTGTGGTTCAATTCTGAAACCAGGTTATACATGTTGGGAAATTCTGTAAACTGCATGGGAATGCACAAGGTTGGAAGCTCTATGTAACCTTTGGAGGGCTTCCAGGAGAGCCTGAGGCTACTTTAAGGATGGCATTGGAAGACACACATAACAGTGCATCATCATCATCATCATAGGCAGTCCCTCGGAATCGAGGAAGACTTGCTTCCACTCCTGAAGTGAGTTCTTTGGTGACTGAACAGTCCAATACGAGAGCCACAGTCTCTGTCACAGCTGGGACAGACAGTCATTGAGGAAAGGGGTGGGTGGGACTGGTTTGCCGCATGCTCCTTCCGCTGCCTGCGCTTGATCTCTGCATGCTCTCGGTGTTGAGACTCGAGGTGCTCAACGCCCTCTTGGATGCACTTCCTCCACTTAGGGCGGTCTTGGGCCAGGGACTCCCAGGTGTCAGTGGGGATGTCGCACTTTATCAGGGAGGCTTTGAGGGTGTCCTTGTAGCGTTTCCGCTGCCCACCTTTGGCTCGTTTGCCATGCAGGAGCTCCGAGTACAGCACTTGCTTTGGGAGTTTCGTGTCTGGCATGCGAACTATGTGGCCTGCCCAGCGGAGCTGATCAAGTGTGGTCAGTGTTTCAATGGGTAAATTAAATCATGTTATTGTAAAGTATGTAATTTATATATTTTTATTTTGGACATTAAAGATTTGAGTTAATAAGAAAAAATCACAGACAACATTTTTTTCTAAAAGCATTTTGAATGATTTGATTGGTTCATCAACAGGCAACTGTTTAGATTGGAAATTTCAATTAAAAATGTTTACATATACAGGGTTCAATTTTCCCCAGTGCCGTTTTTAGGCGTATTGCCAGAGTTACGCCTGTTTTTCTTGGCCCCAACTACTCCCCCCCCCAAAAAGTAGCAAGTTTCCCCATTCTATTTTTGAAATTGGTGCCTCACAGCCTGTCCTGTAGCTTCAGAGGGGTGGAACCTGATGTCTGCACCGAAAAAACGCTACCCCACTTCTGCGCATGCGGGAAAATAAAGGGACATTTTTGATGTGATTCCTATGGGGGCGCAAACCCAGTACAGCTCCCGGTCTGCATTCGGCCATTTTTAAAGAGCCAGCTGTGTGTGAGAACTTTAATTCTCATTGGAAAAATCGGAGCTGCAATACAAGGTGCAACGCGGTGCAAGGACCAAGAATTTCTTACAGGAAGAAGTGGAGGCACTAGTTACTGTGATTGAGGGCAGATGGCAAGAGCTGGGCACCAGCAGAGGTCACATAAAAGTTCCACCAAAAGAAATGAAGAAACGCTGGAACCATCTTGCAGAAGATTACTGTGTAATGGTGACCACCCTGAGGTCTGGAGGCCAGTGCAAAAAGTGGCAGAACCTTGGTCAAATAGTTAGTGTAAGTAATATTTTCATTTATACAATGGAATTGAAATTGTAAATGTGATCATCTGTATGTCCCACTCAGCAGAAAGACACCCTCTCTAAAATGCTATATTTTCATCTTTGCAGAGGAAGGTGGCACACAACAAATGAGAAAGAACTCGAACAGGAGGAGGCCCGGAAAATCTGCAGACACTGACCCCCCTGGAAGAGAGGGTCGTTGCTTTGATGGGTCCTGCCTGGAGAAAAGTAACCACCACTGCACAAGCTGGGCCCACAAACGAGGGAGAGGGTAAGTCATACAAATGACACGGTCTGGCTTTGCTAAATGTTAAGTACTGTGCGGGCAAGCCATGCCTCGGTTCATGGGGATGTCTCTGTCAGCTATGCTTCGGTTGATGCAATGTGCTATCATTCAGCGTGGTCTTTCAAATGAGCCTGCTGTCTGCGCTGTGTGAGCCTACTCATGCCACCCACCCTGTCCCCTCCTCTGCTGCTAACCATTTGTCTGTTCTGTTATATTTTGCAGAACCTGTGGCCAACCCTGACGATGCAGAAGAAGATTCAGACACGGACGAGCCTGAAGAGGGGAACATCTTCTAAGCCCACCTTCCAGACTAAGAGCATGGGGGTGAGGGAGAGGGGGAGGTGGTGGATGAATCCCCCACTGTTGTACTCACTCTGGAGGAGGTGCAGGTGCTGCCCATTGAGATGCCAGCCCCTTCCTCGAGTGTTATGAGTGTTGTTGGGACATTCTGTGGTTTCCCATCGTCAGAGAATGCAAGTCCCAGTGGGGTGCAGCGAGGCACACCCAGGGCCCCAGCGTCTGAGGCTGCGGGTCCCAGTGGGATGCAGCAAGGCACACCCTGGGTTAGGAGGGGAAGGAGAGCTTGACAGCATTCTTCTGAGGTGCAGGATCGAACAGATGTGGTTCAGATGATGGTAATGAGTACGGAGCGCACTGACCTTACGCGATCACTCCTGGACACCATCAGTGGGATGGGTGATGAGGTATCAGAACTGTCGGGACAAGTAACAAAACTCACATGAGAAATGGAAACACTCTCTGGGAACACATGAGGGAGGGAATGTCTCAGACAGCGAAAACAATGTTGGCGCAAATGAGGGAGGGAATGTAACAGGTAGCTGATGCGCTGTCAGTGAACATGAGGGAGGCAATATTTCAGGTAGTTGAAACACTGTCAATGAACATGAGGGAGGGAATATTGCAGGTAGTTGACACACTGTTGCTCAACATGAGGGAGGGCATGTCACAGGGTAGCTGAGACACAGTCGTCGAACATGTGTGCAAAGTGTGTTAAAAAGACAAGCCTGAAGGCTCTGTGCCTCAATGCGAGGAGTATTCGGAATAAGGTGGATGAATTAACTGCGCAGGCAGCAATTAACGAACATGATATAATTGGCATCATGGAAACCATGGCTCCAGGGTGACCAAGGCTGGGAACTCAACATCCAGGGGTATTCAACATTCAGGAAGGACACACAGAAAGGAAAAGGAGGTGGGGTAGCATTGCTGGTTAAAGAGGAAATGAATGCAATAGTAAGGAAGGAAATTAACTTGGATGATGTGGAATCTGTATGGGTGGAGCTGCGGAATACCAAAGGGCAGAAAATGCTAGTGGGAGTTGTGTACAGACTACCAAACAGTAGTAGTGAGGTTGGGGACAGCATCAAACAAGAAATTAGGGAGGTGTGCAATAAAGGTACAGCAGTTATCATGGGCGACTTTAATCTACATATAGTTTGGGCTCACCAAACTGGTAGCAATATGGTGGAGGAGGATTTCCTGGAGTGTATTAGGGATGGTTTTCTAGACCAATCTGTCGAGGAACCAACTAGAGGGCTGGCCATCCTAGACTGGGTGATGTGTAATGAGAAAGGACTAATTAGCAATCTTGTTGTGCAAGGCCCCTTGGGGAAGAGTGACCATAATATGGTATAATTCTTTATTAAGATGGAGAGTGACACAGTTAATTCAGAGACTAGGGTCCTGAACTCGAGGAAAGAGAACTTTGATGGTGTGAGGCGTGAATTGACTAGAATAGACTGGCAAATTATACTTAAAGGGTTGACGGTGGATAGGCAATGGCAAACATTTAAAGATCACATGGATGAACTTCAACAATTGTACATCCCTGTCTGGAGTAAAAATAAAACGGGGAAGGTAGCTCAACCGTGGCTAACAAGGGAAATTAAGGATAGTGTTAAATCCAAGGAAGAGGCATATAAATTGGCCGGAAAAAGCAGCAAACCTGAGGACTGGGAGACATTTAGAATTCAGCAGAGGAGGACAAAGTGTTTAATTAGGAGGGCGAAAATAGAGTCTGAGAGGAAGCTTGCTAGGAACATAAAAACTGACTGCAAAAGCTTCTATAGACATGTGAAGAGAAAAAGATTACTATAAACAAATGTAGGTCCCTTGCAGTCAGATTCAGGTGAATTTATAATGGGGAACAAAGAAATGGCAGACCAGTTGAACAAATACTTTGGTTCTGTCTTCATGAAGGAAGACACAAATAATCTTCTGTAAATACTAGGGGACCGAGGGTCCAGTGAGAAGGAGGAACTGAAGGAAATCCTTATTAGATGGGAAATTGTGTTCGGGAAATTGATGGGATAGAAGGCCGATAAATCCCCAGGGCCTGATAGTCTGCATCCCAGAGTACTTAAGGAAGTGGCCCTAGAAATAGTGGATGCATTGGTGATCATTTTCCAACGGTCTATCGACTTTGGATCAGTTCCTATGGACTGGAGGATAGCTAATGTAACACCACTTTTTAAAAAAAGGAGGGAGAGAGCAAACAGGGAATTATAGACCAGTTAGCCTGACATCTGTGGTGGGGAAAATGTTGGAATCAATTATTAAAGATGAAATAGCAGTGCATTTGGAAAGCAATGTCAGGATCGGTCCAAGTCAGCATGGATTTATGAAAGGGAAATCATGCTTGACAAATCTCCTAGAATTTTTTGAGGATGTAACTAGTAGAGTGGATAAGGGAGAACCAGTGGATGTGTTGTATTTGGACTTTCAAAAGGCTTTTGACAAGGTCCCACACAAGAGATTGGTGTGCAAAATTAAAGCACATGGTATTGGTGGTAATGTACTGATGTGGATAGAGAACTGGTTGGCAGACAGGAAGCAGAGATTAAGGGGTCCTTTTCAGAATGGCAGGCAGTGATTAGTGGGGTGCCGCAGGGCTCAGTGGTGGGACCCCAGCTATTTACAATATGCATTAGTAATTTAGATGAAGGAATTGAGTGTAATATCTCCAAGTTTGCAGATGACACTAAGTTGGGTGGCAGTGTGAGCTGTGAGGAGGACGCAAAGAAGCTGCAGGGTGACTTGGACAGGTTAGGTGAGTGGGCAAATGCATGGCAGATGCAGTATAATGTGGATAAATGTGTGGTTATCCACTTTGGTGGCAAAAACACAAAAGCAGAATATTATCTGGGTGTCATGGTACATCAGTCGTTGAAAGTTGGCATGCAGGTACAGCAGGTGGTGAAGAAGGCAAATGGTACATTGGCCTTCATAGCTAGGGGATTTGAGTATAGGAGCAGGGAAGTCTTACTGCAGTTGTACAGGGCCTTGGTGAGGCCTCACCTGGAATATTGTGTTCCATTTGGTCTCCTAATTTTAGGAAGGATGTTCTTGCTATTGAGCGAGTGCAGCGAAGGTCCACCAGACTAATTCCCGGGATGGCGGGACTGACATATGAGGAGAGACTGGATCGACTGAGCCTGTATTAACTGGAGTTTAGAAGGATGAGAAGAGATCTCATAGAAACATATAAAATTCTGACGGGACTGGACAGGTTAGATGCAGGAAGAATGTTCCCGATGTTGGGGAAGTCCAGAACCAGGGGACACAGTCTAAGGATAAGGACTGAGATGAGGAGAAATTTCTTCACTCAGAGAGTTGTTAGCCTGTGGAATTCTCTACCGCAGAGAGTTGTTGATGCCAGTTCATTATATATTCAAGAGGGAGTTAGATATGGCCCTTACGGCTAAAGGGATCAAGGGGTATGGAGAGAAAGCAGGAAAGGGATACTGAGGTGAATGATCAGCCGTGATCTTATTGAATGGTGGTGCAGGCTTGAAGGGTCGAATGGCTTACTCCTGCACCTATTTTCTATGCTTCTATGTTTCTAAATCTGTGCAATTTGCTGCCTCAGAGAGCCGTGGAAACTGGGACATTGAATAAATTTAAGACAGAAATAGACAGTTTATTAAATGATAAGTGGATAAGGGGTTATGGAGAGCGGGCGGGGAACTGGAGCTGAGTCCATGATCAGATCAGCCATGATCTTATTGAATGGCGGATCAGGCTCGAGGGGCCGTATGGCCTACTCCTGCTCCTATTTCTTATGTTCTTATGTTCTTAACATGAGGGAAGGAATGTTGCAGATAGTTGAAACACTGTCAGTGAACATGAGGGAGGGAATGCCGGAGTTAGCTGCTGCAATAAGGGAACACGCCCAGACCCCGTGCCCATTGACAGAATCAACTGCCGCTCCCATTCCAATCCCAAGACCAGCCTCTGAAGAGGCCCAAGCCGCGTCCTCCACGTTACCGCCTGCCCCGCACCACCCTCCCATCAAGAAGTGCGCATTACCCGAGATGTTCGAAAGAATAAGTATGGTACCAACCTGAGAAATGCTGCGCCACCGCTTGCGGGCAGGGGTGGAGTCACCAAGACCAAGCACAGCGGGCGGTCTTAGAATAAGGTGGAGGAGAGACGGGTGCAGCCTTTCTTTGCTGCTGTTGTTGTTGTTGTTATTATTATTGTAACTGCTGTAACTGTTCTCAAATTAAAAGTTTTTGGAAGTTATGTAAATTTACAAGTTTAAAAGTTTGTAAGTGACCTTAAAGTTTTTAAGGGATCTTAGAGTTTGGAAGTGATCTTAAAGTTGTAAGTGATCATAACTGAAAACTTTAAATTTCGATACAAGAATATTTTTAATAAAGTTAAGTACAAACTTAATCTTTTAAATAAAATATATTTTAAATTATAATTGAATCATTTATATTATTTGTTCCATTATTAACACTACTTTTTGAAGTAAACAAGAATCATTTCCATCATTTGTTCTATTGACACAACATAACATTACAGAACAGGTCCAAACAATAAACATGGTCCATTTGGAATAGTTGCCACTGAGACTTCAGGCAGCAAAGTTTTCATGGATGAGCTGCTGGCGCAAGGCTCGAACAATCGTTAAAGGGTCACAACGGGCCACCCTCCTCCGCCATCATGCTCCGGGTTCAGGTAGTTGCATGGCTTCCTCGTCCTCGTCCTCCTCCTCGTCATCTGCATCTTCCTCCTCATCATCAGCAGCCACTCTCACCTCAGGTGGGTCTTCCACTACCAGCTGCTGCTGCCTCATGGTGGCTAAGTTATGCAGCATGCAGCACACAACAGTGAACTGACTGACACTCTTAGTGGAGTATTGCAAATAGCTTCCGGAATTGTCCAGGCATTGGAAACGCTGTTTCAAGATGCCAATGGTTCTCTCTATTATGCTGCGTGTCGCAATGTGCGACATGTTGTATTCCCGGTCAGCTTTCGTCTGGGTTACGCTTAGGGGGCGCCATGAGCCAGGTGGTGAGGCCGTACCCTTTGTCTCCCAGTAGCCAGCTCTACCCTTCTGTAATGTTGTGTTGTGTCAATAGAACAAATGATGGAAATGATTCTTGCTTACTTCAAAAAGTAGTGTTAATAATGGAACAAATAATATAAATGATTCAATTCTAATTTAAAATATATTTTATTTAAAAGTTTAATAAACCTTTGTTCGTACTTAACTTAACTTTATTAAAAATATTCTTGTATCGAAACATGGCAGATATAACGCTGTCGCATAGGATGAACACATCATGGGTGCTCCCAGGGTATCTTGCATCAACTGACATGATGCAATGCATGTCGTCACACGCGAGCTGTACATTAGCGGAGTGGAAGCCTTTTCTGTTCCTGTACATCTCAGAATCCTCCAAAGTTGCTCGCAAGGCGATGTGGATACAACTAATGCAGCCCTGTACCTTTGGGAAGCCAGTAATCCTGGAGAAGCCCACAGCCCTTTCACTCATTGTCTGGGCAATCATTGTTGAACTTTATGTAGTCATTCCTCCGAGCATATAGTGCAGCAGTCACCTGCTGAAAGTAGATATATGTTGCATGTTGAGAAATGGAGCACACATCCTCAGTTGTAGCCTGGAATGATCCAGATGCAGAGAATGAAAACACAGCTGTAACCTTCACTTCAACTGACAAAGCAGTCCTCCTGACGTTTCTTGGTTGCTGGTCTGCTTTTACTAACTCACAGATCTCAGTTACAACTTCTTTGTGGAAACGCAGCCTCCTGACACAGCCTGCATCACTCAGATGCAGGTACGAAAGCCTGCCTTGATATACCTGATGTGAGTAAGGCCTCATGCACATCACTCTGCGTGCTCTGAGGTTCCTTATGCGATGACATCGAATCAATTGTCTCCTCCGGAGCACTATCATGCAGAAGGCTTGCACGAGGTATGACATTGTCAGTATTGCCCCCAAGATTAAATTGTACCTTGACAAGAAGCTCAAAATGGCAGGCAGGACAAGATTCTTTGTTCTCTCTCTCGCTAAGGTCGATGCCCTAGTATGGTCCACACCCAGGTTGAGCAGGTGCAATGATCGGGAACCCCCTGGGCTTCATTTGATGTACAGTGTAAGGCTTCTCATGCCTTCCGTTTGCCTTCCACAGCTCCCCACACCCTGCAGGCTTCTTTCAAGCTGAGCCCCCATCCCCTGTGTCTGGCAAGGGACCAATTCTGACGGCCAACGCTCCGACCCTTGAGCCCGGTTTGGAGACGTTTGGTGGTGGCGTGTCAGTTTTAAAAAAATCAAAACTTAAAGAATTCCATTAAATTTCCATTTCCTGTGTTTTAAGTTTTAAAAATTTAAGCTTGATTATGCATATTTATGTGTTCTTGACTCCCTCCAAAACTCTGCCTAAAAACAATGGCGTCTTTCTGCGGCGATTTTTTAATGTGCGTTGGTTTTCCTTAAGTGCGCAGAAGGTTTTTTGGGAGTGGTCACATATGCCGTCCTAGGAGAAATATAAATTGGCCAAACTTGCATAATTGTGAAAAACCGATGCAAGCATCAGGTTACGCAAAACCTGATGCAACGTATGATGCAAAAAAAAAACTAACCCAAAAAAATCGAAACTAACTGAGTTACACTGGCGCACAAAGATTGGGGAAACTTTGATTTTTTTATTTAGGCCAAAATAAGCGGCGGGCGCCAAAAAAACAGCACGAATCACTGGGGAAAATTGAGCCCACATACAGGCTAGAAATCCGCTGACTTTGCGACTGAGTTTTTGGCGATATTTCACCCTCCGTGGCAAAAACCTGGTCGGCAGGAACTTCGGCGACCTATTTGCGGTGGCACTTTCCATTTACCACTGGGGAGAGAAGCGCCGCCGTGCAACACCGAAATACCGTTTTCGCCCGAAATAGGTCCCTCTCTGCACCCGTACTCTGCGCCCAGAATACCGACAGGGAAAAACTTGCGATGCAGCCCTGCCAGCAGCGGTAAGTATGAAGACCTGCAAAAAAGGTAAGTTAAAGTTGTTACTTTTTAATTCTTTTTTCAGCGATTTAGTATGTAAGATTTTTGTGAATGTTGGTGAATTTCTTTTCCCAATTTTTTTGTTGTTGTTTTTCTCCCTCCTAAGGCCTCTTTTGCAGTGCTATCGACCCCGGACTAAAGTTGCCGAAATTCGCGGTTTGCGCTGCGAATCCTCGAGCAACTGCGGTTTTTACCGCTGTGCAAATTAAAGGTCGAAAATTGGGCCAACTAACCGTAGCGAAGTGAAAGCGGTAATTTTGGCGTAAGAATACCGTTTTTGCTGAAAACCGAATTTCTAGCCCATAATCTTTTAAAATAATATATGGATATAAAGAATCACCTTGAATATTATACAATATATTCACGCAATCATCTTGTAAAGCTATATTTTGTATCGATGTTTATTTCAGTTTTCTTTACGTTATCAGGTCTTACCATTGATTTGTGTGCTTTTGCTATCTTCCTTACATTTGTAGAAACATGGAAACAATATTTTGGTTCCAACAGATTTTAAATCTACTTCCTGGTAACTGAGGCTCACAGAGCAGAATGTAAACCAAAACAAAGTTAAAGCACTTCACACTTGAAACAACATGATGTCGGTGCAATTCTTTCACTTGCTGTTGTTACTCACTCACTCTTCCTGTTCAGAGTTGGCTTGATGAATGTGACATTTTATGACTAGAACTTAGTGTAGTACGAAGCTTTGTAACATCTCTGCATTGACTAGATGATCCTTCTCTTAGTGAAGTTTGACAAGTTATATTAATTAGCGCAATGTATGACTTGATTCTAAGCCAATACATCAGTATGAAAGATGCAGATGTTGACTCTATCTGACCATAAAGCTGCTTAGTTCTGACAATCTGGACTGGATTGAGGGCCATAAAATATGAAACTGAGTGTGAAAGATTGGATATTCCCTCACAAAAGACACCATTGAGCTATGCTGTAAAAATAAATTTTTGATTGGTCATGGTAAATAACATATTAGAAAAATTGCTCTGACGCCTGTTTTGCCAAAGTTTGATTTGTACATTCATTATATCATCTATAGATTTAGAACATACATGAATGACCACAGGGGAGAAAATAATTTAACCTAATTGCTCGTTATCCAGTCCCAGGCAATCCCTTCACATCCGCTTTGTTGGAAGAAGTTGGATAGTTTGTTCACCAGTCAGGGTAACACTCTGTAGTGTCAGACCTTTCTGCTGTCGCCTTCATGGAATGGTTGGTGGTGGTCAGCTTTGATTTGTTTTGCCTAGGGTACTGTTCCCCTGTGAGAAAATTCTATTGATTTTACTCATAATTTCCTCCTATCTTTCTTCTCTCTGTGAAAGTCAGACAATGATAAAACATTCCAATAAACTTTATCTTGTCGAAAAGGATTTATTTGATTATTAAGTCTATCTCAGCCTCAGCACTACCAGCTTCTTGTTGCATTTGCAGGTTCTGGTATTTTGCAAATTTCCCTTGGGCTCAAATGTAGGGGTATCAACATTTTATTTTCATATCATCAGCTTCTTATTCACTTCCTTAATATCTGCACATGTGTCCTGGTCAACTTCCTACTCTCAGCCAATACCACCAAAAAAGATAACAGGTCATTCATCTCATTTTCTGTTTGATGGACCTAGCCCTAGCTGTGTGCAATTTATCAGTCATATTTGCCTACAAAACAACAGTGACTTCACTTCAAAAGTAACTCATTAGTTATGTGGAACTTTGGGTGTTTTGGTGGTATGACAACGTGTTATAAAAATGCAGTTCTTTCTTGTGTGTTAAAATTATGTGTGTTGAACAACCCATGCAAAATACCGTCAGCATTAAAATAGTCAAACTGCAATGCTATTACGATCTCTTCACATATAATAATCACACATGGAGACCCACTTGTTGCCATTACTTTTGTTATTACTGATTCGCAGTTCTATTGATTTTGAATAGAGTCTCTTTTATTCTTGATTTTATATAATTTCTTGTTTATTTTCATTGGCTGTTTATGATTATATAAGCTTTAGTTCCAATGGGGCCAAGTTTCGGCCTGAGTTGCTCCTGTTTTTTTGGAGCAACTGGTTTAGAATGGAGTATCTTAGAAATTTGAATTCTCGGCATTTAGTTTGCTCCAGTTCTAGTCAGTTCGAACAGTTTCACTTTGGAACAGAATTTTTTTTTCAAAAGGCCACTTACGCCTGTTTTCAAAGTTTCGTCAGTGAAAACTTACTCCAAACTAACTTAGAATGGAGTAAGTGAAGATTTTTGTACGTTCAAAAAAACCTTGTCTACACTTTAGAAAATCAGGCGTAGGTTACAAATTAGGCGTAGGGAATGGGGTGGGGGGGGGTTTAAAGGGAAGTTTACAAACATTAAACACTTCAGTTTTACAAATAAAGAGCCATCATCAATAAGAAATGATAAATACATCAATAAATCAACCAATAAATCAATCAAAAAAAATTAATAAAAAATAAAAAGAAATTTAAAAAATCAATAAATAAAACATTTTCTACTTACCGACTGCAGCACCGGGAGTCCTCCAACAGTGTGCTGGGACGGCCCCCCCAGTGTGTCTCTGTCAGTGTCTCTATCTCTCTGTCTGTCTGTCTGTGTGTGTCTCTCACTCTCTGTCTGTCAGTGTCTGTGTTTCTGACAGCGAGGGGAGGGGGAGAAGGGGAGGGGGAGAAGGGGAGGGGGGAGGGGGAGAAGGGGGCTGGGGGGAGGGGGAGAAGGGGGGAGGGGAGAAGGGAGGTGGGGAGGGGGAGAAGGGGGGTGGGGAGGGGGAGAAGGGGGTGGGGAGGGGGAGAAGGGGGGTGGGGAGGGGGGGAGGGGAAAAAGGGGGTGGGGGGAGGGGGAGGAAGGAGAAGGGAGGTAGAGGGGGGTGGAGTGGAGGTAGAGGGGGTGGGGAGGAGGGGGGTGGTGGGGGAGGAGGGGGGTGGGGAGGAGGAGGGGTGGGGAGGAGGAGGGGTGGGGAGGGGGGAGGAGGGGTGGGGGGGTGGGAGGAGGAGAGGAGGGCGAGGAGAAGGAGGGGTGAGGAGAAGGGGGGAGGAGGAGAGGGGGGGAGGAGGAGAGGGGGGGAGAGGGGGAGAAGGGGGGAAGAGGGGGAGAAGGGGGAAGAAGGGGAGAAGGGAGAGAGAAGGGAGGGAGGGAAGGAGAGAGAAGGGAGGGAGGGAAGGAGAGAGCAAGGAGGGAGGGAGAGAGGAGGAAGGGAGGGATAGAGGAGGGAGGGAAGGAGAGGGGAGGGAGGGAAGGAGAGGGGAGGGAGGGAAGGAGAGAGGAGGGAGGGAGGGTAGGAGGGAGGGAGGGAAGGAAAGGCGAGGGAGGGAAGGAGAGAGGGGGGGGGAAGGAGAGAGGGCGGGGGAAGGAAGAGAGGAGGCTGAACGGCCGGGCCCAAGACCTCGGGCTGGATTTACAGATAGGTGGCGTCGGGTCTCGGGGGGGTCGCGGGGGGGTCGCGGAGGTCTGCGGGGCGGGGGGGGGAGAGTCGCGGAGGTCCGGGGGGGGGGGAAGAGTCGCGGAGGTCGGGGGGGGTGGGGAGAGAGTTGCGGAGGTCCGAGGGCGGGGGGGGGAGGAGAGTCGTGGGGGGGGAGAGTCGCGGAGGTCCGGGCACTGTTTTCAGTGCAGGGACCTGGCTCCGCCCCCTACAGCTCGTGCTGCGTCGCGCCCAGCTCCAGAGGGCCTGCATGGAGCCGGAGAATCATTAAGTTTTTTTTAAGCGCATTTTCTGGCGCGAAAAATGGGCGTCCAGGTCCGGGCTGCGCCGTTTTAGGCGTGGCCCGAAATTTGGGCCCTTTGAGTGAGATCCATTATTTTTGACTTCAACATTTTACCTGCTTCAACATAACCCGCTCTTTGAAAATTTAGTTTAGCTCCATTGGGTTTGCAGTCCATCTCACTGTAGTGCTTATAGAGGTTGGCAGCTATGCTATATTATTTGCCCTACACGCATTTCCATGTCCATATTCAACACACTGTTATATATTTATTGCCTATCCATAAGGTATCTCAAACAAACATCTAGCTTTTGCAGGAATTGATTACTGCATACAGCTGACATCATTAAAGTAAATTTTCCAAATACATGCTTTTGGTGCCCTGCCTCACATACTGGGAGCACATATTGTGAATCGAATGGCTGGAAAATCGCATGGAACATGCCAGGTATTTCCGGCGAGTGACACTCTGCCAGGAGAGTGTATTCAGAAAATTACCCCTTTAATGTCATATAGACATCACAATATTAAAATGGCAGTGGGTATCTGCAAGTACGTTTCATATTTCATTGACTAATGACAAGTATTCGCACTTGTTTGCATACATTAAAGGCACTATACAAATGCAGGTTGTTGTTGCTGTATCTTTACCATTCTAGAGCAGCTGTAGTGCCATGGCATTTTTTACAGGCCTTCCATTTTACATCTCTTCTGAAACATGGCACCTCTGACAGTGTAGCATTCCCTCAGTACTGCACGGTCGTGCCAGCCTAGATTATGTGCTGATGTTCTAGAGTGGGGATTGAACCTAAATCCTTCTGACTTAGAGGTGAGACTGCTACCAAAATAACACTACTGGTCCCAATTTTGACTCGGAGTGGATTCCCCACTCAGGCCTGAGTTAAAATTACACTTGGGTCTTAATGATGTCATTGGGCTGCAACATGCATATGTAAAGAAGGACCCTGTTTGCTCCGGGCATGTGTTCTTGCTGCCTGCTCAGGAGAGCAGGTTAAGATTTCAGATGTTGTGATCATGGCGGTTTTCAGACAGGTAAGAACAAGGGCGAGCTTAACTGCCCACCCGCTAGATTTCTGCTGAGCGAGTAGGGTTAAAATTGCTCAAACTACAGTGCTAAGAGCCGACCACCGAGTCAGCTGTTTTGTATATTATCACAGCACTGCAACAGGTTAGCAGATGAAAATTATGTTCAATAAATGGGAAGGCAGGACTCAAGTGAAACACTTCTCAATTAGAGTTTTCCAAACCTGTGTTGGTTCCAGAAGTGGCTGCTTTCTTTTTGATAGTCAGCCTTTTCCTCACGTGGCATGACTGTTGCTGCTCCTCACTCACCAACAAGCAGATGTGGCTTTTCAGGGCTAAGTTGTACAGCAGCCCACCACTACCATTCAGCTAACTCTCTCTGGGAAAGGTTGTAGAGCACCCAGAGCCGGCTAAACATTGGGATCATTGCTTCACTGTTCCAAGAGTCTGCTTGATGACATTCCTGCCTCTTGCACATGCTCCATTGCGGACTCTTTGCTGAGTGGTATAGGGGGTTCTCCAGTGATATGAATCTTGTTTCAAGTAGTTAACCAACAGCTATGAGGAGTTAACCTATAAACTTGTTGTTACACTTAAATAATTGGGAACCTATGATAGCCTAAGATATGTGTGGTGGGATAGTCTTGGAAACCACACACTAACATGCAAAAGTGGTTGTGAAAATCAGCTGCTTTTTGGATGTTCATGGTATGATATGCTTTCTTGTTGGTGAACAACAGAAAATATTGCAATATTGCTGGAATGGGCACATGAATACAGCAGATGGCACCTTGAATCATGGGAATTCCACATCGATCATAAAATCTTATATGCCTCTCCTGTCTCAGCTGCGGACTGAGTCGAATGGCAGTCTGCAGCATGTCAAAACAGGGCATCTGGGACCTTGTTTATGTAGTAGTGAACTGAAAATTGGCAGATCCTTGCCAAGTCTCCTCTTGATGTTGATCCCTTGGCTCCAGGTCTGGTTCCAATAGGAGGCACAATCCATCAATACTTCCTTGCTGAGACAGAGGCCTGGAGTTTCCGCTCGATTGTTTTTTTTTGGTGCAATTAAGCTGAAATCGGTGCAACCGCGGCAATAGTTCAGGGAATTTCAAGCACAATTTGCTTCAGCGCAACTCGAGTTTCTGTGATCTGTTGCACAAGTTTTAAAAACAACACACTGGAACCAGGCCCCGCCCACAAAATTGGCCATGCCCCAGATGAATTGATCATCATTGGGAGTCTCTGTTAATTGTGCTCGTTTGTATAAGGACACTCAAAGTACATTTTAAAAGCTTTTAACTGTGATTTTTGTTTTAATTTATGAAGAAGCTCAATATAACTCAAAAATAGTTTTACATAATTTTTAAGTGAATTTCAGTAATTTAAAATCGGCTTACTCAGAGGTGGTGGATTGACATTCTGATTAAAAATGCTTAATTTTTGTGTCCTTAACAATGCGATAAAAACATTACAGCTGGGTGTGGGCTGTAGCACGTGGATTACTCCCAGGATGAACTTTAATAGTGCGGGCAATAACGGTTTCAGTAGACCGGATTATCCCGGGTCCCACCCGCTCGTTGCAGAAGGACCCGGGAGATGGTGGAAAACCCTGAAGTTTGGGTTTCCCGGCACACTGTATGTGCGTGTGACGGAAAGTGGTTCCCCGCCTGAATGTCAACCTGATTGACAGGCTGGCTTCCAGTCATGCGGGGATTGCAGACCAGGAGGCCACAGGCTGGTTAGCAGGCGCCAGACTCCAACCCCGGAGGGGGGGGGGGGGCGCGTATGATCCCCGAACCCAGAACCGTGTCACGATCCCCGCGGGGGGAGGAGGGGGATAGTATTCCAGGCCCGGGGGTGTGGTGGGAGGGGGCGCTGTGTTTGATCCTTGGGGTGGGGGTGGAGGGGAGGTGTCTGACCCCTGACCTTGGGGGATGCAGGCTGCTAGTGAGGGAGCTTGGGGAGCCATGAGGAAGCACTCCTGCTCCTCACCGCCCACAAGGACTGCTCCCCGAGGCTGAGGCCGCCTCATTGCAGCCACTGGAAGTCCCGAGTCCTGGAATCCCCGGTCGCCTGCAGTAAAACCTGCAAAGCTGGTTAAAATAGAGGCTTCAGGCCTCATTATAATATTTAAATTGCCAACCCACCTCCTGGCAGCGGATTGGCAGTCTGCCCGCCCCAACCCCGGTCCGCCTGAGTGAGTGGTGAAAGCGGGTGGGTTGGCTCGGGGTTCACATTCTGACAACTTTTGCCCCCCCCCCCCCCCCCCCCCCCCACCCCCCCACCCCAGCCTCCAACCTACCCATTCGTACCTGTGAAAATTCCAGCTAATAATTGCTAACGCACAAAATTACTCCACTTTTCAGGTGTTGACTTGCCTTCTATCCACTTCTAGCATCTTTTGTTTTTATTTGACACTCATTCAATGTAGGTAGTGGAAATTATCTTAGTAGTATAAAGAACTGTTCATATTTTCTAACTTTATAACACACAAACTACCATGTCCATCCTGGGACAGTTCTGTCGATATACCTGCATCATTGTGATTCTGTGGATTTTATATGTAAAAAGGGCAACTGTAGGAGATTCTGGGGGCCACAGAGTAAAGTAGCTTCTCCAGAGCTGAAATGTTATTCATTTATATGTGGCACCGATGGAGCTGTTATACGGCTTTCCATTTTGTGGACTCCATGAATGTGTATTTCATTTGATTCTGTTTTTAAGTCACATTACTGAGTTGTCAAATCATGTCCTTTCCACTGTGTATAGATTTAGGTCACATTTTTTTCCCCCTCTAGAGATGTGTTGAAACCAGCTGCCTGTTCTGGAATAAGTCACTGCGCGGGTTGAGTGAATCAGGTTGTCACAATAAGGTCAGTAGCTTTTTGGCTGATGCTACAGTGTTTTCTGGAGCCCTACACAATTATTGTAGTGATAAAAGGGCTTTGCATTGGTGAGTGACTTCCAACAAATGAGCAGGTGCTCTGTTTGAGAAGCAGCTGTCAAACTAGGTTGTTGAGATGGCATTCTAGGTCAATTACTTTTCTCTTAAATAATACAAGACTGAACCCATACAACTATTTTAATATACCTGTATTCTGAGCAACATCTTGGGGGAGGGGGGAAATTGCCCTTCAGAAAAAGT
Organism: Pristiophorus japonicus; assembly: GCF_044704955.1. Classification (NCBI taxonomy): domain Eukaryota; kingdom Metazoa; phylum Chordata; class Chondrichthyes; family Pristiophoridae; genus Pristiophorus; species Pristiophorus japonicus. Next base: position 210,128,139 of record NC_091981.1, on the reverse strand, counting down.
CCAGTTAGCCTTACCGACCGGGGGCAGGCGGAGGGTGCTATCTGTGCGCAATTGCCCCCGGCTGGTGGCGGGAACGTGTTTCCACCCTGTCCAGTGCTCCGACCCCTTGTCGGCCGCACGCCGACCCCTTACCGCCGTGCGGCGACTACCTTTCAGCCCCGCGGGGGCATGGCTGCTGCCAGTCGGTGCCCCCGACAGCTTCACGAGGCGGGAAGTGTGTCCGCCCTTAAAGGGGAGGGCGTAACGCCGTGGCCGCCATTTCGTTTTTATTGTCAGCCGACTCCACTGAGGCCTGACCAGGCCTTGCAGCGTCCCTTCACTTTAAGGGAAGAGGAAGGATGTTGCGACACATCAGCGCAACATGGCAAGTCCTCAATGCACTGACATCATCACCACCGTGGTGATGTGGTTAGCGAGGGGATGATGGACACCGCCCCGATACCACTTCCAACAGCGCTCAAAAGCGTTGGGAGGTGGTTTCTTGAACTAACAGCCAAATTTCATGCCTCTTCCCCCTTGACTCCCGGCTAAATTTCCAGCTAATTTGAAGTGCCCGACTCAATTTTTCGCTGAGAGCAATTTCGGGCCCCTTATTTCTTTTCATGTAAATCTTGGTAGCTAGCATTTGAATACTAAATGATGTGCGAATATCAGTAAACGTCATGGTTACTCAATCATTTATCATTTTGCAAGAAAACCAATAAACCTATGTAGATTATATATTAGATTTCATAGAATCAAAAAATCTTTGATAGAGCTATCCAATTATTCCAACTCCCCTGCTCTTTATTCATATCCCTGCAATTTTCTTCTCTTCAAGTATTTATCCAATTCTGTTTTAAAAGTTACTATTGCATCTGCTTCCACCACCATTTCAGGCAGTGCATTCCAAATCATAATAACTTGTTCATTAAAAAAAAATTCACCTCATCTCACCTTTTGGTCTTTGGCCAATTATCGTAAATGCGTGTCCTCTGGTGACAGAATCTTCTGCCAGCAGAAACAATTTCTGCTTATTTACTCTATCAAAACGGTTCTTGATTTTGAACACCTCTATTAAATCTTACCTTAACTTTCTCTACATTAAGGAGAGCAATCCCAGCTTCTCTAGTCTCACCACGTAACTGAAGTCCATCATCCCTGGTATTTGAAAACAGAAAGCAGACTTGATTGTATCCAATAGACAGAGATAGGTTAATGTTTCCTTAATCAGAGCTGGCTAGTTTTGATGAACGGGCTTAAGAGAAATGCTAATCTGTCTTTTGCCTTTCAGATACTGACCCATATTTCGCCAGCATTTTAAAAAATAAAACCTCTCGCTTTGCACTCATGTTGTATTTATCTGGGTTATTTGCTGGGATCTGTGGTATCTGGATTCAGTCCAGATTGCTTGACTGAAATTATCAGGTCTCACTGAAGTGAAGGCAAGAATCGGTAAAGGCATTGTGGGTAATCTTTTCATTTGTCAAACAGCCGGAAGAATAAGAACATACATCGACACACTAAAATGAGATGGCACAATGCTATTATCCTCCAAACACTATTGTACGCCTCAGAAATATGGAAGATGGTGGAAGAACAGGACACGAAGCTGAATGCAACCATCAGCTTTGTTTAAGAAGAGTTAGAAATTCGGTTCTCAGCAATAACAGTAGTTTTCTGCCCAAATTACCTTTATCGCATCGCTCTCGCTATCAAGCCGTAAATTCAAGCCTTAATTTGCGCAGTGGCAAAAATCAGCATTGCACGAGGATTCGCGGCACACACCGTGATCCTCGCCAACTTTAGTCTGAGGCCGAAACCGTTGCGAATTGGGCCTAGGGAGGGCGGAAAAATACCTAAAAAGAAATTGGAATAAAAAAATAAAAAAAATTCACACAACAGTTACAAGACACTTATCTAGTGAATTGCTGCAAAAGAATTAAAAAATAAAAACTTTAACTTACCTTTTTTGCGGGTCTTCATACTTACTGCTGCTCCAAGGGCTGCAAAGCAGTTTTTTACATGTCGGTATTTTTCGCGCAAAATACGGGTATGCACAGTGAGCCAAATTTTTGGCGAAAGCTATATTTAAGTCTTGCATGACGGCGATCCTCTCTCCAGCGGTATTTGAAAACCATCACCGCAAAACGTCATCGAATTTTTTGCCGACCGGGTTTTCGCCAAAATAGGTGAAATAGCACACAAAACCCGGTTGCAAAATCGGCGAATTTCTACATGTAACTAACGAGGAAGTGCTGTGACACGTGCGCCAACCAACTTTGGACTCAATAATCAGAGATGGTTCTGGTCCTTCAGTCATGTCACCAGGCTTCCCCGTGGCAGAAGCACAAAGTATGTCTTAGACTGGATTCGGCCTGTCGGGAAGTGAAGGCGTGGAGGACGAAGAGATATCTATTGTAGGATGATCAAAAAGGATGCCTCTAGCATGAAGACAATTTACGGTGGAATCAATTATCTTTCTCTGGGCAGACAGTGGAAGAAATGGGTTGCACCATGTCCACCAGGTTCAGGAGACTCTAAACTCAACAAAACACTTCGGGGTGAAATTGCCCCTCCCGAAAAGGCCTCTGACCACCTGAAAATGGCGGCCACGGGGCAGCGCGGAATGGCTGCCAACTCTCCACGGACGAGCCGCCATTTAGCAAATTGCCCTTCATTGGGGCGGAGCGGTGTAGTAGACTGCTCCGTCTGTTTTCCCGCATGCGCTGCGCATGTACATGCACTGACCCGTTACTGACTGCCGGCGACTGCTTCTCAAAATTGTCCCGCAGGTAATATCCCTTTTGAGGAATTGTCCCGTGGGCGTGGCGCTGCCACCGGCCGGTGCCCCCGAAAGCTTTTTGTGTTGGTGCACTCCTTGTTGGTCCTTGTTGGTCGGCCGCACTTAAAGGGGAGGTGGCACTGTTGGTGACGCCATTTTATTTTTTATTGTCAGCCGACTGCCAGGTCAGCCCGACAATTATGCTCCCGGGTTTGGCCGGGCCGCCAACAGGCAGCTTGGTGCCTCCTCTGGCCCAGCCGAAACCCTCCCTGTCAGCCCAGTGGACCTAACTGAAAAATGTGCAGAGCTCCCAGCGGCTCTCCCCTTTACATCTACCCCGAGCAAAAATAAATGTCCAAGCGTCGAATATCGACAGCACCTCCGACGCAACCCATGTGTCGGTGAAAAACTACAAAAAATGGAAGGTGTGCCCATTTCGAGCGTAAGTAACTTCTACCCCTTCATGTGGTATATATGAGTCCGGAGTATTAAAGTTTTTTTTGGTAAACGTTTCATCAGCTTGCTTCTAAGTTTAGATCTTCCTCTTCACATAAACAGTCTCAGTCAATTATATGCCTGTCTGATTTTTGTTGTACCATATCAACTTGCTTAAATGGATGTTCCTGAAGTGATTAAAGATGTCTTAGCCAGATTAGATCATGTGTATAGAGTAGCAATCAGGATGATGTAAAGGGCACAAAGATATGCCTGTCTGTAACCAACAATGTGTTATGCAAGTTCTAACATCTACTGAGTAGCAGCAGCTTTTCTGGTGAGTATGTAGGGCAAAGATTGTATCAACATTTCAGAAAAAAACATCAATACTTTAAATTGCTTTTTTGCAGAAAAGAAAAATTGCAAGAAACATTAATTTTGTTCAATTTAATAGGATTCATGAATTTGTACAGGAGAATAAGATTGGAATTATTAACTTTAAAACAATGGTAAATAATCAAAAAGGTGGCTATCAACTTCATTGAATTGAGTTATTTTTTTCCCCACTATTTTTAATGGTTGTCTCTTGCTACTTGCGGTATAGTGACAGGAAAAGCCCTAACAATGTTCCCTGGATTTTTCTCTTCTGTGTCTTATCATCCCTAAGGTATCCAGGATGGCAGATGCTTCTGCAAACACTGCTGAGCTGACCTTCTTTCCACCAACTGTGAATGCTGCTGCATAATTAAAAAAAATATATCTCACTGTCAGAGCCTGGAACATTTGTGTTTAAAGGCCGTTCAGGAACTTTCTTGTATGTCTGCTTGTCTTCAAATAGGATCTGCTTTTAATTCATGTTTAGATCAATTGTGAAGGAAATATTGCTTTTGTTCAGTACATTCAGACAATAAAATTAATCAAACAAATAATTGTAAAAATCAAAGTCTGGGCATCAACAACCAACTAAGAATATTTCAACATTTTAATTTGTTCTTTTTCACTATTTGGTGACACAGAACCACAGAAACTGACTGTCATGTATGTATGCTTGGGTTACTATCCACCAGGTGGCGCCACTGTCAGAGGTCATTGGGCTGTACGCACGTGTGTGCAGCCCAGGTATAAAAGGCAAGCCATCATGTAATGTAATCACTTTGGGCCCTAATAAAGCAGAGCCAGATTTGTACCTGTGCTAGTTTACATTATTCAGTCTATTGAGTTATTACATACACAACATTTGGCGACGAGGTAACATGAGAACCTTCGCATGCAAAAATGAGCACAATTGGAATTCTGGAAAGATTCGTGGAGGGAGAGGACTAGGTAGATTTTGCAGCTCACCTGGACTAGTACTTCGTGGCCAACAAAATGGAGGAACCACTGATGCAGTTAGGCGCAGGGCGGTCTTCCTCATGGTTTGCGGTCCGAAAATCTATGGATTCATAAAGAATCTTCTTTTTCGCCTGCAAGTCCAATGGACAAGGACTATGAGGAATTGTGTGCTGTGGTACGTGACCATCTCAAAGCAGAAGAAGGCATCATCATCTCACGATATCGATTCTACACGCGCATTCATTCTGAGGGCCAGGATGTGTTGGAATTCATTGCCGACCTAAGACGTCTAGCTGGACTGTGTAAGTTCGAAAACATATTGGGAGACATGCTGCGGGACTTCTTTGTAATCGGCATCAACCATGAGATGATCCTGCGTAAGCTACTGGCAGTGGAGACGCTGGATTTAAGCAAGGCATGCATGACGACGGACAAAAACTTAAAGCAGATATCATTGAAAAATCGGAACTCGGCAAGTACTGTAAACAAGACTGTATCGTCATTTGGCAGAGCTGCATATGGCAGGGCCTACTTGACTGCGTATGTGAAACCTGTGGCTGCCCACGGGAATGAATCCGATATCACTGTGTTGACGTTGTGGGGGCAATCATCGGCCTCATCAGTGTCAGTTTAAACAGTACATTTGTAAAGGCTGTTCAAGACTGGGGCCTCTCCAGTGCATGTGTCCGCAACTGAGCAAGCGTGCTGCGACACACCACATGGAGGATGATGACAAGTCTAGCGCAGATCCAGATATGCAATCCGAGATACCAGAGGAGGAAGTGTATGGACTGTATTCGTTCCCAACAAAAAGCCAACTGATTGGGATTAATGTGAAACTTAACGGTGTGCCGGTACCGATGGAATTGGACACGAGTGCAAACCAATCAATAATGAGCCAGAGGACATTTGACAAGCTGTGGGACACTAAGGCTGTGAGGCCTAATCTGAGTCCAGTCAATGCCAAGTTGCGTACGTACACTAAAGAACTCATAACGGTGATTGGCAGTGCAGTAGTCAAGGTGTCGTATGATGGTGCAGTTCATGATTTACTGTCATGGATTGTTCCAGGCAATGGTCCAACGCTGTTCGGCAGGAATTAGCTAGAAAAAATCAAATGGAATTGGAACTATATCAAAGCATTGTTGTTGGAGGATGATACTCCATGTGCTCAAATGCTGAGCAAGTTCCCCTCGCTGTTTGAACCAGGCATTGGCAATTTCATGGGAGCTAAGGTACAGGTCCAAGTGGACTCGAATGCAAGACCCGTCCATCATAAAGCTTGGGCGGTTCCGTACATGATGAGGGAGAAGGTCGAAATCAAACTGGACAGACTCCAGCGTGAAGGGGTTATATCACCGGTCTAATTTAACGACTGGGCCAGCCCCATTGTTCCTGTGTTGAAGAGTGATGGCACTGTCAGGATTTGTAGACACGACAAGGTTACGATCAACTGAGTTTCGAAACAGGATCAATACCCGTTACAGAAGGCTGATGACCTGTTTGCAACGCTAGCCGCGGGAAGTCGTTCACTAAACTGGACTTGACGTCGGCCTACATGACACAGGAGCTGGTCGAGACGTTGAAGAAACTTACGTGCATCAACACTCATAAAGGACTGTTTATCTACAACAGGTGTTTATCGACATACAAGTTTGTCAAAGGCGTAAAGAGCTTACAGCATGGTAGAAAAAGAAGCATTAGCCTGTGTGTATGGGGTTAAAAAGATGCATCAGTACCTGTTTGGTCTTCGGTTTGAACTGGAAACAGATCACAAGCCACTCATTTCATTGTTTTCGGAAAACAAAGGTATCAATACCAATGCATCATCCCGCATCCAGAGGTGGGCACTGAAATTATCTGCCTATGATTATGCCATTCGCCATAGACCTGGCACCGAGAATTGTGCCGATGCACGAGCCGGGTGCCATTGCCCACACCGGAGGTGGAGATGCCACAACCTGCAGACCTACTGTTAGTTATGGATGATTTTGAAAGTGAAGGAACCCCTGTCATGCCTCAGCAAGTTAAGACCTGGATCAGCCAGGACTCAATATTATTGGTTGTGAAATGTTGTGTTGTTAGTGCTGATTGGTCTGCCATATCCAAGCAAATGGATGAGAAGACCAAATCTTAAAACCGTCGCAAAGACGAACTATCCATTCAGTCAGATTATTTAGAGTGGGGTAATCGTGTAGTTATGCCAAAGAAAGGCAGAGAGAAATTTGTACATGATCTACATAGCACTCATCCCGGTATTGTCATGATGAAAGCCATTGCCACGTCTCATGTATGGTGGCCTGGAATTGACTCTGATCTGGAATCATGTGTGCGTCAGTGCAACACTTGCATGCAGCTAAGTAAAGCACCAGTGGAATCTCCGCTGAGTCTGTGGTCGTGGCTGTCATGTATTCAACTGTCATTGTAACCCATGTATAAACTGACCGAATTTGGACACCATGAGAACACTGACCACTAGGTGGTGAACTTGTGGGAGACACTCCTAACCTGGACTTTCAGGTAAAAAAGGGGAAGCTCCACCCATCTTTTTCACTTCAGTGCTGGCAAATAAAGGTTACTGGTCACAGAGAGACCTTCTCTCTAGTATGAGCCTCATGTGCATTTATACTGTATAGTAAGGACATATTATTGGCAATGAGAAACTGGGATTTAAACCACGCGAGCATGGCCACGAGCAGCACAGATGAGAGGTACTGTGTTGGTGATGATTGGGACGATTTTATTGAGAGACTACAACAAAATTTCGTCACTGAGGAATGATTGGCACAGGATTCGGCCGACAAATGCAGGGCTCATCTCCTGATGGTTTGTGGATCCAGGACGTACTCCCTGATGAAGGACCTTCTAGCGCCAGAGAAGCCGGCGGACAAGACTTTTGAAGAGCTCAGTAAGTTGATCGGGGAACACTTTAAACTGGCGAGCAGTATGCACATGGCGAAACACCGGTTTTACACGCACCGGCAGCGAGAAGGGCAAAGCGTTCCAGACTTCGTGGCAGACCTCCAGTGACTGGCGAGCCTATGTAAGTTCCCAGAGACATGCAGAGCGGAGATGTTGCGAGACTTTTTTATTGAGGGCATCGGGCACGCTGGGGTTTTCAGGAAACTGATTGAGACTAAAGACTTGACGCTGGAAACGGCGGCTTTGATGGCCCAGACATTTATCTCAGGGGAGGAAGAGACCAGAATGATGTTTGACAAAAATATTGGTTTAAATGCAGCAAATGGACAGGGAGTCAACACTGTTAACACGGCACACAGTTCTCCAGGCAGACAGAGGCAATCGGACATGCCCGAGCATGTAGTCGAACACAAAGGGGGAATTCAACAGAGACAATGGCGAGCTGAACGGCGATTCATACCATCGCAAGGGACAATGAGGCCAGTAATGGGGCCATCAACACCTGTCAATGGTGCGCTTAAGGACAGTTACAGAGACAGTCAAAGACGATCGACTGGTAATGGACCTTTTGTTTCCAACAACGGCTCATGTTGGAGGTGTGGAGGCAAACACGCAGCCAGAGCTTGCAGGTAGCAGCAATATACCTGCAGAAACTGCAATGTCAGCGGTCACTTGGCGCGTATGTGCAGGAAGCCTGCAGCCAGGTTGATGTACGAGGAGGACGGGCCCGATGTAAGCCCTACGAGGCCAAATGGACACTGGGGGAAATCGCTGGAAGCTGAAGTTCAGCAAGTTCATGTGGAGCACATATACAGTTCATACACCAGGACGCCACCGATAATGATGAAAGTGCTCCTTAATGGCATCCCAGTATCAATGGAGCTAGACACGGGGGCCAGCCAGTCCCTGATGAGTATCAAACAGTTCGACAAGTTGTGGGCGTCCAAGGCCAGGAGGCCAAAATTATTGCCGATTGACTCACAGCTACAGATATATACAAAGGAGATCATTCCGGTGCTAGGAAGCATCACGGTAGTCGTGACCCAGAAAGATTCGGAGAACAGGTTGCCACTCTGGATTGTCCTGGGTGATGGTCCCGCACTGCTGGGGAGGAGTTGGCTTGCTGTCATGAACTGGAAATGGGGCGATGTCAATGCAATTTCTTCTGTGGAGCGAATATCATGCTTACAGGTCCTGGACAAATTTGACTCACTATTTCAACCCGGCATTGGCACTTTCATGGGGACCAAGGTAGTGATTCACATAAACCCGGATGCCAGGCCAGTACACCACAAGGCCAGAGCGGTGCCCGTACGTGATGTGGGAAAAGATAGAAGGTGAATTGGACCGCCTGCTAAGGGAAGGCATCATCTCGCCAGTCGAATTCAGTGACTGGGCGAGCCCGATTGTGCCGGTGCTCAAGGCGGATGGGTCGGTCAGGATATGTGGTGATTACAAGGCCACCATCAATCGGGTGTCATTCCAAGACCAGTACCCGCTACCGAGAGCGGAGGACCTCTTTGCGACGCTATCCGGTGGCAAACTTTTTTCAAAATTGGACCTGACCTCAGCTTACATGACCCAGGAGCTGGCGAGTGAGTTGAAGAAGCTGACCACCATCACGACACACAAGGTGTTGTTTGAGTACAACAGATGTCAGTTTGGGATTCGCTCGGCCGCCACGATCTTTCAATGAAATATGGAAAGCCTCCTCAAGTTGATTCCAAGGACAGTGGTTTTTCAAGACGACATCTTCATCACGGGTTGCGATACTGAAGAACACCTCCACAACCTGGAGGAGGTGCTACGCAGACTGGACCGGGTAGGTCTGCGACTGAAAAAGGCGAAGTGCGTCTTCCTAGCTCCAGAGGTAGAATTCCTGGGGATGAGGGTAGCAGCAGACAGGATCAGACCCACTGCGTCCAAAACAGAAGTGATCCAGAGAGCATCCAGACCCCGTAACACGACGGAGCTGCGTTCGTTCCTGGGGCTCCTGAACTATTTTGATATCTTTCTTCCCAAATTGAGCACGCTGTTAGAGCCGCTACACATGCTCCTACGCAAAGGTCGTGAATGGGTCTGGGGGGACAGCCAGGAAAGGGCTTTTGATAAAGCACGCAATTTGTTATGCTCCAACAATCTGTTAACGTTATATGACCCATGTACGAAACTTGTTTTAACATACGATGCGTTGTCCTATGGGGTCGGGTGTGTGTTGCAGCATGTTAATGCCAATGGTCAGTTACAGCCAGTAGCTTATGCCTCCAGAAGTCTGTCCCAGGCAGAAAGGTGCTACGGGATGGTAGAAAGGGAAGTGCTTGCATGTGTATATGCAGTAAAAAAATTACACCAGTACCTGTTTGGCAGGAAATTTGAGCTGGAGACAGATCACAAACCCCTAATGGCCCTTTTGGCCAACAACAAGGCCATAAATGCAAATGCATTGGCCTGCATACAGAGGTGGGCACTCACGTTAGCCGCCTATGACTATACAATTCGGCACAGACCGGGCACTGAAAACTGCGCCGATGCACTCAGCAGGCTCCCACTAGCCACCACCGAGAGGGCAACCGTGCATGCTGCTAAAATGGTCATGGCTGTTGAAACTTTTGAAAGCGAAGGCTCACCTGTGACAGCCCGTCAGATCAAAGTCTGGACAAATAGAGACCAGCTACTGTCTTTAGTCAAGAAATGTGTCCTGAATGGGGACTGGGCAGCCACGTACGGGGCATGCCCTGAGGAATTTAAACCATTTCACAAGCGCAAGGATGAACTCTCGATTCAAGCCGATTGCCAACTCTGGGGAAACCGAGTAGTCATGCCCCAGATGGACAGAGAGGTGTTCATCAGACAACTTCACAATGAGCACCCGGGTATTGTCATGATGAAAGCAATTGCTCGGTCACACGTTTGGTAGCCAGGGATAAATGCAGACCTGGAACTTTGTGTTCGCAGGTGTAACACGTGTGCTCAGCTGGGCAACGTACCCAGGGAAGCCCCTCTTAGCCTGTTGTCCTGGCCCGCCAAGCCATGGTCACGCATCCATGTGGACTACGCAGATCCTTGCATGGGAAAAATATTGTTGGTTGTAGTTGACGCCTACTCCAAATGGATTGAGTGTGCCATTTTAAATTCAAGCACATCGTCTGCCATGGTAGAAAGTCTACGGGCAATGTTCGCCGCCCATGGTCTAACGGACGTCTTGGTCAGCGACAATGGCCCGTGCTTCACAAGCATTGAATTCCAGGACTTCATGGCAGGAAATGGTATCAACCATGTCAGAACGGCACCGTTCAAGCCGGCCTCAAACGGCCAGATGGAATGAGCAGTGCAAATAATCAAACAGGGGATGCTCAGAATCCAATGGGGTTCCCTACAAAGCCGCTTATCATGCCTCCTGTTGGCCAATAGATCCCGACCACACTCGTTCATAGGGGTTCCACAGAGCTGCTAATGAAAGGGACGCTCAAACCCAGGTTATCCCTTATACACCCCACCATGGAAGAAATTGTTGAGAGCAGGCGCCGGTCACAATGTGACGACCATGACGGGAATGCGAGGACGCGATGCATTGATAGCAATGACCCTGTTTTTGTCCTCAACTATGCTGCAGGGCCCAAATGGCTCGCAGGCACTGTGATTGCCAAAGAGGGGAATAGAAATCGGGTAGTTAAACTTACCAATGGACAAATCTGCCGCAAACACGTGGATCAAACAAAAAGGAGGTTCAGCAACTCCATAGAAGAAGCAGAGGAAGAACACAATGTAGAGTTTACTCCACCACAGGTGACCGAACACCGGAACCAAGTGGAGGAGAGCCCAGTCACTGTGGGCAGTCCGGACAGGCCTGAGGCACCGCAAACAGCAGACACTCAGGCCAGCGCCCAACAACCGGAGCCCCAACTCAGGCGCTCTACAAGGGAGCGTAAACCACCAGAGGGACTTAACCTGTGATCCCAATAAGACTCTGGGAGGGAAGTGATGGCATGTATTCAACTGTCATTGTAACCCATGTATAAACTGACCTAAGTTGTACGCCGTGAGAACACTGACCACTAGGTGGTCAACTTGTGGGTGACACTCCTAACCTGGACTTTCAGGTATAATCGGGGAAGCTCCACCCACCTTCTTCACTTCAGTGCTGGCAAATAAAGGTTACTGGTCACAGAGTGACCTTCTCTCAAGTATGGGCCTCGTGTGCATTTATACTGTATAGTAAGGACATATTAGTGGCCATCTAAACCATGGTCCCGGATCCACATCGACTTTGCAGGATCCTTCCTGGGAAAGATGTTTTTCGTTGTGGTGGATGCATATTGCAAGTGGATAGAGTGTATAATGATGTCTTCCAGGACATCCACAGCTACCATTGAGAGCCTTCGTGTCATGTTTGACACTCATTGTCTGCCCGACATCGTTGTAAGCGACAATGGACCTTGCTTCACTAGTCTGGAGCTTCAAGACTTCATGAAACTCAATGGTATCAAACATGTGAGGTCAGCACCATTCAAACCCACATCTAATGGTCAAGCAGAGCGTGTTGTCCAAACCATCAAGCAGACTATGGAACGTGTAACTCAAGATTCACTGCAGACTCGCTTGTCATGCATATTGCTTAGTTACAGGACAAGACCCCACATGCTTATCGGGGTCCCCCGCTGCTGAACTATTGATGAAGAGAGTTCTCAAGACCAAGCTCTCTCTTGTCCACCCTGACTTGAACGATCATGTTGAATACAGACGTCAAAGTCAGCAGTGGTATCATGGTCACGCTGCTGTGTCACGCGATATTTCTGTTAACGATCCTGTGTATGTACTAAATTATGGTCAAGGTCCCAAGTGGATCGCTGGTGCTGTTACGGCCAAGGAGGGTAACAGAGTGTTTATTGTCAAGCTCAAGAATGAGCAAACATGCAGGAAATATGTTGATTAGATAAAGTTGCGACACAGATGAACCGGAACAGTCTGAGGAGGACACAATCAGTGACCAACCAACCTACCCTCAGTCATCAGAGGACTCCGCTGTCATCAATGAATCTGGACTTTCAATCCCTGACATGGTCATTGCCACTCCCATCAGATCGGCTACCCAACCCCCAGTCACAACAGACTCAGAACGCTCGCCCAAGGTTGGAGTTGAACTGAGCCGATCAACTCGGAAGCGGAAAGCCCCGGACCATCTCAATTTGTAAAGACTGTTACTAATATCTTAAAGGGGGATATTGTCATGTATGTATGCTTGGGGTTACTAGCCACCAGGTAGTACCACTTTCGGAGGTCATTGGACTGTACACAAGTGTGCGCAGCCCAGGTATAAAAGGCCAGCCATCATGTAATGTAATCACTTTGAGCCCGAATAAAGCAGAGCCAGGTTTGTACCTGTTCGGAGTTTACAGTATTCAGTCTATTGAGTTATTACATACACAACACCGACAGTACAGAAAGAGACAATTTGACCCATCATTGCTTGAGTCGGCTCATTGGAACAGCAATTCAAAATTAACCCCACTGACCTGCTCTTCCTATAGCCCTGTATTTTCCTCTGCTTCAATTGTTTACCTGCTCTTCCTTTAACAAGAACAACTTGTATTTACATAGCACCTTTAAAGTAGTGAAACATCCCAAGGCGCTTCATTGGAGTATTATGAGATAACAAATTTGACACTGAGCCATATGAGAAGAAATTAGGGCAGTTGACTAAAAGCTTGCTCAAAGCGGTAGGTTTTAAGGAGCGTCTTGAAGGAAGAAAGAGGGGTAGAGAGGCAGAGAGGTTTAGGCAGGGAATTCCAGAGCTTAGGGCCTAGGCAACAGAAGGCACGGCCACCAGTGGTTGAACAATTATAATAAGGGATGCTCAAGAGGGCAGAATTAGAGGAATGCAGACATCTCGGGGGGTTGTGGGGCTGGAGGAGATTACAGAGATCGGGAGGGGCAAGGCTATGGAGGGATTTGAAAACAAGGATGAGAATTTTGAAATCGAGGCGTTGCTTAACCGGGAGCCAACGTAGGTCAGCGAGCACAGGGGTGATGGGTGAGTGGAACTTGTTGCGAGTTAGGACACGGGCAGCCGAGTTTTGGATCACCTCTAGTTTACATAGGGTAGAATGTGGGAGGCCAGCCAGGAGTGCGTTGGAATAGTCAAGTCTAGAGGTAATGAAGGCATGGATGAGGGCTTCAGTAGCGTATGAGCTGAGGCAAGGGTGGAGATGGGCGATGTTACGGAGCTGGAAATAGGCGGTTATGCTGCGGTTATATGATCAGAAGCTCATTTCATGGTAAAATATGACATCAAGGTTGCGAACAATCTGGTTCCGCCTCAGACAGAAATTGGGGAGAGGGATGGAGCCAGTGGCTAGGGAACAGATTTTGTGGTGGGGACCAAAAACAATGGCTTCGGTCTTCCCAATATTCAATTGGAGAACATTTCTGCTCATCCAGAACTGGATGTCGGACAAGCAGTCTGACAATTTAGAGACCGTGGAGGGGTTGAGAAAAGTGGTAGTGAGACAGCTGGGTGTCATCAGCATATATATGGAAACTGATGTGCTTTCGGATAATGTCGCCAAGGGGCAACATGTAGATGAGAAATAGGAGGGGACCAAGGATAGATCCTTGGGATCACCAGAGGTAACGATGCGGGCGCTGGAAGAGAAGCTGTTTTGGTACTGTGGGAGACGAGGAAACCGGATTGGAGGGATTCAAACATGGAATTGCGGGAAAGATGGGCACAGATTGGGAGGCTACAACACATTCAAAGACGTGAAAAGAGATAATAATCTCTGTCTCAACTACTCACACTGTGGCAAAGTAATCCATGTTCCCGCTGCAAAAATCTATTTCTCTTAACTTCTCTTCTTACTTTTTTAGTTGCAATTTTAAATTGATAACCACTCACCAGAGGAAACAAGGGTTACTGGGAGCGGGCGGGTAAGTGGAGCTGAGTCCACGGCCAGATCAGCCATGATCTTGTTGAATGGTGGAGCAGGCTCGAGGGGCTAGATGGCCTACTCCTGTTCCTAATTCTTATGTTCTTATGTAACAGTCCTTCCCTACTCATAGTATCAGGACGCTTCGTTATTAAGAAAAACAATTGCATTCAATCTCCTGTTAACCTTTTCTGCTCCAGTGAAAGTTTTCCCAGCAGTTGTGGTGGTTGGAGATTAATCATCATAGGCCCAGAACATCACTGCAGGAGTTCAAGCAATACCCATTTAGCCTAACTCTTCCTGACTGTCAACCAAGTTTCTATCCATGCTGCTACATTTCCTTCATTTCGTATGACTGAATTTTTGTAACAAACCTCCTGTGAAACTTCTTATTGAACACCATTGTGAAAATTCATACACATTACAGCCAAAGTCTGTGGGACTTAAATAAAGGCAATTACAAAGGTGTGAAGACAGAGTTGGCTAAAGTGGACTGGGAAAATAGATTAACGGATAAGATGGTAGAAAAACAGTGGCAGGCAACTTAAGAAGTTATTTCATAACTCACAGCAAATATATATTCCAGTGAGAAAGAAAGATTCTAAGGAGCCGAATTTGGTCGGCGCCCATTTCTCGGTGGCCCCTTTTTGCCCGGGTGCCATCGGGAGCTACTTTCGGCTCCGTTGTGTGGGCGGCAGCATCAGCGGCAGGCAGCGGCAGTCACCGGGCGGGAGCGGGAGTGAGCGGCCGGCATCATCAGTGCACTGCAGTTGGAGGCCTCTCCACTCGGGGATCTTCGGAGGGCCTCCAATGCGCATGCACGAGACATTGCAATTTTTTTTTTTGTAGTTTTTATCTTCCGACGTGTCATCATTTTGGGGCGATTTGAGACTGATTGCTGCACTGCGCATGCGCATAAAGGCACACCACTTTATTCCATCTGTGAGTGTGAGAGGGGAGAGGAGAGAGTTGGCATTTGAGAGGAGAGAGTTGGAAGTTGGAGAGGACAGAGTTGGAGGTTGGAGAGGACAGAGTTGGAGGTTGGAGAGGACAGAGTTGGAGGTTGGAGAGGAGAGAGTTGGAGGTTGGAGAGGACAGAGTTGGAGGTTAGAGAGGACAGAGTTGGAGGTTGGAGAGGAGAGAGTTGGAGGTTGGAGAGGACAGAGTTGGAGGTTGGAGAGGACAGAGTTGGAGGTTGGAGAGGACAGAGTTGGAGGTTGGAGAGGACAGAGTTGGAGGTTGGAGAGGAGAGAGTTGGAGGTTGGAGAGGACAGAGTTGGAGGTTAGAGAGGACAGAGTTGGAGGTTGGAGAGGAGAGAGTTGGAGGTTGGAGAGGACAGAGTTGGAGGTTAGAGAGGACAGAGTTGGAGGTTGGAGAGGACAGAGTTGGAGGCTAGAGAGGACAGAGTTAGAGGTTGGAGAGGAGAGAGTTGGAGGTTAGAGAGGAGAGAGTTGGAGGTTGGAGAGGAGAGAGTTGGAGTTTGGAGAGGGCAGAGTTGGAGGTTGGAGAGGACAGAGTTGGAGATTGGAGAGGGGGCAGTCGGAGAAATTGAGACACACAAACTGTTGAGCAGCCACTTATTTTATCATTGACAATGAGTGGCCAGAAACCAGCAATGAAGACTGGCAAAACCAGGCCCAGAGATCCTTGGTTTAATGAGCAGGAATTGGAGTAGCTAGTAACGGAGGTGGAGCGCACCTCACCCGGGATGGTCGTGGCAAGCCTCCACCACCCCAATACCGAAGCATTTGGAGGGAGATCACTGAAATCGTGTCCGCAATGGGCAACGTTGAGCGAGATGGGGACCAATGCCGGAAACGTTGGAACGATTTGGTGGTGGTGTCCAACACCAAAAGGGTTGTGCGCCAGACATGTGTGTGTGGGAGTGTGTGTGGTGGACATCAGCAAAGAGGTTAAAGGCTGGAATGTTTCTTTGTGCAGAAGAACAACGCATCCAAGGCAGCAAACCTGCGTGCGATGGGAGAGGTACCAGCAGAGGTGGTTGAATTGAGCAGGCATTGATGGGTAGCCGCCGCCTTCCAACCACAATGGTTGATGCAGATCCGGTGCTACAGTATGGTAAGGTTATACTAATCTCCAGTGTGAGCCACGCTCATGGCCTGAAAGGTCATGCAATGTTAAGGCACTCGCGGTTTACTGCACACTTTGTTGGCCATTATTGTTGTGCCCTTGTAGAGATGCAACTCCTTGCTGGCAGAATGTGAGATGGCACGGCTTACATCTCAGCTTGACTAGCACCACCCCCCCTGCACCCCCCCGCCCCCCCACCCCACAACCCCCACAAACTGAGATGTTGTCCTCTACTTGCAGATGATGACTCGGACAGCACGGATCAAGGCACACCATCGATCTCTGGCCTTCAGAGGAGCCGTCAGACACCAACGTCTCCTACCCTGGCGTTGCCGCCAGCCCAAGACAGTGGATTCTTCCTCCACCCCCATCCCCTAGATCACCCATTTCCACCGCTTTCACCACCGCTACCCAGAGCCACAAAGACGAGGAGAGAGAGGAGGGAGAAGGGTCCGACTTTGTGGTCCTTGAGCTCGAGGAGCCGGAACAGGATGACAGCAGCCTCCTGCCATGTGAGCCAGCTGTCCGCAGAACCTTGGTGTCGGGCTCCGAGTTCCTGGGGTTTGGAACGGGCTCCACACTGGCAAGCTCAACCAAGCACAGAGGCCATGGTGCGAAGGCAAGCAAGGTGCCAGAACCCACCAGGAGCGAGCATTCACCTGAGTATCCACCACGGCTCTCTGCAATTCTGGAGATGGTCTAGCTATTACGGACGCACATGGAGATAGGTCGCGATATACTCCAGACCATGGCTAGGATCACTGGCAGCATCGCCACCTTCACCCAGCAGCATGATGACAGGATGGACCGGCTCATCACTGTGTTGGAGCGCACATCCGAGACCGTTGAGGTGATGAGGCACAAGATGGCTTCTGGACGTCTAGTGCAAGCCCCCGAGCCCACACCCTCAAGTCGGACAGATACGGAGGAGCAGGAGATCCCGGTGCCTTCGGTCACGCCCCCTGCCTTCTCACCAAGACGCAAATGACTGCAGACATCCCGCTGCCCTTCTGCACAACCTCGTCAACCAGTGAGGGGCAGGCGAGCAGCATGCCGTGGTGTAGGCGGGACGACGAAGAGGAGCTTGGGCATCGCTTCGGGGGGGGGGGGGGGCGGGGGGAAAGAGGTGGTGGTGCCGGGTAGAGGGGTGGGTGTTGGTGATGTAAATGTTTGTAAATGTAATAATGTTATGTAACCTTTGTTATTGTGCACTTGTAAATACGCTCACATTGCTGACCTTCTCTTGGTGAGTGTCTGATTTTAACGTCATGTGTGGTGCCTTGTGAGAAACACACATCTGTCCCTCAGGTCTTCTGCTTTAGCAGGAATATGTTCCCATCCACATCTGACTGCAGTGTATAATGGGTCCTGTCATCAGGCCGTCGCAACACGACAAGGAAGGATCAGCAATTCAGAAAGGCTGCCATTCAATTACTCTCACTTTAGCTACTTGCAGGGCAGACCTACAGGCTTGCACTTCAACCCTCTTTTTCTTAGGCCAAACATGGCGGAGTGCCACCCCTGAGATGACATGGTCATCAGTTACATTGCAGTACATTAAATGTCTGTTCCCGTGTTCCATACCTCATGTAATGCTCTTCTGACTATCAGTTGCAGCGATGCGCCATTTCTTAACATCTTCTATCTCTCGCTTATTCAGCCTGACATAACCCCATACCCTCTGCGTAGTCACAATATGCGCCTAAATATGTTCCGCATTAAATGCTCTCATAACTCTTGGAGGGCATCTCCACTGAGCCTTTACCATCTTTCGCTGCTCATTGCAGCTTTGTCCACCACACCTTCCCTTCAACGGAGTTATATGGAGAAACATATCTGAACTCTTTCTGTGCGGATTAAGGTCCATCACATTACTCTTTATGTGCTGTGAGGGTTATTCAATCTGTCAGATTAATTACATCTCTCAGAATAAACTTATGTCCATCACCACAACAAGGCACGCTGGAAACAGGTCTTTTGTGATGAATCAGAACAGAGTTTATGAAGTAGTTTCCTTGCAGTACAAAGAAAGACACATTAATAAGGCAATAGTGACAGTCTAGTCATTGAAACCTCAACGGTAGGTCACTGAGTCACCATAGCACTTGTCTCTAGTTGTGTTCTATTGGCCTTAGTCCTTCCTCAGTTTGCTCTGTAATCGCACTGCCCCAAAGTCGAATAGCTGTAACTTTATACCCTTTTCCTCACAGACAAATATTGTCAGAGTCTGCATCTGTCTCAGGCTTACAATAGATCATTCTAACCCTAACCCTCTCACCCTCTAGGTTATATGTTATGCTTCCCTGAGAACTTCTTGAAGGACTGTGTCACAGAATTAATTAATCAGTTGTCTGCACAAAATGTGACATGCTGAAAACTTTTCACTTATTCATAATTTTTTTGCCTTCGCCATTGGGCTTCTCAATGAAGGTCTTTCAGCAAGGTCAAAGAAAAAAGTTTCCATCAGCCTAGACACATTTCAGTCACTTTTATCACATCCAAATTAAACATGACCATCAGCAATAAAGTAAAGCAACATCCACCTAACTTTTTTCCAGCAGTCCCACTCATGATGCTCGAGCATCTGCACCACAGATGGGACGTGCAGCGCTGCAGCACTCGGAGCCCTTCTCCCTGCCGCCCGACTCACGGCCAGGTCAGACCTGCTTTTTGCGAGTGGTCCTTCTGGCGGGCGGCGGGTTGATCTGAGGCCAGCATCCCTCACCAAAATGGCCGATTTGCAGCATCCGGCATGGGCAGGCGGCATGACATCACACCGGTGGATCCTGCTGTGACAAATCTTGTGCCGGGCGGAACCTAGACGGCAGATGGGTGGTTCCGGAGGAATCACCCAGAAAACATACATTTCCAGTGGATCCTCGGTGGCTGTGGGTGCAACCTGCACCAAATTCGGCCACTAAAAGGATGAAGCATCTATGGCTAACTAAGGAAATAAAGGATGGTATTAAATTGAAAACTAAGGCATACAATGATGTGAAGCTTAGTGGTAGGGCAGAGGATAGGCAAATATTTAGAAACCAGCAAAGGACTAAAAAAATTATAAAGAGAGAAGATAGATCATGAGAGTAAACTAGCAAGAAATAAAGAAACAGGCAGTAAGAGCTTCTATAGGTATATAAAAAGGAAGAGAGTAGCTAAAGTAAACGTTGATCCCTTAGAGGATGAGACTGGGGAATTAATAATGGGAAACAAGGAAACTGAAGAAATATTTTGTATCAGTCTTCACAGTAGAACACACCAAAAACATCCCAATAGTGGATAATCAAAGAGCTATAGGGAGGGACGAGCTTAATACTATCACTATCACTAATGAAGTAGTACTAGGTAAAATAATGGGTCTAAATGCGGACAAGTCCCCTGGACTTGATCACTTACATCCTAGGATCTTAAGAGAAGTGGCAGCAAAGATAGTGGATGCATTGGTTGTAATCTACCAAAATTCCCTGGATTCTGGGGTGGTCCCAGCCGGTTGGAAAACTGCAAATGTAACGCCCCTATTTGTTACGAAGAAGATACAAAGAATCCGCAAAGAGATTATAAATAGATTAAGTGAGTGGGCAAAAATTTGGCAGATGGAGTATAGTGTGGGAAAATGTGAGATTATCCACTTTGGTAGGAAGAATAAAAAAGGAAATTATTATTTAAATGGAGACTACAAAATGCTGTGGTACAGAGGGATCTGGGGGAGCTTGTACATGAAAGACAAAAAGTTAGTATGCAGGTACAGCAAGTAAGTAGGAAGCAAATGGAATGTTGCAAGGGGGATGGAGTATAAAAGTTGGGAAGTCTTGCTACAGCTGTACAGAGCATTGGTGAGACCACATCTGGAGTACTGCATAAAGTTTTGGTCTCCTTATTTAAGGAGGGATATACTTGCATTGGAGGCAGCTCAGAGAAGGTTCACGAGGTTGATTCCTGAGATGAATTGGTTATCTTATGAAGAAGGGTTGAGCAAGTTGGGCCTATACTCATTGGAGCTTAGAAGAATGAAAGGTGATCTTATTGAAACGTATACGATTCTGAGAGGGCTGGACAGGGTCGATGCAGAGAGGATGTTTCCCCTCATGGGGGAATCTAGAACTAGGGGGCATAGTTTCAGAATAAGGGGTCGCCCATTGAAAACGGAGATGAGAAGGAATTTATTTTCTCAGCGGGTCGCGAATCTTTGGAATTCTCTACCCGAAAGAAATGTTGAGGCTGGGTGATTAAATATATTTAAGGTAGAGATAGACAGATTTTTGAATGATAGGGGAGTGAAGGGTTATGGGGAATGGGCAGGGAAGTGGAATTGTGGCCAAGATCAGATCAGCCATGATCTTATTGAATGGCGGAGCAAGCTCGAGGAGCCAAATGGCCTACTCCTGCTCCTATTTCTTATGTTCTTATGTTCTAAGGTCTCTCACTGGAAAACCTCCAGGAAAATTATGCAGTTTATGGTATTTCGCTATTGGCGGGTCTACAGGTCCCCCACCCGAGTTGTGGCAGGAGACCAATAGAGCCCCCACATAATATCAGGACTTAAGTCTATTACATTCTCTTTTCCTGTAATAATAGGTTGCTAGTTTGGAATCTAGACGCACTTCCAGAATAGGGATCGACGGGGTATTGCACATGTATCAGAAAATCTCTAACTGGTTTCTGGTAGACAAAGGGTGATTTTAATATGCTAATATTGATTGACTGCAGAGACATTGGGCTGTACCTGACTTACAGGCAAAATGAGGAGACTTTTTTTATGCAGCGTTGTTATGATCTGGAATGCACTGCCTGAAAGGGTGGTGGAAGCAAATTCAATAATAACTTTCTAAAGGGAATTGGATAAATACTTGAAGGGGAAAACATTGCATGGATATAGGGATAGGGCCGGCCTGTGAGACTAATTTGATAGCTCTTTGAGTGAGCCGGCACGGCACATTGGCTGAATGGCCTCCTTCTGTGCTGTATTATTGTATGATTCAATATGACTCTATAGTATCTTTGATGGCTGGTTTGGAAAAGCATTATATTTTAATTACCAAAGATATATCAATTGGGAAATAAGCATCCCGGTTATGAGTTTCAACTTTGGGCGCAGTTAGCGATCCGGGCACAAATTGCGCTCAAAATTGTGCTTGTTTTCTGAATTGAATTTTTTGCTCAAGTTTCCGCTTTTTGTCCATGCACCAGTGCAATTGGATAGCGCTTTAGAATGTAATCTTTTAAAAAAAAATTTGCATTAAAACATGTTCCTTGATATATTTAAGAGTGGTAATCTGGTGCAGTTTTATTCATGCATTCGAAAATGGGCTTAGAATCATAGAAATCATAGAACTTTATGGCACAGAAGGAGACCATTCGGCCCGTTGTGTCTGTGCCACCTGAAAAAGAGCTATCCAGCCTAATCCCATTTTCCAGCTCTTGATCCGTAGCCCTGTAAGTTGCAGCACTTCAAGTGCATATCCAAGTACTTTTTAAATGTGATGATGGTTTCTGCCTCTATTACCCTTTCAGGCAGTGAGTTCCAGATCCCCACCACCCTCTGAGTAAAAAAACTTCTTAACTCCCCTCTAATCCTTCTACCAATTACTTTAACTCTATGCCCTCTTGTTGTTGACCTCTCTGCTAGGGGAAACATAGAAAATAGGTGCAGAAGTAGGCCATTCGGCCCTTCGAGCCTGCACCGCTCGAAATAGGTCATTCCTATACACTCTATCTAGGCCCCCCATAATTGTGTACACCTTCAGCCTCCTCTGTTCCAAAGAAATCAATTCCAGCTTATCCAATCTCTCCTCACAACTAAAATTGTCCAATCCTGGCAATATCCTCGTAAATCTCTTCTGTACCCTCTCTAGTGCAAACACATCTTTTATCACAAAAAATAAACATTTTAAACATTTTAATCAGACTTTCTAGTCCATCACCTGTTAGTACAGTATCCTGATTGTAAATAACTGAAAATGACTTTAAAATAAACTGTACAAAACCATTTATGTAACTAGTAAATCATAGAATGATAAATCATTCTATGATTCTATGATTTACTAGTTACATTAACATAGAAACATAGAAAATAGGTGCAGGAGTAGGCCATTCAGCCCCTCGAGCCTGCACCACCATTCAATAAGATCATGGCTGATCATTATCTCAGTACCCCGTTCCTGCTTTCTCTCCATACCCCTTGATCACTTTAGCCGTAAGGGCCACATCTAACTCCCTCTTGAATATATCCAATGAACTGGCATCAACAACTCTCTGCGGTAGGGAATTCCACAGCTTAATAACTCTCTGAGTGAAGAAGTTTCTCCTCATCTCAGTCCTAAATGGCTTACCCCTTATCCTTAGACAATGTACCCTGGTTCTGGACTTCCCCAACATCGGCAACATTCTTCCTGCATCTAACCTGTCCAGTCCCGTCAGAATTATATATGTTTCTATGAGATCCCCTCTCATCCTTCTAAACTCCAATGTATACAGGCCCAGTCGATCCAGTCTCTCCTCATATGTCAGTCCTGTCATCCCAGGAATCAGCTTGGTGAATCTTCGCTGCATTCCCTCAATAGCAAGAATGTCCTTCCTCAGATTAGGAGACCAAAACTGAACACAATATTCCAGGTGAGGCCTCACCAAGGCCCTGTACAACTGCAGTAAGATCTCCCTGCTCCTATACTCAAATCCTCTAGCAATGAGGGCCAACATACCATTTGCCTTCTTCACAACCTGCTGTACCTGCATGCCAACTTTCAATGTCTGATGTATCATGATACCCAGGTCTCGTTGCACCTCCCCTTTTCCTAATCTGCCGCCACTCAGATAATATTTTGCCTTTGTGTTTTTGCCCCCAAAGTGGATAACCTCACATTTATCCACATTATACTGCATCTGCCATGTATTTGCCCACACACCTAACCTGTCCAAGTCACCCTGCAGCCTCTTAGTGCCCTCCTCACAGCTCACATCGCCACCCAGCTTAGAGTCATCTGCAAACTTGGAGATATTACACTCAATTCCTTCATCTAAATCATTAATGTATATTGTAAATAGCTGGGGTCCCAGCACTGAGCCCTGCGGCACTCCACTAGTCACTGCCTGCCATTCTGAAAAGGACCCGTTTATCCCGACTCTCTGCTTCCTGTCTGCCAACCAGTTCTCTATCCACGTCAGTACATTACCCCCAATACCATGTGCTTTAATTGGTGTATACTAATCAGTTTCTTTGTAAATTAAAAGAAAACTAATATTTAAAAGCTTTTAAAATGTGCCTATTAATGTCCTCATGCCTAAACAAAAAAGCTTAATTTTAAGAGTCTCCTCGAAGGCCTGCAAATGGACGCAATGTTGATCAGGGACATAGCTAGTTTTATAGGTGGTACCGGCTTCCATTTTGGTGTTTTTTTAACATCTAAAATACCACCCAAACTCGATTTGCGCTGGACCTAATTTGTGCTTGAAATGCCTTGATCTTTTACACTGGTTTGGCTGATTTTGGGTGACTTTCTACTGAAAAAGAATCAGCGTAGCCTAGTGGAAATTCCTGACGTGTATGTCAGTGTTAAAGAATTGCTAATCATTTAATTTAAATACACCGGAAATACACTGGAGGCAAGGAAAATCACATGATATACTGCTGTGAGTTGGTGTACTGTGGCAAGGTTTCTCTGTTTGTTCCCTGGTTTTCACCATCGTTTACCTAGATATTGGGCAGGTAAAGGGAACATTTTGGAATGTTAGCAGGGTAGGAGATCGGTATTACTGAACCAGAATCGATTATTTACTGTAAAAACTCAACATGTAACAATCGCCTCTGATTTCTGCAGGGATTATTCTGGTTTTCCTGCTGTAACTGGTGGAATCCTCAGAGAAAAGTGTAAACAGCCATTTCTCTGAGATTTTTGCCAATCTTCTGATGGAGTTATGATGGGAGATTCCAAGCCTCTACAGAAATTTTATCCCAATGACATCAAAGTTTCCTTTAGCTTCACGCAAACAGTATTTTGAATAAAGAACTACAAATCTGTTTTTCACCTTCTCCATCAAAGATCAGACATTTTATTCCCTGCTGTACCACTGCTCAAATCCTATGCCCAAGTCTTCCTCCCCGCATTCTATTTGTGCAAATTGGAGGTTTGGGACTTAATTTTAATCTTGAAGAGCATGTGGGGTTGGGTGCGGGTGGGGTTCGAAGACTGGCAAAATTGATAGCACGTCGGGAAGCTGGCTCCAACCTGTCGACTTCTGCATTTGACTGGAGAGCATTAGGCTGTGTGTGCGCAACCCCTTCGGGAGAGGCAAATTGTCAATTTCCATATGCCAATCGCTCAATTAGTCATACTGACACACTGTTTTCAGTTTAACGTTGGGTCTACGGGTTTCTTGGGCTTCCGGAAACTTGCCTGTGAAACCAAGGCGAGAACACAGCGGCAATTGAGGGGGCTGAAGCAATCTCAGGCAAATATGCGAATAAATACTCAGTACTCACAATTGCTTTCTTACCAGCTAGTGGGAAAGGGTTACTTTGTACAATTTAGAGGTTACTTTCTACACTTTGGAGATTATTTTCTAACTTTGGAGGTTTGCTATATCACATCAGGATGGGTGCCGCTTGTGCTGCCTTAAATTGGACCTCAGATGAGGACCAAGTTGACCAGCACCAGCATCTGCATCAGCACCTACAGCAGCCTACTGCTCACAAACCTGTAGTTGCACAGCAGAGAGGGGACCAGCAGAGAGGGTCCAGCAGAGAGGCATCAGCAGAGAGAGGACCAGCAGAGAGAGTCCAGCAGAGAGGAGATCAGCAGAGAGAGGACCAGCAGAGAGGGGACCAGCAAAGAGGGTCCAGCAGAGAGGTGCAGCTCACAGGAGGCACTACCCACAAAACAGGGTCGCCAGCAGAGGATCAGTTTCTTTGACATGTCTGGACAACAATATCTCAGGAGGTTCAGGATGTCAAGTCAGGTGGTGGCAGACATCTGCAGCCTTCTAGAAGAAGACCTGCTGAGTGCTGGACCTGGTGGCCAAGCTTTGTCAAAGTCAGCACTGCCCTCAAATTTTTGCTCAACCCCAGACATGTGTAGGATCTCCCAGTCGGCCACCCACAAATGCATAAGACTGATAGGTTGTTTGGCTGGGCAGGCAATTATGCCAACGTTGCCACCGATGATGTCAGTGCAGAACTCCATCGACTGCTCACACGTGACAATCCAGGCAGCCCCAGAACAACCTGAAGTATTCATCAACCACGAGATCTTCCACTCCCTCAATGTCCAGCTGGTGTGCAACCACAAAAAGATCTTTATGAAGGTGTGCTCAAGATCCTTGGGCAGCTGCCATGATGCTTTTGAATCTGGAGCCAGACTTAAGGGGTGGCTGCTAGGCGACAAGGGGTACCCACTGCAAACTTGGCTCATGACATCCGTCAGAAACCCAAAACTAAAGCCCAACAGCGCTACAATGAATGTCTTATCACCACCATATCTGTGATTGAACAGGCCATTGGCATGCTGAAGAAGCGCTTCAGATACTTCAACAGATCTGAAGGCACACTTCAGTATGCACCAGCCAGGGGCTCCAGAATCATTGTGGTTTGCTGTGCTCGGCACAACATTGCGTAACAGCGAGGCTTGGACATGCAGGAGGAACAAAGCAAAGAGCTCAGAAGGAAAGGGAATACACATTAAATGATAGGACACTGAGAAGTGTAGATCCCTGAAGGTAGCAGGCCTGGTAGATAAGGTGGTTAAGAAGGCATACGGAATGCTTGCTTTTATTAGCCGAGGCATAGAGGAGCAGGGGAGTTATGCTTGAGAATGTTGCCGGGAGTGGAGAATCTTAGCTATGAGGACAGATTGGATAGGCTGGGTTTGTTTTCCTTGGAACAGAGGAGGCTGAGGGGAGACCTCATTAAGGTGTATAAAATTATGAGGGGCCTAGATATAGTGGATAGAAAGGACCTATATCCCTTAGCAGAGGGGTCAACAACCAGGGGGCATAAATTTAAAGTAATTGGTAGAAGGTTTAGAGAGGATTTGAGGGGAAATGTATTTACGCAGTGGGTTGTGGGGATCTGGAACTCACTGCCTGAAAGGGTGGTAGAGGCAGAAACCCTCACCACATTTAAAAAGTACTTGGATATGCACTTGAAGTGCTGTAACCTGCAGGGCTATGGACCAAGAGCTGGAAAGTGGGATTAGTTTGGATAGCCTCTTGTTGGCTGGCGCCGGCACGATGGGCCGAAATGGCCTCCTTCCGTGCTATAAACTTCTATGATTCTATGATCCTCCTTGGATGCTTCAGAGGGGAAGGAGGAAGAAGAGGAGGAGGCTGATGAGGCAATGCACCTCCAGCTGCTCACATTCCTGCCCAGGATGTCCTATTAATGCAAGGTTCACTTAGGTTGCAGCAGTGGACCCATGTCACCGGGAAATGCAATGGCCACTATTCCCCCTCCCCCCTCTCAATGCCACTGACACAAAGCAGTCCTGAAACCAACCAACTACCCCTTGCACATTCTCCCATTGGTCCCCATCAATTCATATCTTCCCACTCATCATCAAACAAGTTAGAAGGCCACTTATTACCCAATACTCAAGAATTGACAAGATGGGAAATTGGTGAAAAAGAATAACATTTATGTGAGCTAAATAAAGAACAAAAACTTATCAACACAACATTTTCTCAGACACCCATATGTATACACTTGCACAACTGTAAAGTCTTACTCTTCCTTTCATCATCATCATAGGCAGTCACTCGGAATCGAGGAAGACTTGCTTCCACTCCTGAAGTGAGTTCTTTGGTGGCTGAACAGTCCAATACGAGAGCCACAAACCCTGTCACAGGTGGGACAGGCATTTGGCGAGGGAAGGGGTGGGTGGGGCTGGTTTGCCGCATGCTCTTTCCGCTGTCTGCACTTGACCTCTTCACACTCTCGCCATTGAGATTCGAAGAGCTCAATGCCCTCCCGGATGCACTTTCTCCACCTAGGGCGGTCTTCGGCCAGGGACTCCCAGGTGTCAGTGGGAATGTTGCACTTTATCAGGGAGGCTTTGACTGTGTCCTTGTAGCGTTTCCACTGCCCACCTTTGGCTCATTTGCCATAAAGGAGCTCCACATAGAGCATTTGCTTGGGGAGTCTTGTGTCTGGCATGCAAACTATGTGGCCTGCCCAGCTAAGCTGATTGAGTGTGGTCAGTGCTTCAACTTTGGGGATGTTAGCCTGGATGAGAACACTGATGTTGGTACGTCTGTCCTCCCAGGGGATTTGGAGGATCTTGCGGAGACATCGTTGATGATATATCTGCAGCGACTTGAGGTGTCTTCTGTACATCGTCCATGCCTCTGATCCATACAGGAGGGCAGGTATTACGATAGCCCTGTAGACCATGAGCTTGGTGGTAGATTTGAGGGCCTGGTCTTCGAACACTCTTTTCCTCAGGCGGCCGAAGGCTGCATGGCGCACTGGAGGCGGTGGATACATGACCTCATCTCTTTCTTCCTTTATCTACTGCTCGTACATGGTGAAACCTGTGCCTTCAGCAGAGGTTGATGCAGGCTGCGCAGATCCCTGCTCTGACTGCTCACATGCTCGTGGCCAACGTCCTCTGTGTTTTGGAGTCCATGAGGGTCCCGCAAAAGTCCGCTCCACCTACATCTGTGCAGAGGCAGGTTCAGGCACTGTGATATGAGGCAGTATGTGGGGTAATAGTTGAGGAAGGAGCAATGGGTCAGAAGTCGAAGTAATTTGAGTGAAGTCCCCACTTCCATGTCCCCTTTCACCATATCTCTATCAGGGCCCAGCCGCATTTCACTGCTTCCACTGCGCTGGAGAATATTTTGATGCAGATCAGTGCGGCCCTGTAAGGCCAAGGTATCTGTCAACCTATTTAAGGTGGCAGACTGTTGGCATCAGAGTCTGCACAGTGGTGTGCTTATTTGATTGGCGTATATGACAATCATCCATGAGGCATCCTCCTCCAATCTCTGTAATTATGGCGAGTCCACTTTGAAGACCTGTCAGCACATTGTCTGCTGCTGCTCAAATGATTCTCTTCTTCACTGACGGCCCCCGAGGTACAGCATCTGTGTCCCGCTGAGCAGAGCTTGGAGAGGGCAGCGCCTTCCGACGTGGACTCTCCACTGCTGTCCCTGCCATCATCTGCTCTTGATCATGTGTGAACTGTGAGTTATCAGGTGAAAACCCAACTATCTGCCTTACTGGTCCCACCAAAGTGAGCGTATCTGAGCCAGTGAATGGCCTGCATAAGTCCTGTGATAGTGCTCCTCTGAGGAATCGTTGTTAGCGACCTGCACCGACTGCTGCTGCATGCGTGATGGCCCTGTGGGAGATAAAAGACAAGAGTTTGCCCTGGCAAGGTAAGACTATGTTGTAAGTTATCATTATGAAGCTGATCATATTTCACTCACGCTTAAAATCAAGTCAGCATGATTGAGTGTTGTATGACATGTGGGTGGCTTTGATTTAATTGTGTCACCAGATAGCTGGGGACTCCCCATGTCCCCAACTCCAGTGGCCAGGGACGGCAAAACTCCACTGCTTTCCAGCGCCCTTCCTCTGCGCTGGTCAGCTGCGAGATGTTTGGAGGGCCCCCTCCTGTTCTCTCCCTCTCTCTGGTGTTCCGTGTTCTCTTATCCTGGAAGGAGGAAAAGAAGCGACGTTTGAGTGAGTGTAATGGCATGTGTTCATCTGATGGATGGAGAGCATTTGGTGAGGGTGACTATGATGGAGAGGCATGACATTGCATAAGGAGAACGGTGAGTGGAAGTGGTGGATGGATAGATGGGGATGTGAGGTCGTGCATCGAAAGAGGAGGGATGCACCTGCAAGGTAAGTGGGTGTGAGGAATGATGTGATGGCGTAGGTTTGACAAGGTAGAGTGAGAGTGTGGGGTCATATGCACAGCAAGATGTAGGTGAATGTGGCACTGTAATCACCTTTCCTGACCTACTTTCTGCACTGAATCCAGGAGCATGGCACCACGTTCCTGCTGCTGACCTCCTCCGTTACCTCCAACCATGCCTTCTTGGTCTCTGCTGCAGGCCTCTTCCTCCCATTGCTAGGGAAGAGTATCTCCCTCCTACCCCTCATAGTCCCCATCAGTGCATCCAGGGAGGCATCACGGACTTCATTCTGGCACTTCCTTTTCTTTGGTTCCCAACTCCTTCAAATTCCAAGTTTGCAACTTCCCTTTAAATACTGGAGTTGAGATCATGTCATGTGGGTCCACATCACGACCATTGCCGCTGACTGGATGGGAAACCGGAAAGTAAAATTATAATAATAATGGTAGAAGATCAGCCATGATCTTCTCAATCGGGCTCGAAGGCCGATTGGCCTACATCTGCTCCCATTTCTCATGTTCCTACATTCTTATGGGTGGGCTACAGGCAGCATCAGGAAATCTGATGGGAGACATCATGGCAGCATTCAAATTCAGATTAAAAATAACTGCTGGCATTTAAGCGGCACCACCAGATGCTGACCTCATTCTGACGGAAAGTCTTTAATGTTCTTTGTTTGGGGTAAACATAAGAACATAAGAAATAGGAGCAGGAGTAGGTCATAAAGCCCCTCGAGCCTGCTCCACCATTCAATAAGATCATGGCTGATCTGATCTTGGCCTCAACTCGCTTTCCTGCCTGGTCCCCATAACCCTTGACTCCCCTATAGTTCAAGAATCTGTCTATCTCAGCCTTGAATATATTCAATGACTCAACTTTCACAGCTCCCTGGGGTATAGAATTCCAAAGATTCATGACCCTCAGAGAAGGATGCAGCATCACATGTTACGGCCTGACTTTCCTGTTCTGGCCACCCTGAAACCACCCAAAACCAAGCGATAAAATGGAGAGAAATTCAGCCTAATAACACAAAGATTTCATGGAGCTGGATATTAAATTCCTGGGAAAGGTCTTCAGGACCTCTGTGGAGTAGGATGGAGGAGGGTTGGTGATTTTACATCAGTTTGGTGAGCAGATTAACAAGAGCGCCAAGCTGCTTCACAAACTGCCCTAAACCAGCTAAGTCATCATGTTAGTGTATATCTTTGTGCTACAAAACTGCACAATTTTTAATTGTATGATTATAGCAGGTGTATGCTTTCTTCCAGAACACTCTGGCATAATAGTGGTACCCTGGTGACAATATATCCCCTGGTCCATTGTAGCAGATGCTGATATTTGTGCTGTGTACTCCAGAGAAGGCATTGTGAAAGATTTGGTGACAGCTGAAGTATCTTACTATCACGTGACATCGCAGTATAAGCTTTGATGTTTGAGGTACTGCATGTCGTTGGTCCTTAATTGCCTCATTATTTTCCTTTTCTGGAATAGATATATCCTTACTGTGCATTTGTATGGCAAATTTACTAAAGTCAATGTTGTAAAGGCTGAAATAGCTGCAGGCAGTAGTGGAAGAATTAGAAAAGGTGACTAAAAGCTTGGTCAAAGAGACAATATTCAAGAGCCTCGGAATTTTAGGGGAGAGTTTCTGCGACATAAGGGTTCAGGGAGAAATTTCCAGAGTGTAATTACCTCACTATTTACAGAGGAATGTGAAAGTGGGATTGGTTGACCATCTGAGAAGGATGTAAAAGAGATGATATTGGAGATAAATAATCAAAAAGGCACTGTATTAAAAAAAGTGGGACTAAATGTAGAAGAATCACTAGACCCGGATGGAATGCATCCCAGAATACTGAAGAATGCTGAGGTGGAGATAGTAGAGGAACTAACTACAAGTTTCCAAAATACATTCTAAGGTGAATAATGCCAAAGGGTGGCACATGTTAACCCCTGTTCAAAGAGCTCTGGAAGTTAGAGCTCTGGTGGGCGACACTGGTCCTGCTCTTCCTCCTCTTCATGTTCCTCTTCCACCTCCTCCTCCTCCTCCTCCATTTCTTGCTGCCCAGTTGGTGCTAAGGGCTGGTCCCTCAGAATGGTGAAGTTATGCAGCTACAAAGAGGAAGGTGATCAGAAGCAGCATCAATCAACAGTGTCCCTAGCTGTCAAACAGCAGATCATCAAAGAGCGCTTCACGTGAATCATCGCTTCCATCCCCAGTACAGCAACAGTCCTGCAATCCTTTTCACCATCATCCTCACTACCACCATCAGATTGCTTTCCTACAATCCAGCCTAATGGCTCTTGCCCTCCATTGACTACAAATATTAATACCAACAACAAACCCAGAACAAAACAAAATAACCAATAACTATACTCCATATGTCCATATGTGTATAATTGTTAACAGAAATAATGAAGGATTACTCTTGTGTAACCCCCAGTGCCTGTCTTGTTGCATTTCTGAGTGCTGCTTTGAGGTGTATCCCCAGTGGCTTCAGCTTGCAATTTGAGCTTCCATTGAGGACACTTTATATGGCTGTGGTGGACGGCCTTGAGCAGCTCTGGTCTTGAGGGCTTGGCTGCAGACTGCATCATCTCGGTGTGGGCCAGGGCAGTCTAATGCAGCTGGCAGTGTGGCACCATCAAGGGCACTGGTGGAAAGGTTGGCGGGGAGCAGGCATGCTGAGAGAGACCACAGGTGCCTCTCTCATGGAGCCAAGGCCGCTCTCTAGGATTGTACACCAACTGCTCTACATGACAACTGGGTGTCGCACTGGAAACCCCCGACAATGCTAACTCCCAGAAACAATATGGCAATGGTCTGAGATTCCATGGCAACTGTGTGAGCTGTCATGGCAGAGGCTCCATGATATGGGTCCCATTGTCATGTTCATGGAGCTGACCACTTGCTCCATGTTAAATAGGATGGTCCTGTGCTTTGCACGGAGCCTTGACAGCTTGGAGCCCATGATTTCCAGGATGAAAATGGTGGGCAACTCCATGAAAGACCTTGTGGATCCAGCCATGATGTGATGTGATGGGCGATGTCGCAGCTTCCATTGCAGCACAGGCTGAAGTGACCCAACGTCTCAGTGCTGCAGTGGAAGCTCAGGTTGCTGCCATTGTGGCTGGCTTTACGGTATGGAAAGGGGCTTGCAATGTGTCACAGCAGATGGTTAGGAATGCTGAGGCGCCTCCCCGGGGGAGTGGCAGTGGCTCCGTGGAGCACGACCATGCTGCCCTCTCTCAGGATGCCAGCATTTGTACTCTCATCACTGTCACTCTGCCAGTGCCCTTGCTGCTGCCTGTCAGTCAGCCAGCCCAGACTGCTGCCGCCCAAGGTGGTCCAGTCTACAGCCGGCCCTTCTAGGCCCAGAGCTGCTCGAGATTGTCCTGCAAGGCCATCTGCAGACTCCCCCACTGAAAGTCAGCCGCCTTCCACCAGCCCTGCTGCAGCCACTAAGGATGCACTGCATGGGAGCGCTAGAGCAGGAAAAGCAACATAAAAGGCAGACACTAAGGGAATGATTAGTTTACTTCGTTATTTTGATTGGGATTTGATAGATTTATAAATTATGTTTGGAATGTTTGTTTTGTGGTGGCTCTCATTTCTGCTTTGTGCCTAAGAGGACACTGTAATGTTCCGTGGCAGAGGGATGGTAAGATGGGGAAGTGGTGAGCAATGGGGATCTGGGGTTCCATTCCTTGGAACCGGAATCTGATTAGGCGCTCATGGACAGCCCAGCTGGAATGGGGATCTGCTGCCTGCCTGCTCCTTTCCTCCTCCTCATCCCTTTCCCTTGTCTTGCTCTTCCTCTTCCTCCTCCTGAGGTGGTTCCGGGACCTGTGGTGACCATCATGATGGCCAAGTTGTGGAGCAGACCAACACAAGAAGGGTCACCCACTCTGGTGTGTATGAGAGGGCTCCTCCCAACCGGTCAAGGCAGCGGAACTGTAGCTTTAGAACCCCAATGGTCTGCTCGATGAGGTTGTTTGTAGCACATGGCTCTCATTGCAAGATTGCTGGCCTTGAGTGGTGGGGTTGCGGAGGGGTCTCATCAACCAGGTGCAGAGTGGTTAGCCCTTGCCCTCGGGTTCGACATAGTGGCTGGAATATTACTGGCACACCGCACTGCCGCAGGATGAAGGCATCATGATTGCTACCAGGATACCGGGCATTCACCATCATGATGCACTGGGCGTGGTCGCACACAAACTGCACAATAAGTGAGTGGTAGCCTTTGTGGTTACGGAACATCTCAGGATTAGTATATGGCACCCGCAAAGCCATGTGTGTGCAGTTGGTGGTGCCCTGCACCATGGGGAAGCCCGATATCCTGGCAAAACCAGAGAGAATGCAATGAAGTCCCTTCTCCGGGAGTACATTGCCTCTGTGACGTCCCGGATGCAGCGATAGATGACGAACTGGGAGATGTTAACTATGTCTCCTGCTCCAGACTGGAAGAATCGATGGCGTAAAAATTGAGGGCCACGGTGACCTAGAGGGCCACCAGGAGAGCTGTCATCACCCTGCTCTGAGGCTGCAGGTCTGGTTGAAAGAGGTGGCAGAATTCTGTGACCACCTCCTTGGTGAAGCAGAGCCTCCAAATACACTGCCCCTGACTTATGTGCAGGTAGGAGAAGTTCTCTCGGAAGACCTCCTGCTGAGAGCCCTCCTGCCCCCTCCTCCCCCTCCCTCTGTGAGCATCTTGTCCTCTTCTTTGCTGCCTCCGCTCCATCCCCCTGTCATACTCCAGCACGGGAGGAACTGCAACTGGGAGCAAGTGGTGTGAACTGAACCCTTTATTTAGCCAATTTAAAACCGAGTTGAGAAGGAATTTCTTCTCCCAGAGGGTTGTGAATCTGTGGAATTCTCTGCCCAAGGAAGCAGTTGAGGCTAGCTCATTGAATGTATTTAAGTCACAGATAGATAGATTTTTAACCAATAAGGGAATTAAGGGTTATGGGGAGTGGGCGGGTAAGTGGAGCTGAGTCCACGGCCAGATCAGCCATGATCTTGTTGAATGGCAGAGCAGGCTCGAGGGTCTAGATGGCCTACTCCTGCTCCTAATTCTTATGTTCTTATGTTCTTTTATGAGAAACACGACCTTCTCCACTTGTAGCACCACTTCCTGTCACCTCACCAAATTTAAATAACTGTAGGAAACTCCAATCAGGTGCGCAAACTTACAGAGGGACAGTAGAAATGAAAAAGCATGTCAGTTGCAAGTTGTTGATGATTCCTTTAAATAATACTGGTGTGGGGGAGGGGAGCGTCCTTTCTGCTGCTGGTCATGATTAGGAGAGGGCATTAAATGCAGTGGTGACATCCAAAATGGCAGATCGGCTCCAAATAAGTGTTGCACACTCCTTGACATCACAATTTGCATCATTTCCATTTCTGCAGCGAGTGCAGGCAACAGCAGCGCTGCCGATCTGCCCAAAATGGCGGCCGCCATGGGACCCGCTGGAAGCGGGCAGAAGTGAGGCGGCCGACATTTTTTCTTCCAAACCAGCCAAACAGGTCCAATTTCCCGGCCTAGGATTTCCACCCAAGCCCTCTGACTGGGTCTCCAATGTGCTGCTGAAAAAGCTACAGGGGTGTTGTTAGTTTTTGAATATTTAAAAACAATTTCCCATTGGCAACATAATCTATATGTACAAACCATCTATGCCACACCTCATACAAAGTTATCAAGTTCTTTTTATTAAATGATACGAATCCAAAAGAACATGAAATACTTTTAAAGTTAGTGAGCTTTTCTATATTGTTGTACCTATTTCTGGGATTACATCATTTTTTGACATTCCCTACAATGTTTTATTGAAATATAAGCATTAAATAAGTGTCATTCTCTATAATTTTAGTTATTATATTTTGATCACTGCATGTACATTCATAGATTCATAGTAGGTAGCATGCAATCCATGCTAAATAATCTAATCCTTTACATATTTTTTTTAACTACCGTGCCTTAGATAACCTTTTTTCCAATTATTTCTGAGCTAACATCATAAATAGGATTTTTGTAATGCATTTGAGTTTTGCTTCAAGCTTTGCCACAAAAAGGTTTTCATTATAAACATGTGACTTAAATACAGTTTCCATACCAAATATATAAAAATAGTCATTTTTTGATAAATAATTGAACAAATTGATTTACATTATACAATGTGCAGTGACTAACCTTCTGCTATCAGCTGTAGTTGACTGATTGTCTAGGAGACAGCATGCAGCGATAATTGTCCCTGTGCCTTGGCAGCACAGACAAATGAACCAGCAGGACACCTGACCACCCAGAGCTAACTGTCCAATCCATAATCCATCTGGGATATTTCAATTGAGACTTGAAAAAAAAAACCTTTGCTTTAGGGAAGAATCACCTCCACCACAAAAGCCATTTTTATTCCCTTGCCCTTGATTTCCAGCTGTCCTGAGGCTGCAAGTTCTGGGATCGCCCTCGGTGTTTGCAGGCCAGACAAGCAAACTAGTTTTGTGCTCAAATAGTTATAGATTCATAAGCATGCTCCTGAAAACTGTTTTCTCACTTTTTTCTCCACTGGAGATTAATCTTTTATTTTGTTATCACTTTATTTCAAATAAAGTTCAATTCCAGCATTCCCCTGAAGTTATTTTCTGTGACTGTTACCTCTGCAATATCAGTGGAATGCAGAAGAACAAAGCACTGATGCAATAATATTAATATATTTATAACTGACAGCTGCAGGCCATGCTTTTCAGTACTTGTTTATCGATTCATCGCTATTATTACACGTTAATGGTGCTGTCATCCTTAAATTTGTGTGTACCCGCCACAACTTCTGCCATGTTTGATAAAGAGATACCTGCCATCCCCTCAAGTTCCCAGGAATCTGGCGAATTTCCAAGGTCTGATGAACTGACTGGGCCCATGTTGGAGCTGCTACTCTCCTCAGACTTGCAGGGGAACACCAGTGGGATTGATCTCTCAGGCGATGAACTTGCCGAAGATGAAAGGGTTACTGAAATGGACTGAAGAGGGGTTAACATGCTGTCAGAATGTGGAGACACACATTTTACAAGTGGCAAGTGATCACCCTGGGACGACTGGCAATGCTGAGAATGAACTGGCGTGGACAAGTTGTGGTACTGATCAATTTCCATCGGTCTTTGTGAAATCATTCCTTTTCCTTGAGAGTTACCGTATTGAACACCCGGATCCAAAGACCACAAGCCGGGCGCTATTGTGCTTTGCGATGAGTTTGCTGTAGTGCAAGAGGCTGGCCCTGCCTGCATATGAAAACAAGGTTGATGTGATGTCCAAGCCATTCTTGGTTTCAAGTTGTCCACTGAAGAGGCCATGTGAGCACCATGAACAGGCCAGAAAGGTGTGTTTTTCTGTGCTGCCAAAAGGCCTTCCAAAAGATGCATTATATTGTGTAGGTCTTTGCCTAATTGAGACACTTCTTGAGTTAGGTTACTCATCTGTAAAATAAAATAAAGTACCAAGTCACTACTTTTGTTGACATAGTGCAATCAGACCGAGAAATACAGGCAATAATGTACTGCACATGAGCACTGACAAGACATTTTTCTTGTTAGAACATGCGACTGCAACTCTAGTCTGTGCTCTTTTTGATAAATTTGATCAAGTTTTCTGCACATAAAATTCACTCTGGATATGCTGACAATGCATATGCCCTTGGGATTAATTAGAGTTATGTACATCATCATCATCATCATAGGCAGTCTCTTGAACGAGAATGACTTGTTCCAACTGAGTTCACAGATGTTTCAATGAAGGACCCGATATTCCAGTCCTGAACTCCAATTGAAGGGTGGAAAATGCCTGTGCGTGGACTTTTTTAACGAGTGGTGCCCATTGCACATCAGACACCACATGGGCTTGACAGAGCTAGGCCTTTATCCAGTGGCAAGGGTTAACCAGGACGATTGGAGGTCTGTTGCACGGACCTAGTGCGCACTCATATTGCAGTGTGTGCTGGCTTGTGCATGGGCCAATGACGAGATAATCTGTTTTTGTTATATTGATTGAGGGTAAATATTGGTAAGGACACCGGAGATAACTCCCCTGCTCTTCTTCAAAAGGGTACAGTGGTATAGTGGTTATGGTACTTGAACAACCCAGAGTTCATGCGTTCAAATCCCAGCATGGCAAATTGTGAAACTGAATTCAATGTACACCTGATAATTTTGGGACTGGCACTAATTGTAAACTAATTGCCCTGTGGAAATATAGACCATCCCTGACTGACTCATTCTGTAATAACACGGGTAGTAGGAGCACTCAATGTTCCAAGCATAGTTTTCACACCCCCTCCTCCTCGGTCAGGAGTGTTTGTACCTGCTCATTGTTACCAAAAAGACTGCAACATCTACTGGAAACTTAAACCCATTTTTGTGACAGCATGTAAATTTGAACAAGTGAAAAAATAATGCTCAAAGTGCACAGTGCTCTAGTTAGACCCCAGAGTACTGTGTCACCGAGACACAAGGGGCCTGATAGTCTGCATCCCAGAGTACTTAAGGAAGTGGCCCTAGAAATAGTGAATGCATTGGTGGTCATTTTCCAACAGTTTATTGACTCTGGATCAGTTCCTATGGACTGGAGGGTTGCTAATGTAACACCACTTTTTAAAAAAGGAGGGAGAGAGAAAGCGAGTAATTATAGACCAGTTAGCCTGACATCAGGGGAACATGTTGGAATCAGTTATTAAAGATGAAATAGCAGCGCATTTGGAAAGCAGTGACAGGATTGGTCCAAGTCAGCATGGATTTATGAAAGGGAAATCCTGCTTGACAAATCTTCTAGAATTTTTTGAGGATGTAACTAATAGAGTGGACAAGGGAGAACCAGTGGATGTGGTGTATTTGGACTTTCAAAAGGCTTTTGACAAGGTCCCACACAAGAGATTGGTGTGCAAAATCAAAGCACATGGTATTGGGGGTAATCTACTGACGTGGATAGGGAACTGGTTGGTAGACAGTAAGCAGAGAGTCGGGATAAACAGGTCCTTTTCAGAATGGCAGGCAGTGACTAGTGGGGTGCCGCAGGGCTCAGTGCTGGGACCCCAGCTATTTACAATATACATTAATGATTTAGATGAAGGAATTGAGTGTAATATCTCCAAATTTGCAGACGACACTAAGCTGGGTGACGTGTGAGCTGTGAGGAGGACGCTAAGAGGCTGCAGGGTAACTTGGACAGGTTAGGTGAGTGGGCAAATACATGGCAGATGCAGTATAATGTGGATAAATGTGAGGTTATCCATTTTGGTGGCAAAAACACGAAGGCAGAATATTATCTGAATGGCGGCAGATTAGGAAAAGGGGAGGTGCAACGAGACCTGGGTGTCATGGTTCATCAGTCATTGAAAGTTGGCATGCAGGTACAGCAGGCGGTGAAGAAGACAAATGGTATGTTGGCCTTCATAGCTAGGGGATTTGAGTATAGGAGCAGGGAGGTCTTACTGCAGTTGTATAGGGCCTTGGTGAGGCCTCACCTGGAATATTGTGTTCAGTTTTGGTCTCCTAATCTGAGGAAGGACGTTCTTGCTATTGAGGGAGTGCAGCGAAGGTTCACCAGACTGATTCCCGGGATGGCAGGAATGACATATGAGGAGAGACTGCATCGACTGGGCCTGTATTCACTGGAGTTTAGAAGGATGAGAGGGGATCTCTTAGAAATATATAAAATTCTGACAGGTTAGATGCAGGAAGAATGTTCCTGATTCTGGGGAAGCCCAGAACCAGGGGACACAGTCTAAGGATAAGGGGTAAGCCATTTAGGACTGAGATGAGGAGAAACTTCTTCACTCAGAGAGTTGTTAACCTGTGGAATTCTCTACCTCAGAGTTTTGTTAATGCCAGTTCATTGGATATATTCAAGAGGGAGTTACATATGGCCCTTACGGCTAAAGTGATAAAGGGGTATGGAGAGAAAGCAGGAAAGGGGTACTGAGGTGAATGATCAGCCATGATCTTATTGAATGGTGGTGCAGGCTCGAAGGGCCGAATGGCCTACTCCTGCAGCTATTTTCTATGTTTCTATGTTTCAATCCTGGGAAGCTGTGCAGAAAAGAGCCAGAAAACTAAAGGACTCAAAGGACTGGGAAGAAAGACGAGATAACATTGGGCTTTTCAATCTTGAAGGAAGGTGAACGTTTACTGTAGGACCATACAAGATAGTAGATCATACAGAAAAAGTAAATCCGAAACACTAAGCTGTGAGCTAAATTGTGAATGGCAAATGTAGAATCTAGAAATGCTTCTTTGCAAAAAGAATTGGCCATACATGGATTGGACTGCCAGGTAGTGTTTGGTGGTAGAATTATTGACGCAACAGCTAGTTGGTGTGATTGCCGGGGTTGCGGAGGTGGGGGGGGGGGAGCGGCGGGTGTCTTTTTTGCTGGATAGATAAGCTAGGATGGCACATATGCCCT
Organism: Pristiophorus japonicus; assembly: GCF_044704955.1. Classification (NCBI taxonomy): domain Eukaryota; kingdom Metazoa; phylum Chordata; class Chondrichthyes; family Pristiophoridae; genus Pristiophorus; species Pristiophorus japonicus. The sequence goes on along the minus strand of NC_091981.1, from coordinate 210,088,367 downwards.
TCTTCATCCACAACTATTGTTAAAGAGCTTTAAAGTCTGTTTTTAAATTGCTGATGTAAAAAACAGATTTTTGGGCACGCTTTTCAGTTTTTATTTTTAGCTTTAAACACCAGAAGAAAATCGGGTTAAAATCAGCCCAAATAAATCAAGTTAAAAAAAAAATCAGTTTTTAGTTTGAACTTCAAGAGTGCTACAGGCACGAACTAGTCTGCAGTCTATCTCTGTATGCTCTGTGGCATCATCAAAGGCGCTGGAACAAAGTACTGTTTTGATAAGTGGTGCACTAACTTTGCTCCATGCACTGTCATAGGTTAATGACTGGGAAATACCACATAAATTCAGATAACAGCAAGGGTAGCTGCAAGGTGAGATCTGGTTCTAATAGTGTTAATATAATGTTCTTGTATTTATTATTTTGACATTTTTATTAGGTAAAGGTGTCAAGGGATATGGATCAAAGACAGGTAAATGGAGTTGAGGTGCAGATCAGCCATGATCTAATTGGAAAAAAAAATAAAAACTTCCATTTATATAGCATCTTTCAAAATCTCAGGATATCCAAAAACGTTTTACAGCCAATGAAGTGTAGTCACTGTTGTAATGTAGTCAACATGGCGGCCAATTTGCACACAGCAAGGTTGCATTAATTGTAATGTGACAGTATCCAGATAAATCTTTATTTAGTGATTCTTAAGTGCAGAATAAATCCACAGGACTGTATTGTAAGCTCAAACTGTTTTGACTTTGGTCTCTTTATTCAAACCCCAGAGTGGAGAAGCAGCATGGTGAATCACCTTTTAGACCTGCTTGTCCCAGAGTGCACAGGTGACCCTTAGGTCTCCCACAGGTGTGCCCCCTAGTGGTAAGTCTTTACATACAAACATAACATCACTCCCCCCTCCCCAAAGTCTTATGTACAAGTTATTTGCAAGTTGAGGTGATCTGGCGCCCTGCGTCCTTGGGTCGATCGCCTGGGTTGAAGTCCTGACGTGGTGGGTTCATCCTTGTGGTCAACGGCAAGGTCGATTGTGTTGGTGGGCCGCTGGGGGCAGGTCCTTTCACAGTGATTCCTGGTTATCTGTAGTTCGCAGTTTGGTCTGGTCCAAATGCTTTCTGCGTTTGCCCAGTACATGGTTTCACAATCAAACGCTCCATTTTCATCACAAACACTCCATTCCCCTCTTTGGCTAATACAGTGCTAGCGGCCCATCTGGGGCCCAGAACATGGTCTACATCATTTATTCTGATGTCGCGTAGAGGAGCCATGTGATCATGGTACATGCTCTGCTGATAGCATATGGAAGGCTCGATTCTGTGTGATTCTGTCTGGTGACTGCGTAGCACCCGGGATAGCCGGGTCTGTAGGGAGTCTACCGTGACACATGTGGTGCTTGGCTTTATGATTTGGGCTGCCCGCTCTGGACTATTGTTGCTGACCCTAAGGTTTGGCAAGTCCAGGATGGCCGATATGGCCTTGAGACTTTCAGTAGTGGCGGGAGGCCGCGTGGTCCCCGTGGATCCTAGGCCATGGTATGGAGGCCCTGGACCACCGACTGTGTGTAGCCTCCCTGCCTTGCTTTGCAACGTTGCAGGGTTGCCCCATCGGGGGCAATCTGATGGGATGAGCCTTTCGTTTTTGCGACGGATAAGCTGCAGCATCCCGTCTAGCGGTTCACCGTTGGCAGGTGGTAACGTGGGAGCCTGGCTGGTCCAGGTCCTAAACTGGGGAGCCGTTACAGTTGGAACCTCGCTTTCTAGCACTTCCATGACAACGAGTAGGTCTGCAGGCTGCGCTGTTTCCACCCCGGTGGTGGGCAACGGTAGCCAGCTGAGGGCATCAATGCCGTTCTCAGTGCCTGGTCCGTGGCGGATCATATTACAGTGCACAGACATGGTTAGACATGCTCAAAACAAAACATCGATAATGATGCCTCTGCTCTCCCAAAACTGTGGGACGGGCAGCTTGTCTGACTCGAGCAAATATTGGGACACTCTTTGGTACGTTTCTTCTGTCCCGTGGACCCAAGCTACTGCCTTGGTTAACTTATTGGATTTATGTATAACCGGTTGGGGCTTGCCCGCTACTTTGGCATGCTGCACAACACGCCCGACCCCGTGTGCTAACACATCACTTGCTACAAGTACTTTGTCAGATACATATACGACCGGTTGGTGTTCGCCCGCGACTTTGGCTTGTTGTAAGGTACCCCCGACCCCATATGATAATACATCATTGGCCGTGAAAGACTGTTCACATGAGTTACATAGTGCAAACAACTTGTTGGAATGTAGTGGGTTCCTGGCCTTTTCAGCGGCCGCCCCTTTACCTTTGCACCAAACCCAGTCGTCTTCCTTGCTGGGCAACACATTCCTCTGTTTCGTTGCGGTGACATCCCGTGGTCTGGACGCTCTCTCGTTCCATGATCTGGACGCACTTTCGTCCCGTGGTCTGAACGCACTCTCGTCCTGTGGTCTGGACGCACTTTCGTCCCATGGTCTGGAGGCACACTCATCCGTGTCCGTGATGCCGACTGCTGTGATCTTCCTCCCCAGGGATTTTGCCTCTGGCGTCGGGAAGACACATTCAGATCATTTCGGCCGGAGTCCCACTCTGCATGGTCGACCTGGAGCCTCTTCCATTGTCGTGAAGAGGTCGGCGGCTTTGGGTGGTGGGTACCGCGCCTGTACCACTGCTCGGTCGATCTTCACCTCCTCATGGTTTTGATGAGCGGCCTGTGCCGCGGGGATCTGCAAATGGATCTGCACTTCGATGTCTGGTTCAGCTGAAGGTGGGGGTTTGCTCAGCCTTTGAGCAGGGGAGACGTCGTTCGCTGGAGAGAGTACGCAGAGGTCTTCCCAGTTCCATTGAATCTTCCCCATCCACCTCCTACCAAGCCTGGGCTATCGTGATGGCCTTGCTCATATCTAGGGATTCGGCAGTCAGCAGTTTGTGAAGAATGACATCGTGGCCAATTCCAAGCACGAAAAAGTACCGCAACATTTCCCCCAAAGATCCTGCAAATTCGCACTGTCCCACAAGGCGTCTTGGGTCGGCGACAAAGCTCGCCACGTTCTGGCCCCAGAACGATGGTGCGTGTAAAAGCGATACCTGGCCATTAAGATGCTCTACTGCGGCTTGAAGTGTTCCCGAACCAGCATACAAAGCTCTGTGTAAGTCTTGTCCGTTGGTTTGACCGGTGCCAGCAGATTTTTGAGGAGGCCATATATCGAAGACCCACAGACGGTGAGGAGAATCGCCCTGCGTTTGATCGCCGTCTCAGCCTTGTCCAGTTCGTTGGCCACGAAGTACTGGTCAAGGCGCTCAATGAAGGCAGCAGCAAAGAGTGGCATTCGTGAGTTTGGTAAGTGTGTGAGTTCAGGCAAGTGGGGGTGGCAGGTGCTGTTTTGTCTTGGTTTCCTACCAGTGCTGACACTAGAGCAGCTGATAAGGAGTGCGAGAGTAGGAGACGGAGGCCCAGAGACCAGCCCAACCAGCTGCAGACAAAGATAGAGGGGTGCGAAATCGAGAGGTGACATCACAGCCAAGCTGGTAAGTGGTTGGCTGTTCGACTGGTAAGTATAACTCTCTTTTAGACTGACTTTTAGATTGGTTTAATTGGCAGCGAACTACTAAGCAGCTGTTTGGTGTTTAAGTAAATTTTAGTCAGTAAATTAATTTAAGGGTTAAGTCATGGCAGGAGAGCTCGGACCCATGCCATGCTCCTCCTGTGCTATGTGGGAAGTCAGACTACTATGTGTGCAGGAAGTGTGTCCAGCTGCAGCTCCTGACAGACCGCATGATGGCACTGACCGGATGGATTCACTCTGGAGCATGTACGATGCTGAGAATGTTGTGGATAGCACATTTAGTGAGTTGGTCACACCGCAGGTAAGGGTTAGGACAGATAGTGAATGGGTGACCAAGAGACAAGGCAAGAGCAGGAAGGTAGTGCAGGAGTCCCCTGCGGTCATCTTCCTCCAAAGCAGATATACCGTTTTGGATACTGTTGGGGGAGATGACTTACCAGGGGAAGGCACCAGCAGCCAGGTCCATGGCACCATGGGTGGCTTTGCTGCACAGAAGGGCGGGAAAAAGAGTGGGAGAGCTAAAGTGATAGGGGACTCTATTGTAAGGGGAATAGATAGGAGTTTCTGCAGCCGCAACCGAGACTCCAGGATGGTATGTTGCCTCCCTGGTGCAAGGGTCAAGGATGTCTCAGAACAGCTGCAGAGCATTCTGGAGAGGGAGGGTGAACGGCCAGTTGTCGTGGTACATGTAGGTACCAATGATATAGGTAAGAAGCGGGAAGAGGTCCTACAAGTTGAATTTAAGGAGCTAGGAGTTAAATTAAAAAGTAGAACCTCAAAGGTAGTAATCTCTGGATTGCTACCAGTGCCATGTGCTAATCAGAGTAGAGGGAGCAGGATAGTTAGAATAAATACGTGGATTGAGCAGTGGTGCAAGAGGGAGGGATTCAAATTCCTGCGACATTGGAACCAGTTCTGGGGGAAGTGGGACCTGTACAAAAGGGATGGTCTGCACTTGGGCAGGACTGGAACTGATGTCCTCAGGGTAACATTTGCTAAAGCAGTTCGGGAGTGTTTAAACTAATATGGCAGGGGGATGGGAACCTATGCAGCGAGATAGGGCGAAGTAATATGGAGTCAGAAACAGATGGTAGAAAGGTAAAAAGCAATAGTGGAAGGCGGTGTAAACAAAGGCAAGAAACAAAAAGGGCCACACTACATCATAATTCTAAAAGGACAAAGGGTTTTAAAAAAAACAAGCCTGAAGGCTCTGTGTCTTAATGCAAGGAGTATCCGTAATAAAGTGGATGAATTAACTGTGCAAATAGATGTTAACAGATATGATGTGATTGGGACTACAGAGACATGGCTCCAGGATGATCAGGGCTGGAACTCAACATCCTAGAGTATTCAACATTCAGGAAGGATAGAATAAAAGGAAAAGAAGGTGGGGTAGCATTGCTGGTTAAAGAGGAGTGTAATGCAACAGTTAGGAAGGACATTAGCTTGGATAATGTGGAATCTATATGGGTAGAGCTGCAGAACACCAAAGGGCAAAAAACGTTAGTGGGAGTTATGTACAGACCTCCAAACAGTAGTAGTGATGTTGGGGAGGGCATCAAACAGGAAATTAGGGATGCATGCAATAAAGGTGCAGCAGTTATCATGGGTGACTTTAATATGCATATAGATTGGGCTAACCAAACTGGAAGCAATATGGTGGAGGAGGATTTCCTGGAGTGCATAAGGGATGGTTTTTTTGACCAATATGTCGAGGAACCAACTAGGGGGTAGGCCATCTTAGACTGGGTGTTGTGTAATGAGAGAGGATTAATTAGCGATCTCGTTGTGCGATGCCCCTTGGGGAAGAGTGACCATAATATGATGGAATTCTACATTAGGATGGAGAATGAAACAGTTAATTCAGAGACCATGGTCCAGAACTTAAAGAAGGGTAACTTTGAAGGTATGAGGCGTGAATTGGCTAGGATAGATTGGCGAATGATACTTAAGGGGTTGACTGTGGATGGACAATGGCAGACATTTAGAGACCGCATGGATGAAGTACAACAATTGTACATCCCTGTCTGGTGTAAAAATAAAAAAGGGAAGGTGGCTCAAGCGTGGCTATCTAGGGAAATCAGGGATACTATTAAAACCAAGGAAGTGGCATACAAATTGGCCAGAAAAGGAGCTGCAAAGCGCTCGAGAATAGCGCGTTTTTTTTCTGGCGCCGTTTTAGGCGCGAAAAACGGGTGCCCAGCTTGGAGGGGCACCCGTTTTTTATCCTGTGGAAACTTGGGCCCATTATCTGGCATTATATACTTTCTATAATTTAAACACTTTTACAAATTTTATTTTAGTGTGAAGGATTGAAATTTACATCTTAAAATGTGGAATTTCTTTAAAGAAAGAGGAAAAGAATTGCAAATGCTGTAAAACAAACAAAACCAAAAAATCCTGGAAATACATCGGTCAGTCAGCACCTATAGAGAGAAAAGACAAGTTAAAATTTTGAGTGTGTACCTTTGAGTATAATGTTTCTGTACATTACAGTAACTGGGTATACGTACATAAGCTATCATTTTTGAGTCTTACTTTAACACACCGGAACATGGATGTTGCAGGCGAGGTCCTGATGATTTATTGGATAAGTGGATAACCACATGATAATGAAGAAGAAAGCTGCGGACTGCAAGAAGATATCAATCAACTAGTCAGGTGGACAGAATGGTGGCAAATGAAATTTAATCTGGAGAAGTGTGAGGTAATTCATTTGGGGAGGGCTAACAAGGAAAGGGAATACACATTAAATGGTAAGACACTGAGAAGTGTAGAGGAATAAAGGGACCTTGGAGTGCATGTCCACAGATCCCTGAAAATAGCAGGCCAGGTAGATAAGGTGGTTCAGAAGGCATACAGAATGCTTGCCTTTATTAGCCGAGGCATAGAATACAAGAGCTGGGGGTGGGTGGGGTTATGCTTGAACTGGATAAAACACTGGTTAGGCCACAGCTGTAGTACTGCGTGCAGTTCTGATCACCATTACAGGAAGGATGTGATTGCACTGGAGAGGGTACAGAGGAGGTTTACGAGGATTTTGCCAGGAGTGGAGAATTTTAGCTTTGAGGACAGATTCGATAGGCTAGGTTTGTTTTCCTTGGAACAGAAGAGGCTGAGGGGAGACCTCATTGAGGTGTATAAAATTATGAGGGGCCTAGATATAGTGGATAGAAAGGGCCTATTTCCCTTAGCAGAGGGGTCAACAACCAAGGGGCATAAATTTAAAGTAATTGGTGGAAGTTGAGAGGGTTTTTGAGGGGAAATTTCTTCATACAGAGGGTTGTGAGAGTCTGGAACTCACTGCCTGAAAAGGGTGGTAGAGGCAGAAATCCTCACCACATTTAAAAAGTACTTGGATGTGCACTTCAAGTGCCTGCAGGGTTACGGACCTCGAGCTAGAAAGTGGGATTAGGCTGGATAGTCTCTTGTTGGCCGGCGCGGACACGATGGGCCGAAATCGCCTCCTTCTGTGCCGTAAACATCTATGATTCTATGAAATAGCAGCGAACCCAGGGACTGGGAGAAATTTAGAACTCAGCAGAGGAGGACAAAAGCTTTGATTAGGTCAGGGAAAATAGAGTACGAGAGGAAGCTTGCAGGGAACATTAAGACAGACTGCAAAAGCTTCTATAGATATGTAAAGAGAAAAAGGTTAGTAAAGACAAACATAGGTCCCTTGCAGTCAGAATCAGGGGAAGTCATAACGGGGAACAAAGAAATGGCAGACCAATTGAACAAGTACTTTGGTTCGGTATTCACTAAGGAGGACACAAACAACCTTCCGGATATAAAAGGGGTCAGAGGGTCTAGTAAGAAGGAGGAACTGAGGGAAATCCTTATTAGTCGGGAAATTGTGTTGGGGAAATTGATGGGATTGAAGGCCGATAAATCCCCAGGGCCTGATGGACTGCATCCCAGATTACTTAAGGAAGTGGCCTTGGAAATAGCGGATGCATTGACAATCATTTTCCAACATTCCATAGACTCTGAATCAGTTCCTATGGAGTGGAGGGTAGCCAATGTAACCCCACTTTTTAAAAAAGGAGGGAGGGAGAAAACAGGGAATTATAGACCGGTCAGCCTGACATCGGTAGTGGGTAAAATAATGGAATCAATTATTAAGGATGTCATAGCAGCGCATTTGGAAAGAGGTGATATGATAGGTCCAAGTCAGCATGGATTTGTGAAAGGGAAATCATGCTTGACAAATCTTCTGGAATTTTTTGAGGATGTTTCCAGTAGAGTGGACAAGGGAGAACCAGTTGATGTGGTGTATTTGGACTCTCAGAAGGCTTTCGACAAGGTCCCACACAAGAGATTAATGCGCAAAGATAAAGCACATGGGATTGGGGGTAGTGTGCTGACGTGGATTGAGAACTGGTTGGCAGACAGGAAGCAAAGAGCAGGAGTAAATGGGTACTTTTCAGAATGGCAGGCAGTGACTAGTGGGGTACCGCAAGGTTCTGTGCTGGGGCCCCAGCTGTTTACATTGTACATTAATGATTTAGACGAGGGGATTAAATGTAGTATCTCCAAATTTGCAGATGACAGTAAGTTGGGTGGCAGTGTGAGCTGCGAGGAGGATGCCATGAGGCTGCAGAGTGACTTGGATATGTTAGGTGAGTGGGCAAATGCATGGTAGATGAAGTATAATGTGGATAAATGTGAGGTTATCCACTTTGGTGGTAAAAACAGAGAGACAGACTATTATCTGAATGGTGACAGATTAGGAAAAGGGGAGATGCAACGAGACCTGGGTGTCATGGTACATCACTCATTGAAGGTTGGCATGCAGGTACAGCAAGCGGTTAAGAAAACAAATGGCATGTTGGCCTTCATAGCGAGGGGATTTGAGTACAGGGGCAGGGAGGTGTTACTACAGTTGTACAGGGCCTTGGTGAGGCCACACCTGGAGTATTGTATACAGTTTTGGTCTCCTAACTTGAGGAAGGACATTCTTGCTATTGAGGGAGTGCAGGAAGGTTCACCAAATTGATTCCCGGGATGGCGGGACTGACATATCAAGAAAGGCTCAATCAACTGGGCTTGTATTCACTGGAGTTCAGAAGAATGAGAGGGGATCTCAAAGAAATGTTTAAAATTCTGACGGGTTTAGACAGGTTAGATGCAGGAAGAATGTTCCCAATATTGGGGAAGTCCAGAACCAGGAGTCACAGTCTAAGGTTAAGGGGTAAGCCATTTAGGACCGAGATGAGGAGAAACTTCTTCACCCAGAGAGTGGTGAACTTGTGGAATTCTCTAACACAGTAAGTTGTTGAGGCCAATTCACTAAATATATTCAAAAAGGAGTTAGATGTAGTCCTTACTGCTAGGGGGATCAAGAGGTATAGCGAGAAAGCAGGAATGGGGTACTGAAGTTGCATGTTCAGCCATGAACTCATTGAATGGCAGTGCAGGCTTGAAGGGCCGAATGGCCTACTCCTGCACCTATTTTCTATGTTTCTATGTTTCTATGATCACCCTCAACAATTCTCTCAAGAATACCAATGGCAGCCGTTACCGCGTGAAAGTTCGTGATCAGTTACTCGTCGCCAATTTGTTATGTTCAGAATAATTCCACAGGACTGTATTGACCTTGGTCTCTTTATTCAGAGTTCATAGTGGAGAAGCAGCATGGTGGATCACCTTTTATACGTGCTTGCCCCAGGTTGCACAGGTGACCCTTAGGTCTCCCACAGGTATGACCCTATTGGCAAGTCTTACATATTGGTGAGGTTTACATACATACATAACAGTGATATTAGTTGAAGGATAGATATTGGCCAGGACACCGGGGAGAACTCTCCTGCTTTTCTTCGAAATAGTGGCATAGGATCTTTTACTTCCACCAGAGAGGGCAGACAGAGCCTCGGTTTGATGCCTTATCTGAAAGACAGCATCTCTGACAGTGCAGCACTCCATCAGTACTGGCACTGGAGTGTCATCTTATTTTGAGCTCAAAGGCTGGATATTGCCCTTCGTCCCGATTGGCAGCAGTAACCTTCCGGGTCCGGGACTTCCTGCGACTGGCCCGGAAATCCCGCCCCTGACATGGAATTGGGCCGTGCGCCCCTCAAAGGGCCCTCCGCTTCCTTGGAGGCGCGCTCCCAAGGCTACAACGCCCCTCAGCTTCAATTAAAGGGGAAGGCTGCTGGGCATTCTGCAGGCCCTTTGGTGGTCACCAATGATGTGATCGACCAGGCCAACAGTGCGGCACCCAAAATGGAGCACTGGGCTGCCCGGTCGATGCAAGGGCCGCTATTGTCATGCCGCCACAAGAGTCGGGCGACAAATAAAAATGGCGGCCTGCGGCGCCAAAGGCCCCTCCTGGCCCATGGGGCAATTACTCCCGCGGGGCGCAAAGGGTTCGGCGCAGGCAGAGAATGGTCGGCGCACACGGCGATGATGCCATCGCTAGTGCTCGTCGGCCCGGGACGCTAATTGTCGGGGTAGCGTCCCTCAAACTTCCAGGGCAATTTCCCTGGAGGCACTAGCGCCCCCCTCCCCCAGCGAAAACACCATCGCTATAAAAAGGGGCAATTTCGCCCCCCAAGTGTCTGGAATGGGACTTGAACAGGTTTGAGGGGATGAATGTTCTAATCTTGTTTCTTTGTTCCTATTAACGAAGTGAGCACAGAAAATTATACATCCTTTATGTGTATATGGCCTACATTGGCTCTTGGTTAAGCAATGCCTCAATTTCAAAATTATCATCCATGTTTTCAAAGCCCTCCATGGCCTTTCCCGTCCCTATCTCTAATCTCCTCCAGCCCCACAATCACCACCCCCGCCCCCCTCCCCACACCCAGAGATGTCGGCGCTCCTCTAATTGTGCCCTCTTGTGCATCCCTGATTATAATCGCTCAACCACTGGTGGCCATGCCTTCTGTTGCCTCAGCCCTCAGCTCTGGAATTCCCTACCTAAACCTCTCTGCCTCTCTTTCTTTCTTCAAGGCGCTTCTTAAAACCTATCTCTTTAAGCAAGCTTTTGGTCATCTGCCCTAATTTCTCCTTATGTAGCTCGGGGTCAAATCTTTTGTCTCATAATACTCCTGTGAAGCACCTTGGGACATTTCACTACGTTAAAGGCGTTATATAAATACAAGCTATTGTTGTTGTTGTTGTACATTCTCAGAAATTAACAGTTCCCAATCTATCTGTATGAGTAGCATCTAATATGGATTAGAGAATGCTTACCACGTGGTTTTATCAGCATTGTGAATTCATTCCGTTGAATTATAGCTTATGATGCATTCTAATTTTGAAAGTATTCATTAACAATATATCACCTCACACAAAACAGATTTTCAGTCTGCAAACCAATCTCAGCATATTTTAGCATAGTATTTTTCTTCCTTTCTTTGATGTCATGCTTCTTTTTAAGCTGAGCAAGCTTGTTGAGGGACATCCTGACTTTAAGCAGCTGTTTGCATACAGGGCCAGCTGCCTGACTCCACAACCTGGAAGTTTCCCATCTGGGAGACTCGATGCAGCCTATCATAGATTCATACAGTACCGGAGGCCACTTACCCACCGTGTCTGCGCTGGCTCATTGTAACAGCTATCCAATTAGTCTCAATTCCCCTACTTTTTCCCCATAGCCCTGCAAATTTCTCCTTTTCAAGGAAATGCCCAAATCCCTTTTGAAAGTTACTTCTGAATCTGCTTCTACCACCCTTCCAGATAGTGCATTCCAGATCATAATAGCTCGCTGCTAATATAATTCCTTCTCATTGCCCACTTTCAGCTTTTGCCAATTATTACCTGTTGTGTATTAACTGTTAGACTGAGTACTGTTTAACTCTAAGAGGTATGACATTGGCTCTGCTTTATTAAGGCCCAAAGTGACTAATATACAAAATGGCTAGCCTTTTATACCTGGGCTGCATACACATGCATGCAGCCCAATGGCCTCCAACAGTGACGCCATCTAGTGGCTAGTGATCCTGAAAGTACATACATGACAATACCCTCCTCTGAGATATTAACACAGTCTTTTACAAATTGAAAAGGTCTGGTGTTTTACGCTCCCGGGTTGACCGTCTCAGTTCAACTCCAGCCTTGGGTAATTGTTCAGAGTTTGTTGTGACAGGTGGCTGGGTGGCTGACCTGGTGGGAGTGGCAATGGCCATGTCAGGGATTGAAAGTCCATTTTTCATTGAACATGTCAGTGATTGAAAGTCCCAATTCACTGATTGCCAATTAGTCCTCTGATGACTGGGGGTATTTTGGTTGTTCGTTGATTGTCTCTTCCTCCGACTGTTCTGGTTCGTCTGTGTGCCGCAGCTTGGTCTGATCCATATGTTTCCTGCATGTTTGCCCATTTTTGAGTTTGACAGTAAATACTCTGTTGCCCTCCTTGGCCATGACAGTACCAGCGATCCACTTGGGACCCTGCCCATAATTCAGAACATATACAGGATCATTTACAGAAATATCGCGTGATACCCTTGTTGACTTTGTCTTCTATATTCAACATGGTTATTCAAGTCAGGGTGTACAAGAGATAGCTTGGTCTTAAGACCTCTCTTCATCATTAGTTCAGCAGGTGAGACCCCGGTAAGCGTGTGTGGTCTTGTCCTGTAACTAAGAAGTATGCATGACAGGCGGGTCTGCAGTGAGGCTTGGGTTACTCACTTCATACTCTGCTTTATGATTTGGACAGCACGTTCTGCTTGCCCATTGGATGCAGGTTTGAATGGTGCTGACTTACATGTTTGATACCATTGAGTTTCATGAACTCTTGAAACTCCTGACTGGTGAAGCACAATCCGTTGTCGCTAACAACGACGTCAGGCAGACCATGTGTCGCGAACATGACACTGAGATTCTCAATGGTAGCTGTGGATGTGCTGGATGACATGATTATACACTCTATCCACTTCGAATATGCATCCACCACAACTAAAAGCATCGTCCCCAGGAAGAGACCTGCAAAGTCTATGTGGATCCTGGACCATGGTTGGACGGCCATGACCACAGATTCAGTGGCGATTTTGCTGGTGCTTTGCTGAGCTCCATGCAAGTGTTGCACTGATGCACACACGATTCCAGCTCAGAGTCAATTCCCGGCCATCATGCATGAGACCTGGCGATGGCTTTTATCATTACAATGCCGGGATGTGTGCTATGTAGCTCATGTACAAATTTCTCTCTCCCTTTCTTGGGCATAACAACACGATTGCCCCACAGTATACAATCCAACTGAATAGACAGTTCGTCTTTGCGACGAATGTAAGGTTTGGTCTCCTCGCACATTTGCTTGTGTATGGCAAACCAATCACCTTTGACGCTGCAACTCTGCACCACCAATAAAATCGGGTCCTAGCTGGTCCAGGTCTTAACTCGTTGAGCTGTGACAGGGGTTCCTTCACTCTCAAAAGCATCCATAACTAACAATAGGTCCGCCGGTTGTGACATTTCCACCTCCGGTGTGGGCAACTGCAAACGGCTGAAAGAATCAGCACAATTCTCGGTGCCAGGTCTATGGCGAATGACATAATCATAAGCAGATAATGTCAGCACCCACCTCTGGATGCGGGATGAAGCATTGGTATTGATACCTTTGTTTTCAGAGAACAGTGAAATGAGCAGCTTGTGATCTGTCTTCAGTTCAAACCGAAGACCAAACAGGTACTGATGCATCTTTTTAACCCCATACACAGACTAATGCTTCTTTCTCGACCATGTTGTAGGCTTTTTCTGCTTTCGACAAACTTTTTGAAGCACACGTGACTGGTTGAAGTTTACCCGACTCATTAGCTTGTTGGAGTATGCAACCAGCTCCATATGACGAAGCATCACAGGCCAATACTAAACGTTTACATGGGTCATAATGTACCAGCAGCTTGTTAGAGCAAAGCAGATTAGTGGCTTTCTCAAAAGCTCTGCCTTGAGCCGCACTCCATACCCAGTTGACGTCTTTTCTTCGCAGCATATGCAGTGGTTCTAATAAGGTGATCAATTTAGGTAGGTAGTTACCAAAGTAGTTAAGTAGACCCAGGAACGAATGCAGCTCCGTCACATTCTGCGGCTTGGGTGCATTCTTGATGGCCTTGGTTTTCGCGTCCGTGGGCCTGATGCCGTCAGCAGCAATTTTCCTCCCCAGGAATTCGACCTCTGGTGCCATGAAGATGCACTTCGAGTGTTTCAGTCTGAGCCCCACTTTGTCCAGATGATAGAGAACCACTTCCAGGTTGTTCAGATGTTCCTCGGAGTCACGACTTGTGGTCAGGATGTCATCTTGGAACACGATGGTTCTGGAAATGGACTTCAGTAGATTTTCCATGTTCTTCTGAAATATTGCTGCAGCCGAGCGAATTCCAAAAGGGCACCTGTGGTAAATAAACAGTCTTTATGCGTGTTAATGCACATAAGTCTCTTCGACATCTCGACCAGCTCCTGTGTCATGTAGGGCGATGTCATGTCCAGTTTGTTGAATGACTTCCCCCCGGCTAGCGTTGCAAACAAGTCATTAGCCTTCGGTAACGGGTAGTGATCCTGTTTTGAAACCCTATTGATCGTAGCCTTGTAGTCTCCACAGATTCTGACTGTGCCATCACTTTTTAGCACAGTAATAATGGGGCTGGCCCATACATTAAATTCAAAACGGTGATATGATCCCTTCACGATGGAATCTGTCTAGTTCGATTTTGACCTTCTCCCTCATCATATACGGAACTGCCTGAGCTTTATGATGGACGGGTCTTGCATCCGAGTCCACGTGGATCTGCACCTTGGCTCCCGTGAAGTTGCCGATGCTGGTTTGAACAGCGAGGGGAACTTGCTCAGTACTTGGGCACATGTAGCTTTCTCCGATGACAATGCCTTGATGTCGTTCCAATCGCATCTGAATTTTTCAAGCCAGTTCCTGCCAAACAGCGTTGGGCCATTGCCTGGGACAATCCACAGCGGTAATTCGTGAACCACACCGTCATACGACACTTTAATTGTGGCACTGCCAATCACCGTTATGAGTTCTTTGGTGTACATGAGCAACTTGGCATTGACTGGACTGACAGCCTTAGTATCCCAGAGTTTGTCGAATGCCCTCTGGCTCATTATCGCTTGACTCGCCCCCGTGTCCAATTCCATCGATACCGGCACCCCATTAAATTTCACGTTGATCATTATCAGTTTGCTCTTAGTTAGGAATGAGTACAGTCCATACACTCCCTCCTCTGGTATCTCGGATTGCGCATCCGGATCTGCGCTAGTCTGACCATCATCCTCCACGCAGCATGCTTGCTCATCTGCGGACACTTGTGCTGGAGATGCCCCACTCTCAGACAGCCTTTGCAACTATATTGCTTAAATTGGCTGGTGCCGGTGATTTCCCCACAATGCCAACATGGAGAAATTGGATGCATTCCTACTTGCGGACTTTGGGCGGCCTCAGGTTTTGCATACCTAGTCGGGTAGACCCTGCCATGTGCCGCTCTGCTGAACGCCGAATCAATCATATTTACAGTACTTGCCGAGTTTCGATTTTTCACTGATATCTGCTTTAGACTTCTATCCGCCGTCATGCATGACTGAGCGATCATGATGGCCCTGTTGAAGTCCAACGTCTCCATCGCCAGTAGTTTACACAGGATCACCTCGTGGTTGATGCCGATTACAAAGAAGTCCCACAGCATGTCTGCCAACACAGCCCCGAACTTACACGGTCCCGCTAGACGTCTCAGGTCGGCAACGAATTCCATCGCATTCTGGCTCTCTGAGCGAACATGTGTGTAAAATCTGTATCTCGAGATGATGATGCCTTCGTCTGGATTAAGGTGGTCCTGTACCAGTGTACACAATTCTTCATACGTCTTCTCTGTTGGACTCACAGGCAGGAGTAGATTCTTTATCAGACCATAAATCTTTGGTCTGCAAACCGTGAGGAACACCGTCCGGCGTCGATCTGTGTCGCCGACCTCCTCCATTTTGTTGGCCACGAAGAACTGGCTCAAACGGCTCACAAAGTCTGGCCAATTTTCTCCTTCTACAAATCGCTCCAACAATCAAATTGTGCTCATTTTTGCATGCAAAGGTTTTTGTTGCCTTGCCGCCAAATGTTGTGTATGCAATAACTGTTAAACTGAGTACTGTTTAATTCCAAGTGGTATGACCTTGGCTCTGCTTTATTAAGGCCCAATGTAACTAATATACAAACTGTCTGGCCTTTTATACTTGGGCTGCACACACATGCGTGCAACCCAATGGCCTCCAACAGTGATGCCATCCAGTGGCTAGTGATCCCAAAAGTACATACATGACAGAACCTAGAATTAAAAAGGGGGTAATTTTAACCCCCAAAAAACATTTGGAATAATGTTGGGTGGGAAATTAAAACATTAAAAATCTGAAACAGCAATCCGACCTGCTTCAAACCCACCCACTTCCAGTTTCAACAGAGGCAGAAGGAGGGCGTGCTACCCATCCTCTCGCAGGAGGCGGGCCGGTCATTGAAACCTTTGAAGGAGGCTGCATGCCTACATTTTAACAGGATTTCTATTTTAACCCATGTTGGCCAGGTTTCCTGGGCTTCAGGAACCCAACTGGTAAAAGGAGGCAAGAATAGTCGGATCCATCAGATAAGTAGTTTTACGGCACTGCTTGTCAGCCAGGAGGAGCAGATGTGTTTCCTCCAGACCCAACTAGCTAACCAGTAAACAACCCCATCCTCCCCATGCCACCACGATCTCCCTGACACTCCCCACATCACCAACACCCCCCCCCCCCATTCTAGCTCATCTCTCCATCACCGACCCCCCCATCACAGATATCCCCATCACAGACCCCCACGATTTTCCCTAACACAAGCCGTCACCGACCTCCGTGCGATCACAAACCTCCCCATCCCCGAACCCCCGGTCTCCGAGTCTCCTCCCCACCCCCATCTCGGCCCTTGATCTCCGAACCCTCCCTCTCCGATCTCTCCCCAAACCTCATCGATCTCTGACCCCCCCCACTCTCCGATCTCTCCCCAAACCTCATCGATCTCTGACCCCCCCCACTCTCCGATCTCTCCCCAAACCCTCTCGATCTCTGACGCCCCCTCCGATCTCTCCCCAAACCCTCTCGATCTCTGACGCCCCCTCCAATCTCTCCCCAAACCCCATCGATCTCTGACCCCCCCACTCTCCGATCTCTCCCCAAACCCTCTCGATCTCTGACCCCCCCTCCGATCTCTCCCCAAACCCTCTCGATCTCTGACGCCCCCTCCAATCTCTCCCCAAACCCCATCGATCTCTGACCCCCCCACTCTCCGATCTCTCCCCAAACCCTCTCGATCTCTGACCCCCCCTCCGATCTCTCCCCAAACCCTCTCGATCTCTGACGCCCCCTCCAATCTCTCCCCAAACCCCATCGATCTCTGACCCCCCTCCGATCTCTCCCCAAACCCTCTCGATCTCTGACCCCCCCTCCGATCTCTCCCCAAACCCTCTCGATCTTTGACCCCCCCTCCGATCTCTCCCCAAACCCCATCGATCTCTGACCCCCCCTCCGATCTCTCCCCAAACCCTCTCGATCTCTGACCCCCCCTCCAATCTCTCCCCAAACCCTCTCGATCTCTGACCCCCCCTCCGATCTCTCCCCAAACTCTCTCAATCTCTGACCCTCCCTCCAATCTCTCCCCAAACCCTCTCGATCTCTGACCCCCTCCCCGATCTCTCCCCAAACCCTCTCCATCTCTGACCCCCCCTCCGATCTCTCCCCAAATCCTCTCCATCTCAACCCCCCCTCCGATCTCTCCCCAAACCCTCTCGATCTCCGACACCCCCTCCGATCTCTCCTCAAACCCTCTCGATCTCTGACCCCCCCTCCAATCTCTCCCCAAACCATCTCGATCTCTGACCCCTGCTCCCTCCGATCTCTCCCCAAACCCTCTCGATCTCCGACCCCCCAATCCGATCTCTCCCCAATCCCCCTCAATCTTCGACTACCCCTCCATCATCCTCAACTCTCCCAACATCGCCGGTGTTTATGCTCCACACGAGTCTCCTCCCACCTCTCTTCATCGAAACCTATCAGCATATCCTTCTATTCCTTTCTCCCTCATGTGTTTATCTAACTTTCCGTTAAATGCATCTACCTTATGCGCCTCAGCTACTCCATGTGGTAGCAAGTTCGATGTTTTTACCACTTGTTGGATAAAGATGTTTCACTTGAATTTCTTATTGGAGTTATCTTATATTTCTGGCCCCTATTTTTGTCTCCCCCACAAGTGGAAACATCTTTTCTACATCTACTTTATTAAATCCCTTCAAAATTTGAAAGATCTCTATTAGATCACCCCCCCCCCCCCCCCCCAGCCTTTTCGTTTCTAGAGAAAAAAGCCTCAGCCTGTTCAGCCTTTCCTGATAAGTATATCCTCTCAGTTCTGGTATTATGCTTGTGAATATTTTTTGCATCTTCTCTTGTACCTTTATATCATTTTTATAATATGGAGACCAGAACTGTGCACAGTACTTTAAATGTGGTCTAACCAAGGTGCCATACAAGTTTAACACAACTTCTCTGTTTTACATTTCTATCCTTTTGAAAATGAATCCCAGTGCTTGGTTTGCTTTTTCTTATGACCTTATTAACCTCTGTCGCTACCTTCAGTGGTGTATCTGTACCCTTAAAGCTTCCCGTAACCTTCTCTGCTCTAAGGTAAACAATCGCAGCTTCTCTCATCTCTCCACATACCTGAGATCCCTCATCCTTAGTAACATTCTGGTAAATCTCCTCTGCACCTGACCTCCCACAAACAAAACTATATCTGAAACCAGGAGTGGACTCAGAACATCTTAGAAAGCAAGAAACCTTCTGAGGCCATGAGAGAGGGCTGCCTGACACCTCCATGGCTGATGCAGGGGAGGTTGGCAAGGTATCTGTGCAACCTCCTAACCTTCTCCTCCCACTGAAGTGCCTTAAGAAATAGGCTCCTTATATCAGGAATTGATTTCTTGGAAATTGCGGTAATCCATAAAGCTGTCAGTTCCAGCGAATCAGAGTGTAGATGAGCAGGTCAGAATGTTTGAACATGGAGAATGCCCAGACAGATCAGGTTGCAATAGAGGGACATCCCAGTGCCAATTGACAGGCAGCAGATAAGAATTCAGAATTTCACAGCATTTTGTCAATGTTTTTTGATGTGTTAAAGTTTAATGCACAGATATATTTGGATATTAAATATTCAAATATATCTGTGCAGATGCCCATGTCAGGAGCAGATGCTCATGTCTAGAAATATGATCAAACCCTTCTGGAATTTATTACCTTTGCCTGCAGGACATTGTGGAGCCTTAGGAGCCAAAATTGCCCTCTGAATGAAAGGGGGCATACTCACCGTTCTTGGAGCGAGTAGAGCGAAATTCAGCTCTTTGAACTTTTTTTGGTGAAGTCGGGTTGTGGCGGGGCAGGAGTTTGTGGGGAGCAGGGCAGACGTCGGTATGTATCATCAGCATCACGCTGACACCTAGCAAGGTCCCTCCCCTTCAGTTAAAGGGAAGGGCCACTGCGAACTCTGCAGCCACGTTAGTGGCACCCTCTGGGCCAACAGGGGGGGTTTCGGCTGGGCCAGCAGTCCGGCACCCAAGAAACCCATGGCCGCCATTGTCAGGCCGACTTTGGAGTCAGCCGACAATTAAAATGAAATGCCGGCCATGGCAGTGCGCCCTCCCTTTTAAGGGTGGACGCTCCGCCCAGACCCAGGCAGCTTTCCAGAGGGGAAAGCTGTCGGGGGCACTGAGGGGCGGCTAATCCGCTCCTGCGGGGCGGAAAGGGGATCACCGCCAGTCGGTGGCCTGCATCCTAGGGTTTTAAAAGAAGTGGCTGCAGAGATAGTCGACGTATTTACTGAGGCGTACGAAAGCATGGTCCTTACACTAAACATCCGTAAGACAAAGGTCCTCCACCAGCCTGTCCTCGCCACACAGCACTTTCCCCCAGTCATCAAGAACAATGGAACAGCCCTAGACATTGTGGACCATTTCCCATATCTCGGGAGCCTCTTATCAACAAAAGCAAACATTGATGAGGAGATTCAACATCGCCTCCAGTGCGCCAGCGCAGCCTTCGGCCACCTGAGGAAAAGAGTGTTCGAAGACCAGGCCCTCAAATCTACCACCAAGCTCATGGTCTACAGGGTTGTAGTAATACCTGCCCTCCTGTACGGCTCAGAGACATGGACCATGTACAGTAGACACCTCAAGTCGCTGGAGAAATACCATCAACGATGCCTTCGCAAGATCCTACAAGTGCCCTGGGAGGACAGACGCACCAACATTAGTGTCCTCGACCAGGCCAACATTCCCAGCATTGAAGCACTGACCACACTTGATCAGCTCCGCTGGGCAGGCCACATTGTCCGCCTGGCAGACACGAGACTCCCTAGGCAAGCGCTCTACTCAGAACTCCTTCATGGCAAACGAGCCAAGGGTGGACAGAGGAAACACTACAAGAACACCCTCAAAGCCTCCCCGAAAAAGTGTGACATCTCCACCGACACTTGGGATTCCCTAAGTGGCGAAAGGGCATCCGGGAGGGCGCTAAATGCCTCGAGTCTCATCGGCAAGTGCATACAGAAAACAAGCGCAGGCAGTGGAAGGAACGTGCGGCAAACCTGTCCCACCATCCCTTACCCTCAACGACTGTCTGTCCCACCTGTGGCAGGGACTGTGGCTCTCATATTCGACTGTTAAGCCACCTAAGGACTCATTGTAAGAGTGGAAGCAAGTCTTCCTTGATTCCAAGGGACTGCCTATGATGATGATGCTGATGAGTGTTTTAAAAGAAGTGGCTGCAGAGATAGTGGATGCATTGGTTGTAATCTACCAAAATTCCCTGGATTTTGGAGAGGTCCCAGCGTATTGGACAACTGCAAATGTAACACCCCTATTTAAGAAAGGAGGGAGATAGAAAGCAGGAAACTATAGACCAGTTAGCCTAACATCTGTCACTGGGAAATGCTGGAGTCCATTAATAAGGAAGTAGTAGCAGGCCATTTAGAAAATCATATTACAGTCAAGCAAAGTCAGCAAGGTTTTATGAAAGGGAAATCATGTTTGACAAACTTGCTGGAGTTCTTTGAGGATGTAACGAGCAGGGTGGATAAAAGGGAACCAGTAGATATCGTGTATTTGGATTTCCAGAAGGCATTCGATAAGGTGCCACATGAAAGGTTACTGCAGAGGATAAGAGTTGATGGGATTGGGTGATATATTAGTATGGATAGAGGACTGGCTAACTAACAGAAAACAGAGAGTCAGATAAATAGGTCATTTTCAGGTTGGCAAACTGTAACTAGTGGGATGTCACAGGGATCAGTCCTGGGGCCTCAACAATTTACAATCTATATTAATGACTTGGATGAAGGGACTGAGTGCAATGTGGCCAAATTTGCTTATGATACAAAGATAGGTGGAAAGCAAATTGTGTAGAGGATGCAAAGAGATATAGACAGGCTAAGTGAGTGGGCAAAAATCTGGCAGATGGAATATAATGTGGCAAAATGTGAGGTTATCCACTTCGGTAGGAAAAAAAGTTAGTTCTTATTTAAATGGGGAGAGATTACAAAATGCTGAGGTTCAGAGGGATCTGGGGGTCCTTGTACATGAAACACAAAATGTTAGCATGGAGGTACAGCAAGTAATTAGGAAAGCAAATGGAATGTTGGCCTTAAATGCAAGGGGGATGGAGTATAAAAGTAGGGAAGTCCTGCTACAACTGTAAAAGGCGTTGGTGAGACCACACCTGGAGTATTGTGTAAAGTTCTGGTCTCCTTATTTAAGGAGGGATATACTTGCATTGGAAGCAGTTCAGAGAAGGTTCACGAGGTTGATTCCTGAGATGAAGGGGTGGTCTTATAAAGTAAGGTTGAGCAAGCTATACTCATTAGAGTTTAGAAGAATGAGGGGGGATCTTTTTGAAACATATAAAATTCTGAAGGGGCTTGACAGGGTATATGCACAGAGGATGCTTCCTCTCATGGGGAAATCTAGAACTAAGAGGCACAATTTCAAAATAAGGGGTTGCCCATTTAAAACGGAAATGAGGAGGAATTTCTTCTCTCAGAGGGTTGTGGATCTTTGGAATTTTCTTCCATAGAGAGCTGTGGAGGCTGGGTCATTGAATATATTTAAGGTGGAGATAGACAGATTTTTGAATGGTAAGGCAGTCCAGGGTTATGGGAAGCGGGCAGGGAAGTGGAGTTGAGGCCAAGGTTAGATCAGCCATGATCTTATTAAATGGCAGAGTAGGCTCGAGGGGCCAAATGGCCTATTCCTGCTTCTATTTCTTATGTTTTTATGTTCTTATGTAAGGGATGGATGGGGCGGGACAGAGGAGTGGGAATGTCCACCGCCCCCGCAAAAAATGAGGGCAATGTCGCAATTATCGGTGACACCGCACCGACCAAGCAGTGAGTGCTTTTTGCACCGTCACCGCCTCAAAGGTAATAGCTCTTTATATAAGAGGCATTTTCAGCCCCTTAGTATTTTCCTCAATAGAACTCATGCCATGGGTGCAAAAGACAAAGCTGAAGTATTTGCAACTATTTTCAGCCAGAAATACCAAATGGGTGATCCTTCTCGACCTCCTCCTGAGGTCGCCACTATTACAGATGCCAGACTTCAGTCAATTCACTTCCCATCAAGTGCCATCAGGAAATGACACAGTGCACTGGACACAGTAAAGACTAAGGGCCCCGACAATATCCTAGCTGTAGAACTAAAGATCTGTGCTCCAGGACGAGCTGTGCCTCTAGTCATGCTGTTCCAGTACACCTACAGTGTAGTTAATCAATCAACAATATGGCAAATTGCCCAGGTATGTCCTACATACAACAAGCAGGACAAATCCAATCCGACCAATTACAGCTCTATCAGCCAATTCTCAATCATCAGCAAAGCAATGGAAGGAGTTGCGAATAGTGCTATCAAGCGACACTTACTCATCAATAATTTGCTCACTGATGTTAAGTTTAGGTTCCGCCAGGACCACTCAGCTACAGACATCATTACAGTCTTGCTCCAAAGACAGATTGTTGGTGCAAAGATTCCTTAGGGCAGTGTCCTCGGCCCAAGTATCTTCAGCTGCATCATCAATGACCTTCCATCCCTCATAAGGTGAGAAGTGCAGCTCTTGGCTGATGATTGCACAGAGCTCAGCTCCTTTCACAACTACTTAATGAAGCACTCCATGCCCATGTGCAGAAAGAACTGGACCTAACCACCTTTGCTTGACATTCAATGGCATTACCATCGCTGAGACCCACACCATCAAAATCCTTAAGTCATCAAAGACTCAACTGGACCAACCACATAAATGCTGTGGCTACTAGAGAAAGCCAGAAGCTGGGTATTCTGTGGCTCATCTCTTGACTCCTCAAAGCTTCTTCATCACCTATGAAGCACAAGTTGGGAGTATGAAGGCGTACTCGCCACTTGCCGAGATGGATAGAGCTATAACAACACAAGTAAATCAACACCATCCAGGAAAAAGCAGTCCACTGAATTAGCACTTCATCCACTAGCCTAAACCTCCACCTTCAACACTATTGGCATACCGTGACTGCAGTGTATGCTATCTACACGTTGGACTGCAGAAAGCTATCAAAGCTTCTTTGGAAGCATGTCCCAAACCTGCGACCTCCACCACCTAGAAGGTCAAAGGCAGCAGATGCACGGGAACATCACCACCTCCAAGATCCCCTCCACGTGACACCTCATCTTGTTCCTTCATGGTTGCTGGGTCCAATCCTGGAACTCTCTCGTGACAGCACTGTGGGAGTACCTTCACCACATAGACTGCAGCGAATGGGAAGGGCTGGCTTTGCCAGTGCCAACTACATCCCGATAAAGAATAAATAAACAAAATTTTTTGTGAATGTTCTAAGGGGGTGAAATTGCCCCTCGTCCTAATTGGGGATGGTAACCTTCCAGGACAGGGACTTTTATTGCCTGGCCAGAGGTCACGGAGGTCCAGCCCCCGATGTAGAATTGGGCTTGGTGTCCCTAAAAGGAAGTGGGGCGCTGTTTCAGGTGCGCTGCTTCCTTGGAGGGGTGCCCCCAGGGGGGCAGCACGGTACCAAATCCAGCGCAGCATTCGGGAGGCCAGCGCTTCACGTTGTAGCTCTGACACGCTACAATGCACCCCTCGCCTTCAATTAAAGGGGAGGGCCGCTGCACACTCTGCAGGCCCTTTATTGGCCAGCCAATGGGTCACCAGTGATGTAATCGACTGGGCCAGTGGTTCAGCACCCAAAACGGAGTGCTGGGCTGCATGATGACGGCCCGGTCATCGTGGAGCACAGCACTGCTGGAACAGCGTCCCTCCCCCAAACCTCCGGGGCAATTTCCCCAGAGGTGTTAGCGCCCCCCTCAACTGGTGAAAACACCACTGCTCCCCATTAGTGCCCCCCCGGAGGCGCCATCAGGGCTATAAAAAGGAGCAATTTCAGCCCCCAAGTGTTTGCACAACCTAATTTCAAGGCCAAAGAGATTTAATCACAAATGATGCTGTTAAGGAGGACATGTATCATTTCAGAACATACACTCAGGATATTAAATAGAAAGATAAATTAATTTTGTACAAAGAATCACAAAGGAAGCAGAATTACATTCAGTGGAAAGGTAAACTGAGGATTGCAAGCCTGCTCCAGTTTATAGCCAGCCTGCACCTCATCAAAAGGAGAGTTTTCAGTGCTGGTACTAAGGCAGCAGGCTGAATGACAATTCCCAGGTCACCCCATGTTTCAGATACTGCCATGGAGGTCCTTGTGGAGCAAATGAGGACCAGGAACAAGGTCTTCTTTCCTTCAAATGGGTGACAAGTGCCCTGACAAATTAACCAGCAGTAGTGAAGAGAGATGGCTGGCAGGTGTAGAATTTCCCAATATCTCGCAAAGATTCCAGGTACCTTTCCCCTACAGAGGAGAAAAATCCCTTTCTAGGCTTTTAAAATGAGTTTAAAGGGCAGACGAAGCCTGCGGGGGATAAAAGGGGATGCATTCATGGAGACCCCCCCCCCCCCAGTGTTTGGACTCATAAGAAAGGGAATTCAAAATGGACCTAAATTACAGAAGCTTGAGATCCCCTAAACATCTATGGGAAGGAGCATATCAATTTTAAGATTCTACAACATTTTGCCTGCGAAAAAGAGTTACCAAATACAGGAGGTGGAGCCAGTGTCTGAAGCAAATTTGTGTATTAAGGATCCCAGGCTGTCTGGGGGAACTATTCACCCCCTAAGAGATAATCGAATTACCCAATCAAGCACAATGGAAATCATGGTCAGAAAAACTGGGCAATCCTAAAACAATGCAAAACCAGTGATAGCACATTCTCACACCCTAATCGAGTTACTGCTGACACAGGAGACATTTGAAAATCAATGGACAGAACAGAGCCCAAGAGATTTGATGGGAGATAACGGAGCCTTTTTTATGGATATATCTATCCCCCAGTTTTACAAGGAAAGACTAGCAGAACACAGACTGTAACTCGCACAGACTCTAGCAGAGCACAGCTAGCAGAATACAGACTAGCAGAACACAGACTCAAAAGGAACACAGACAGACACAAGCAGCCGGAGTGAAGAAATGGAGTCGTGAAGGAACCTACAAGAAATCGTCAAGGACCGACTGAGCACGAGGCCCACGAAATGGAAGGTTGTCAGCAACCAAATTGACAAACCCGGGCCACCACAACCAGCGAAACGACCAACCAAAACCAACTCAGCAAAAACCGAAGAATCGACATTTATTTCCACTCTACAATCTACTTCTGAATGACCCAACGGGTGAGAAATTACCAACAGGGACTAACTAAAACTATTCCTAACCAAAGAAAGTGGGTACTTACCCCATACATCCAAAACGCAACTTACCGCATCAACGGACGCACCCCAACCGAAGACTACACAGTCCGAAGTCCTCTCCTCTGTCCGGGGTACGGCTCGCCTAGAAGGCCAAGTGTAGCGAACCCTGAAACCGCGATTCACCGGCAACTGTCTAAAGGGATTGGTGAGCATAGCCCCTGAGCCTTCAGAGCTATAACTTAGTTAGTTAGGGAAATTGGGAGGGGGGAGGCTGGGATAACTTGTGTAAATGTATCTGCATTCTCTTCTTTACCCCATTTAGAGTTTAAGCTGTATTCTTTTCCCCACAGGCTGTAATTTGACAATTTATTCAATGTGTTGTACCCCTCAGTGTGTATTGGTCTATGTGTGTTATTAAAGGTGTGCCTTTTACTTCTTTTTAAACACAATAAAGCCATAGCTGCTTCCTACCTTGAAACCGATTGTCTGTCCAAGTCTGTCACAGTCCCTTCATAACTTCAGTGTCTAGAATCAATGGTGTGGGAGCAATTTGGAACCGCTCATATAAGGTCAGAAGGGAAAGCTGACCACCTGCAAACCACCCCTTATGTAGGCCAATGCCAGAAGCATATTTCTTAGTACCTGGTTGCAATGCAAGAAGAAAATGAATGATCTTACATTGGTTGCCAAGGTGAGAAAGAAAGACTTGCATTTATATAGCGCCTTTCACATCCACCAGATGTCTCAAAGCGCTTTACAGCCAATTAAGTACTTCTGAAACGTAGTCACTGTTATAATGTGGGAAACACAGCAGCCAATTTGCACTAAGCAGGCTCCAACAAATAGCAATGTGATAATGACCAGATAATCTGTTTTTATTATGTTGCTTGAAGGATAAATATTGGTCAGGACACCAGGGATAACTCCCCTGCTCTTTTTCAAAATAGTACCATGGTCTTTCATGTCCACCCAAGAGAGCAGATGGGGCCTCAGTTTAACATCTCATTCGAAAGCTGGCACCTCCAACAGTCCAGCACTCCCGCAGCACTGCACTGGAGTGTCAGCCTAGTTTTTTGTGCTCAAGGTTCTGAAGTGGCTTGAACCCACAACCTTCTGACTCAGAGGCGAAAGTGCTACCGACTAAGCCACGGCTGACACTGTAAAGTAAAGGTAAGACACTCATCCATTTCTTACTCTCTACACAGCACCAGCCTTTAGTCCCAACACTAGCAATCCATTTCTCCACCATTTTACATGCCTCTTCTCCAATCACACTTCCTTCTACTTGCACTCATACACTCAACAACTGCTACTGCCCTTACAGTTTCCTCGTTCCTGCCCATACTTGCTGGATCCTCCTCGTAACATGTACACTAGCTAAGCTACCTTACATAAGAACATATCATAAGAAATAGGAGCTCCGTCATTTAATACGATCATGGCTGATCTGATCATGGAGTCAGCTCCACTTCCCTGCCCGCTCTCCATAACCCCTTATCCCCTTATCGTTTAAGAAACTGTCTATTTCTGTCTTAAATTTATTCAATTTCCCAGCTTCCATGGCTCTCTGAGGCAGTGAATTCCACAGATCCACAACCCTCTGAAAGAAGAAATTCCTCCTCATCACTGTTTTAAATGGGCAGCTCCTTATTCTAAGATTATGCCCTCTTGTTCTAGTCTCCCCTATCAGTGGAAACATCCTCTCTGCATCAACCTTGATAAGATAAGATCACCTCTCATTCTCCTGAATTCCAATGAATAGAGGCCCAACCTACTCAACCTTCCCTCAAAAGTCAACCCCTTCATCTCCAGAATCAACCTAGTGAACCTTCTCTGAACTGCCTCCAAAGCAAGTATATCCTTTCGTAAATATGGAAACCAAAACTGCAAGCAGTATTCCAGGTGTGGCCTCACCAATACCCTGTACAACTGTAGCAAGACTTCCCTGCTTTTATACTCCATACTCTTTGCAATAAAGGCCAAGACTCCATTGGCCTTCCGGATCACTTGCTGTACCTGCATATTAACCTTTTGTGTTTCATGCACAAGTACCCCCAGATCCCGCTGTACTGCGGCACTTTGCAATCTTTCTCCATTTAAATAATTACTTGCTCTTTGATTTTTTTCTGCCAAAGTGCATGACCTCACAATTTCCGACATTATATTGTTAGTGTCCTTTACTATAAAGACTGATACAAAATATTTGTTCAGAGTTTCTGCCATCTCCATGTTCCCCATTACTAATTCCCGGGCTCGTCCTCTAAGGGACCAACATTTACTCTAGCCATTCTTTTACTTTTTATATACCTATAGAAACTCTTGCTATCTGTTACCTTCACCAGGGCACACACTAACCCTTTCCCACTCTTCTTGCAGAAGAAGCTGACACATATCCGGAGGGAGGCTTCAAGAACAGGAGGAGGTCCCGTCACATTGCAAACTGTGACTCCAATGGAGGACATCACCATCGACGTCATTGGCAGAGGAAGGACATGTCAAGACGAGACATCACACTATAGGGTATTTGAGCATTTTCCCTTCCTTTTCTGTTTCTACTTAACTCTAGCTCACTAGATCACACGCACACAGCATGACACTCTAGGGCTGCATTGCACCACTGCTCCTTTGTTACTGTTTACCCTAGCTATTGTGTGCTACCTCTTGACTCTCTGCCTTTTTTCTAGGTCCTTCTGATGCCTTAGACCCTGTCACTGTCCAGACGGAGGTGTACAGCCCTCCTGAAGATGCACTATCACTTGATCAAGCACCAACATAGAAATTGGCACCCCATCTGGTGTACATAGGGAGGGCTCCGCATAGGGTGATTCACACAGCACAAGTGAGCCAGAGCAGGTGCAAGTAGAAAGGGCAGTCCAGAAAGCAACTCACCAGACTGCAAGTTCAGGTCTTAATTCTGCTGAAGACAGAGATGCAGACTTTAGAGGCTCAACCTTTAAAAGAAAAATGCTTTGTGCACCAGCAATTGCTAAATGTACAGGGGGGCTACTGCAACATGTCAGAGATGATGGACAAGTTTATTAGTAACGCCTGTGCAGTTCTGGCATATGGCATCGACATTCTGCAGTCACCCATGGAGCATCTGGCTGCTGCAGCTTGGCCCTCCTTGCAGAATCTGTTGCTCCTGTTGTACACAGAAGTCTGTAGCATACAGTAGTCTAGTATTTGTCAGGGATGTTCATATTGGGGTCACGCAGACTCTGGGCTCCACAACTTCCTCTGCCTTTGACAGGCTGGGAGACAGCATGGACAGGGGCTTCATGTGCTTTATAGACCTCCTACATTCTGCTCTCTCACAGATCAGAGGGACTGCAGAGCTGCAGCCCGATAGCAGGAGAACTTCTACATTGGGTGGTCATCTCAGAATTACTTCCCCAGCCATGTGCTTGAATAAGGAAGGACAAGAAGATTAGGGAAATCAATGCATAACTAAAGGTGGGGTGTCAGGAAGAGGGATTTCACTTTGAACAGCCGAACTCTCTCAGGCCCAAGTTCCTAGAGGTCGCCAAGCATGAGCAGCTCAATCACAGCAGCCTTCCACCTTCAATGCTGAAGTCTCTGAGGGAGCACCACATAGAAGCTCGAGAGTAGATGAGACAGCATGTAAGAAATACACTAGTAGCTCAGATCTGGGTGATATAGTTAGTGTGTAGGCATTTCTGTAAGTCTGTGAAATGATGCAGCTTTTTGAAATCTTTGTGTTCAGTGTTCCTGGTGATCTTGCAATGTCAGCAGACAAATATCTCAATGTTGGGCAGATGCGGTTTATCGGAGGGTGGAAGAACTGGGACAGATGTATATGACTGTCCATGCAGGGATGGTTCAGCTGAAATGTTATTTGAGCTGTTGCAAAAGGACTCTGGCTTAGAAACATAGAAACATAGAAAATAGATGCAGGAGTAGGCCATTTGGCTCGTTGAGCCTGCACCACCATTCAATATGATCATTTTTGCAACGTAAGTACCCCATTCCTGCTTTCTCTCCATACCCCTTGATCCCTTCAGCTGTAAGGGACACATCTAACTCCCTTTTGAATATATCTAACGAACTGGCCTCAACAACTTTCTGTGGAGAGAATTCCACAGGTTCACAACTCTCTGAGTGAAGAAGTTTTCTCCTCAACTTGGTCCTAAATGGCTTACCCCTTATCCTTAGACTGTGACCCCTGGTTCTGGAATTTCCCAACATCGGGAACATTCTTCCTGCATCTAACCTGTCCAATCCCATCAGAATTGTATATGTTTCTATGAGATCCCCTCTCATTCTTCTAACTTCCAGTGAATATAAGCCTAGTCGATCCAGTCTTTCTTCACGTGTCAGTCCTGCCATCCCGGGCATCAGTCTGGTGAACCTTTGCTGCACTCCCTCAATAGCAAGAATGTCCTTCCTCAGATGAGGAGACCAAAACTGTACACAATATTCTAGGTGTGGCCTGACCAAGGCCCTATACAACTGCAGTAAGACCTCCCTGCTCTTATACTCAAATCCTCTCGCTATGAAGGCCAACATGCCATTTGCCTTCTTCACCGCCTGCTGTACCTGCATGCCAACTTTCAATGACTGATGTACCATGACACCCAGGTCTCGTTGCACCTCCCCTTTTCCTAATCTGTCACCATTCATATAATATTCTGCCTTCCTGTTTTTGCCACCAAAGTGGATAACCTCACATTTATCTACATAATATTGCATCTGCCATGCATTTGCCCACTCACCAAACCTGTCCAAGTCACTCTGCAGGCAGTTGTTGGCGCCCTTCCGCTTCCTTGCCACCTTCTATATCATCAATCTCCTCTGCCTTATCATGCTGAAGGGCCTTTGCAATGGTGGCTCCATATGTTGATCCCACTGGAGAGCAAAATTACGTAGTAACCCAGTACCAAACACTTTTCATGGGCTGTATTGGAGGAAGCCACCAGACCATGAAACATAGAAACATAGAAAATAGGTGCAGGAGTAGGCCATTCTGCCCTTCGAGCCTGCACCACCATTCAATAAGATTATAGCTGATCATTTACCTCAGTACCCCTTTCCTGCTTTCTCGCCATACCCCTTGATCCCTTTAGCCGTAATACCATATCTAACATCCTCTTGAATATATCCAATGAATTGGCATCAACAACTCTCTGCGGTAGGGAATGCCACAGGTTAACAACTCTCTGAGTGAAGAAATTTCTCCTCATCTCAGTCCTAAATGGCTTACTCCTTGTTGGAGTGGATTTTCGGACATAGCAAAGCATGATGGGGTAAGCCAACTATCTGCCTTGCCACTAAATGAACTTTGTACCAAGAAGCCTATCTGCTGTCCACTGATATGAACTCTGCAGCAACAAGTGACTCATGGCCAGGTGCAGGCCACTGTTTCATAGAAAGCTTTGCAACAGAATAACTAACCACAAAAGAAGACAAAGAGGAAGGGCCCCCAAACTCGCGCCATGCTATCAGGTTTCACTAGGACTAAAAAGTTGTTCAACAATATGATTGGTTGTATGTAAATGAATTGCGTTGCCATATGGATTGATTGGTTGTATGTAAATGAATTGCGTTGCCATATGGATTGATTGGTTGTATGTAAATGAATTTAAATGATTGTATTCCGCCCTCGGTAACTGCTTAAAACCCCGCGGCACCAGGCACTCGGGGAGAAGGTGCTTCGCAGGTCGCGGGATCTCAACTCGTCTCCCAGAGCTCTGTTAGCAATAAAGTTGTCTCTCTTACCTTACCAGAGTCTATGTGAATTTATTTTCACTAACACCCCTTATCCTTCGACTGTGTCCCCTGGTTCTGGACTTCCCCAGCATCGGGAACATTCTTCCTGCATCTAATCTGTCCATTCCCGTCAGAATTTTATATGTTTCTATGAGATCCCCTCTCATCCTTCAAAACTCCAGTGAATACAGGCCCAGTCCAACTGCAATAAGACCTCCCTACTCTTATACTCAAATCCCCCAGCTATAAAGCCAACATTTGCCTTCTTCACCACCTGCTGCACCTGCATGCCAACTTTCAATGACTGATATACCATGACACCCAGGTCTCGTTGCACCTCCCCTTTTCCGAATCTGCCGCCATTCAGATAATATTCTGCCTTCGTGTTTTTGCCACCAAAGTGGATAGCCTTACACTTATCCACATTATACTGCATCTGTCATGCATTTGTCCACTCACCTAACCTGTCCAAGTCACGTTGCAGCCTTTTAGCGTGCTCCTCACAGCTCACACCGCCACCCAGCTTAGTGTCATCTGCAAACTTGGAGATATTACACTGAATCCTTCATCTAAATCATTAACGTATATTGTAAATAGCTGTGGTCCCAGCACTGAGCCCTGCAGCACCCCACTAGTCACTGCCTTCCATTCTGAAAAAGACCAGTTTATCCTGACTCTCTGCTTCCTATCTGCTAACCAGTTCTCTATCCACATCAGTAGATTACCCCCAAAACCATGTGCTTTAATTTTGCACAGCAATCTCTCATGTGGGACCTTGTCAAAAGCCTTTTGAAAGTCCAAATACAGCACATCCACTGGTTCTCCCTTGTCCACTCTAGTAGATAGATCCTCAAAAAATTCCAGAAGATTTGTCAAGAATGATTTCCCTTTCAAAAATCCATGCTGACTTGGACCGATCCTGTCACTACTTTCCAAATGCGCTGCTATTTCATCTTTAAAAATTGATTCCAACATTTTCCCCACTACTGATGTCAGGCTAACCGGTCTATAATTACCCGTTTTCTCTCTCCCTCCTTTTTTAAAAAGTGGTGTTACATTAGCTATCCTCCAGTCCATAGGAACTGATCCAGAGTTGATAGACTGTTGGAAAATGATCACCAATGCATCCACTATTTCTAAGGCCACTTCCTTAAGTACTCTGGGATGCAGACTATCAGGCCCCGGGGATTTATCGGCCATCAATCCCATCCATTTCCCTAACACAATTTCCCGCCTAATAAGGATTTCCTTCAGTTCCTCCTTCTCACTAGACCCTCGGTCCCCTAGTATTTCCGGAAGGTTATTTGTGTCTTCCTTCATGAAGATAGAACCAAAGTATTTGTTCAACTGGTCTGCCATTTCTTTGTTCCCCATTATAAATTCACCTGAATCTGACTGCAAGGGACCTACATTTGTATTCACTAATCTTTTTCTCTTCACATATCTATAGAAGCTTTTGCAGTCAGTTTTTATGTTCACAGCAAGCTTACTCTCCTACTCTATTTTCCCCCTCCTAATTAAACCCTTTGTCCTCCTCTGCTGAATTCTAAATTTCTCCCAGTCCTCAGGTTTGCTGCTTTTTCTGACCAATTTATATGCCTCTTCCTTGGGTTTAACACTATCCTTAATTTCCCTTGTTAGTCATGATTGAGCCACCTTCCCCATTTTATTTTTACTCCAGACAGGGATGTACAATTGTTGAAGTTCATTCATGTGATCTTTAAATGTTTGCCATTGCCTATCCATCGTCAACCCTTTAAGTATCATTCGCCAGTCTATTCTAGCCAATTCACACCTCATACCATCGAAGTTACCTTTCCTTAAGTTCAGGACCCTAGTCTCTGACTTAACTGTGCCACTCTCCATCTTAATAAAGAATTCTACCATATTATGGTCACTCTTCCCCAAGGGACCTCGCACAACAAGATTGCTAATTAGTCCTTTCTCATTACACATCACCCAATCTAGGATGGGCAGCCCTCTAGTTGGTTCCTCGACATATTGGTCGAGAAAACCATCCCTAATACACTCCAGGAAATCCTCCTCCACCTTATTGATATCAGTTTGTTTAGCCCAATCTATATGTAGTTTAAAGTCGCCCATGATAACTGCTGTACCTTTATTGCACGGATCCCTAATTTCTTGTTTGATGCTGTCCCCAACCTCACTACTACTGTTTGGTGGTCTGTACACAACTCCCACTAACATTTTCTGCCCTTTGGTATTCCGCAGCTTCACCCATACAGACTCCACATCATCCAAGATAATGTCCTTCCTTACTATTGTGTTAATTTCCTCTTTAACCAGCAACGCCACCCCACCTCCTTTTCCTTTCTGTCTATCCTCCTGAATGTTGAATACCCCTGGATGTTGAGTTCCCAGCCTTGGTCACCCTGGAGCAATGTCTCCATGATGCCAATTATATCATATTCATTAATTGCTGCCTGTGCAGTTAATTCGTCCACCTTATTACGAATACTCCTCGCATTGAGGCACAGAGCCTTCAGGTTTGTCTTTTTAACACACTTTGCCCCTTTAGAATTTTGCTGTAATGTGGCCCTTTTTGATTTTTGCCTTGGGTTTCTCTGCCCTCCACTTTTACTTTTCTTCTTTCTATCTTTTGCTTCTGCCCCCATTCTACTTCCCTCTGTCTCCCCACATAGGTTCCCATCCCCCTGTCATATTAGTTTAACTCCTCCCCAACAGCATTAGCAAACATTCCCCCAGGACATTCTCCGTCCGGTTTGTACTGGTTTCACCTCCCCCAGAACCGGTTACATTGTCCCAGGAATTTGAATCCCTCCCTTCTGCACCACTCCTCAAGCCACGTATTCATCTGAGCTATCCTGCAATTCCTATTCTGACTAGCATGTGGCACTGGTAAAAATCCTGAGATTACTACCTTTGAAGTCCTACTTTTTAATTTAACTCCTAGCTCCCTAAATTCAGCTTGTAGGAACTCATCCTGTTTTTTACCTCGGGATGGATTTCCTTGGAGATTCTCCTACTCACCTCCTGACTCCCTAAAGC
This sequence comes from Pristiophorus japonicus, assembly GCF_044704955.1. Classification (NCBI taxonomy): domain Eukaryota; kingdom Metazoa; phylum Chordata; class Chondrichthyes; family Pristiophoridae; genus Pristiophorus; species Pristiophorus japonicus. The sequence continues at coordinate 210,054,224 of NC_091981.1, read as the reverse complement.
CTTTCCATCATCTACAAGGCACAAGACAGGTGTGTGATGGAATACTCTCCACTTTCCTGGATGAGTGCAGCTCCAACAACACTCAAGAAGCTCGACACCATCCAGAACAAAGCAGACTGCTTAATTGGCATCCCATCCACCACCTTCGACATTCACTCACTGCACCACCGGCGCATCGTGGCCACAATGTGTATCATCTACAAGATGCACTGCAGCAACTCGCCAAGGCTTCTTTGACAGCACCTCCCAAACCCGCGACCTCTACCACCTAGAAGGATAAGATCATCAGGCGCATGGGAACACCATCATCTCCAAGTTCCCCTCCAAGTCACACACCATGCTGACTTGGAAATATATCGCCGTTCCTTCATTGGAACTGGATCAAAATCCTGGAACTCCCCCCCTAACAGCACAGTGAGAGTACCTTCACCACACAGACTGCAGTGGTTCAAGATTGCGGCTCAACGCCACCTTCTCAAGGGCAATTAGGGATGGGCAATAAATGCTGGCCTTGCCAGCAACACCCACATCCCTGGAACAATTTTTTAAAAAACTCTGTTACCATAACTCCAGCAGAAGTTTGGCTGAAACTCTATTTACGCCTGTAACCAGGGTTTCCACATAGCTTTCCTTGTGATGGTTGTGGAGCAGGTGATGCTCCGAATAAATTCACCTCCCCAAAGACTTAACTAATGAGGATGAAGAAAATTGGATCAATGCTCACAACATAGATGACAGACACAAGAAATCTTGCTGTAAAGATGTTGGCCCTGAATTCTCATTTGCGCTCCGCTTAAGTTACAACGGAAATTGAGAGAACCCCCTCCGGAATATCCAGGTCATAATATTGTAAACCAGATGGTAATGATGTACATCACAGTAAGATGGCACTTGCATCAATACCAGTTTCCATCACAGGTCTGAGTGTTTTGTTTCAGTCCAGCAGAAGTTGTAATTTGCTGACCAAATAATTTGAAACATCTGTGTAAGCAAAAGCAGAGTCAAGTTCTGAAGAGATTCTCACAATGAAAAGCTTATTAGCTTGACGTTTTGTACTTTTACGTTTTATCCCTGTATGTACTGAACTGTTCCAAACACAAGAACCCATTTCCATCAACTTCAACATAACTACTTTAAATCTTTCATGACTTTACAGAAAAGCAATTACAAAATAATGGTAGATGAAAGATTATTAAAAGATGCCAACTTGCAATTGGTCATGCGGCTTTGCAAATGCTTTGGAAATGTGCCCTTTGGTTTCCATCTGTTAAATGTACAGCTGTAGAAAGGAGCCCTGTGGAGCAACTTCTGCTTCATATAATGTATTAAATTTACATAACAATCCAACTACACAGCCATCATCTTTCACATTTTTGTTTTTCTGTTAGCACGTGAGACAGAATTCAGCATTCAAGATGCTGATCTTATGCATACAGTACCCAGGCAGCACATAGACAGCCAAAAAAAGCAACATCTATTAGCTCAGAATATCCAGGTGTAAATTCAAGCCAATTTGAAAAAGATGTAGGCTAACACATTCACTTCCACCAATAATGGGGTTCGGTGGTGTAGTGACTCAGCTCATTTTCCTTTCACTCCTGAGGTCTTGGTTTTGAATGAATCGCAGACTAATGAGTACATCTCCTCTCTGCTGCTTGTCAAGGTCTGGCTCTGCTGTACTTCTGTTGCTGAAGGAGGGACCCTGAAATTTCAGGCTTTATGACGATTAGATAAACTTAGCCACAAACTTTCAGGGCCTAATTCAGTTCATCATAATCCTTTTCCAAAGTTTAAGAGATTCTCATTTCTCTAACCAATCCTTCTTTGAAGCATCTGTATATAACTACATCGTGCAGACTAAAAAATCAAAATACCAAAAGCATCAGAAAGCCCTCATATTCAGAAGATCAAGGGGATTGCAACTATTTACCTTTGTTCGATTTAATCTAAAAGCAAAGTAAGTGATCACCAGAATTGCCACATCAATCTCATAATGTATTGCCCTAGCAGTGCCTATTTATTAAATGATTATGCCATACTTTGTATTTCCAGTTGTACAATGTCAGATACTGACAGTTTATCCCTGTGAGAAAATTCTCCAGCTGTGATGTTTAAAAATAAGACCAATCGAATCAGAAAGCTACCTTACCAATACATTTAAGGTCTGTGTCCATCTTCGCAACTTTAAGTACAAAGAGGTGAAATGAACTCACAAGACGGTTAAATACATCCGGCATAACCAGGATGTTGTCACAGAGATTCTTTACCAGGGTTGTTATTAAGTTGGACCATTATGGGGTGATCTCAACATAGCATATGAATTTTGAAACCCTCAGATTTCCATGTACAAAGGTGGATGTGTGAACAGTGCACTCGAAATGTTGATTGCCCATGCAAAACCTGGACAGTTAACATCTATGTCGCTGTGGCAATCAATGTACTGCATAGATTCATCATTTGCCTTTTTATGACTTTTCCCATGTGCATCCTTGCTATTATAGATCTGCGTATCAATACTTCTGTATCTTTCTGTTCCTCCACTCCATTGAACATTTTACCATTTGGAGTATATTTCCATTCTCTGTTCTTTTTCCCAATATGTAACATTTCACATTCATCCTTATTAAACTGCATTTGTCATTATCTGCCCATTTCCCCTAACATAGCTGTTGTCCTGCAGTTTCTTGCATTTTTCCTAAGTGTTTGCCATGTTGTTAAATGTGGTGTCATCAGAAAATGTAGATATTATTCTGTTTATGCCCATATCTTAATCATTTAATTATAAGAATAACAAGAAGGTCTCAACACACCACTAGCAGTGTCATGCTTTTAACCATCACCCATCCCTCTATCCATTTTATTTTAATACCATGAGCATTAATCTTAACAAAGAAATCTTCTTTGAGACTTTATCAAAAGCTTTTGAAAAGGCAAATCTATCATATTCAGTTCATTCTTTTTGTTTATGTGCCAGGTCAGTTTATTGAAGGATTTGATTAAATTAATCAAGCATGACCTGCCTTTTATGAACCCAAATTAACCATCCCTGATTAACCCATGCCTTTCTAAGTGTGCATTAATGTTATTCCATATTTCTCTAAATATTTCTCTGTTACTACTGTACCATGATGCTGAATGTTCTAAAATGGTTACCTATTCCTTTTCTCTCTTTTGAAAAGTTTTGGTTAGCACCTCTGCTTCATTTGTTTCATCATTAACTTCCCTCAATATTCTGCAGCGGAAACTGTCCAGACCTAGTGACTTCTTTTGCGGGTATAGGGTGAAGAGGACCAAGGCTGGACACCTTTTGGCTACTGTTTTTTGAGCCTGTGGCCATTACCATTACTACAGGCCTCTCAAGCCAGGGAGTGGGCCTACAATGAGGAGTGTCTGGCTAATGTAAAGGACTTGTATTCAGAAATACTTTGACTGCGATACACCTGACTAGTGCCCAGTTGGTAGGGATGGGGGGAAAGGAAATCGGCCATTTAACCATTTATTAGTGATGTTCCCTTTCTAATATTTATATTGTTATTTGTGATTCCTCCACCTCCTACTTTGGTAATCCTGTAGCCCTTCACTCATCTTTGTAAGTATGGAAATACTTGTTAAATGTCTCTCTCATTCCTTTATTCTCTACTACAGTTTTGCCTTCTTGAGCTCTTACTGTTACCACTTCTTGTTTTTGATAAGCTTATAAAAGTTTTTTTTAATTATCCTTCTTGCTGACTACCAGTCGTTTTTCATATTTGCTTTTAGCCCTTCTAATCTTCCTTATTATTTCACTTCTGGGGTAGAAATTAATCTTGGGTGGTTGTCTAAAATGGGTAGCATCGCCCCGGCCCACATTCAGTTTCCTCCAAGATGAACTTCTACCTTCTATGCTTTTGGCATGTGTCAGTCAAGGTACAGTTCGATGACGTGACTGGGGGAACTGCATTTTTTTATTGTGTTAATGAACTAGGATGGCCTCTCTCAAATGTATTTATCTTTGAACAGTTGAAGACAGCGTGAGGAAGCACCACTGCTCAAACTCCAGACTCAAAGTTCAAATTTACTGCCACAGATATTAAGGGGTTGAAATTGTCCCTCTGCGAAATGCCCGTTTGCACCTCAAACATGGGCATGCTGCGGAGTCCAGTGGCTGCCAAGTTTTCACGAAATGGCCGCCACGATAGGTATTGCCCTGACACGGCTTAGCGCCACTTCCGCGGCGTTGATGGACAGCACTCTGAAGTGCGTCATCACTGTGCGCACCGCCGAGGACCCGGACCAGAAGCGACATTCCCCTTAAAAAGTCGTCCGGCTGTTCGGCGTTGCTAGGAGTAAGATTTTTCAAGTGGTGCATCGTTCGTGATTCAGACCGCCGGAGTGACTTAAAGGAATGATGATTTAGATGGACAAATTATCGGTGACTTTGTTGCGTTCTTTAAGTAGCAGTGCAAGGCTACAGTGCGCACTGCTTTGCCAGTGCTGGAGGCGCCTTCCACGTGCAGAGCAGGGAGGCCACCTTGATGAGAGTGAGCTTGTGGAGGCCTTGGAGATGGGGGCAGTGCTAAGGTCACACTTTAATTTGAGCTCACAGTGTTCAGTCTGACTCTTTCTCCATACACAACAACTGGCGACGAGATACAGATAGCGAACCCAAAGATGCAGAGAATAGTGGGCATCCTGGAGAAATTTTGGGAGAGAGATGATTGGGAAACTTTTGTGGAGCGACTTAACCAATACTTTATGGCCAATGAGCTAGATGGGGAAGAGAGCACTCCAAACGAAGGGCGATCCTCCTCGCCGTCTGTGGGACACCAACGTGTGGCCTCATGAAGAATCTGCTCACTCCAGCGAAACCCACGGAGAAATCGTACGACGATTTGTGCACACTGGTCCGAGAGCATTTGAACCCGAAGGAAAGCGTTCTGATGGCGAGGTACCGGTTCTACACCTATAAAAGGTCTGAAGGCTAGGAAATGGCGAGTTATGTCGCCGAACTGAGAAACCTTGCAGGATATTGCGAATTTGAAGGACGTTTTGAGCACATGCTCAGAGACTTTTTCGTACTTGGCATTGGCCACGAAACCATATTTCGCAAGCTTTTGACTGCAGAGACCCCAACCTTGAGTAAGGCCATAGCGATAGCCCAGGCGTTCATTGCCACCAGTGACAATACGAAGCAAATCTCTCAGCGCACAATTGCTGCTACAAGTACTGTGAACAAAGTGATGTTGTTTACGAATTGTAACGTACAGGGCAGGTCACACATACCTGCTGCTACATGTCCGCAGATGTCTCAGAGTCCACCTTCAAGGGTGATGAATGCAAGGTCATTAACACCTTGTTGCCGCTGCAGGGGTGATCATCGTTTCCATTCATGTCGATTCAAAGGATATGTTTGCAAGGGCTGTGCAACAATGGGACACCTCCAACGAGTGTGCAGGTGAGCTGCTAAGCATGTTAAACCTGAAAACCACCATGTTGCAGAGGAGGACAGATCCACGGAGGATCACTACGAATCAGAGCCTCAGATTGATGGGGTGCACACATTCACCACGAATTGTTCCCCGACAATGCTGAATGTTGAACTAAATGGACTCCCGGTGTCAATGGAGCTTGACATGGGCACGAGCCAGTCCATCATGGGCAAAAAGACTTTCGAAAGGTTGTGGTGCAACAAGGCCTCAAGGCCAGTCTTAATTCCAGTTCGCATGAGACTAAGAACTTACACTAAAGAACTGATTCCTGTAATCGGCAGTGCTACCGTAAAGGTTTCCGAGGGTGGAGCGGTGCACAAGCTACCACTCTGGGTGGTACTGGGAGATGGTCCCACGCTGATCGGCAGGAGCTGGCTGGGAAAGATATGCTGGAACTGGGATGATGTCTGAGCACTATCGCCCGCTGACGACACTTCGTGTGCCCAGGTCTTAAACAAATTTCCTTCGCTGTTCGAACCAGGTATCGGGAAATTCCAAGGAGCAAAAGTGCAGATCCACCTAATTCCGGGAGCGCGACCCATCCATCACAAGGCGAGAGCAGTACCATACATGATGAGAGAAAGGGTAGAGATCGAGCTAGACCGGCTGCAACGAGAGGGCATCATTTCACCAATCGAGTTCAGCGAGTGGGCCAGTCCTATTGTCCCAGTCCTCAAGGGAGACAGCACCGTCAGAATCTATGGCGATTACAAAGTAACTATCAATCGTTTCTCCCTGCAGGACCAATACCCACTACCAAAAGCCGACGACCTCTTTGCAACGCTGGCGGGAGGAAAGACATTCACGAAGTTGAATCTGACTTCAGCCTACATGATGCAGGGACTGGAGGAATCATCGAAGGCCCTCACCTGCATCAACACGCACAAAGGTCTTTTTGTTTATAACAGATGCCCGTTTGGAAACCGATCAGTGGCGGCGATATTCCAGAGAAACAAGGAAAGCTTACTGAAGTTAGTCCCACACACCATGATCTTCCAGGACAACATCTTGGTCACAGGTCGGAACACAGTCGAGCACCTGCTAAACCTGGAGAAGGTTCTAAGTCGACTCAACTGCCTGGGGCTCAGGTTAAAATGTTCGAAGTGCGTTTTCATGGCGCCTGAAGTGGAGTTCGTGGAAAGGAGGATTGCGGCGGACGGCATCAGGCCGACTAACGCGAAGACAGAGGCAATCGAAAATGCACCGAGGCCACAGAACGTGACGGAGCTGCGGTCATTTCTGGGACTCATGAACTACTTTGGTAACTTCTTACCGGGTCTCAGCACCCTGCTAGAACCACTGTATGTCTTACTATGAAAAGAGGGCGAATGGGTTTGGGGCAAAAGCCAAGAAAATGCCTTTGTAAAAGCGAGAAAATTGTTATGCTCAAACAAATTGCTTGTGTTGTATGATCCATGTAAGCGTTTGGTACTAACATGTGATGCGTCGTTATATGTATTGCAACAAGCTAATGATTTCAGGAAACTGCAACCAGTTGCTTATGCATCCAGGAGTCTGTCTAAGGCCGAGAGGGCCTACAGCATGATTGAAAAAGAAGCGTTAGCATGTGTCTATGGGGCAAACAAAATGCATCAATACCTGTTTGGGCTGAAATTCGAATTGGAAACTGACCATAAATACGAACTCATCGGCCCGCATCCAGAGATGGGCGCTCATGTTATCCGCATACAACTACACCATCCGCCACAGGCCAGGCACTTAAAACTGCGCCGATGCTCTCAGTAGGCTGCCATTGCCCACCACGGGGGTGGAAATAGCGCAGCCCGCAGATCGAGCCATGGTTATGGAAGCATTTGAGAGTGAGCAATCACCCGTCACTGCCTGGCAGATCAAAACCTGGAGAAGCCGGGACCCCTTATTATCTCTAGTCAAAAGCTGTGTGCTTCACGAGAGTTGGTCCAGTGTCCCAGTGGAAATGCAGGAAGAGATAAAGCTGTTCCAGCGGCGTAAAGATGAAATGTCTATACAGGCAGACTGCCTTCTGTGGGGCAATCGAGTAGTGGTCCCCAAGAAGGGCAGAGACACCTTCATCAATTACCTCCACAGTATCCACTCAGGCATCGTAATGATGAAAGCGATAGCAAGGTCCCACGTGTGGTGGCCCGGTATCGATGCGGACTTAGAGTCCTGCGTTCACAGATGTAATACATGCTCGCAGTTAAGCAACGTACCCAGGGAGGCACCACTAAGTTTATAGCCTTGGCCATCCAAATCGTGATCTAGGGTACACGTCGACTATGCAGGCCCGTTCTTGGGTAAAATGTTCCTTGTGGTTGTAGACACATACTTCAAGTGGATTGAATGTGAGATAATGTCAGCTAGCACATCCGCTGCCACCACTGAAAGCCTGCAGGCCATGTTTGCCACACACATGGCAAACATGGCCTGCAAACATGATGTCCTGGTGAGCAACAACGGGCCATATTTTATCAGTGCTGAGTTCAAAGAATTCATGACCCGTAACAGGATCAAACATGTCACATCTGCCCCATTTAAACCAGCGTCCAATGGTCAGGCAGAGAGAGCAGTGCAAACCATCAAGCAAGGCTTGAAGAGGGTAACTGAAGGCTCACTGCAGACTCACCTATCCAGAGTCCTGCTTAGCTACCGCACGAGACCACACTCACTCACTAGGATCCCATCTGCTGAACTGCTCATGAAAAGAGCACTTAAGACAAGGCTCTCGTTAGTTCATCCTGATCTACATGAACAGGGAGAGAGCAGACGGATTCAACAAAGTGCATACCATGAGAGCACAAATGTGTCACGCGAGATTGAAGTCAATGATCCTGTGTTTGTATTAAATTATGGACAAGGTCCCAAGTGGCTTTCCGGCACTGTCGTGGCCAAAGAGGGGAGAAGGGTGTTTCGGGTCAAACTTTCAAATGGACACATTCACCGGAAGCACTTGGACCAAATCAAACTCAGATTCACGGAATACCCTGAGCAACCCATCTTGGACCCTACCTTTTTTGATCCCCCAACACACACACCAGTGGCAACCGACACCACGGTTGACCATGAAGCGGAACCCACCATCCATAGCAGCCCTGCAGGACCCAACACACCAGGCAGCCCAGCAAGGCCAGCTGCACAGTAGCCCAGCGAGGGCCCAACATAGAAACATAGAAACTTAGAAAGTAGGTGCAGGAGTAGGCCATTCAGCCCTTCGAGCCTGCACCGCCATTTAATGAGTTCATGGCTGAACATGCAACTTCAGTACCCCATTCCTGCTTTCTCGCCATACCCTTTGATCCCCTGAGCAGTAAGGACTACATCTAACTCCTTTTTGAATATATTTAGTGAATTGGCTTCAACAACTTTCTGTGGTTGAGAATTCCACAGGTTCACCACTCTCTGGGTGAAGAAGTTTCTCCTCATCTCGGTCCTAAATGGTTTACCCCCTATCCTTAGACTGTGACCCCTGATTCTGGACTTCCCCAACATTGGGAACATTCTTCCTGCATCTAACCTGTCTAAACCCGTCAGAATTTCAAACGTTTCTATGAGATGCCCTCTCATTCTTTTGAACTCCAGTGAATACAAGCCCAGTTGATCCAGTCTTTCTTGATATGTCAGTCCTGCCATCCCGGGAATCAGTCTGGTGAACCTTCGCTGCACTCCCTCAATAGCAAGAATGTCCTTCCTCAAGTTAGGAGACCAAAACTGTACACAATACTCCAGGTGTGGCCTCACCAAGGCCCTGTATAACTGTACTAACACTTCCCTGCCCCTGTACTCAAATCCCCTTGCTAAGAAGGCCAACATGCCATTTGCTTTCTTAACCGCCTGCTGTACCTGTATGCCAATCTTCAATAACTGATGTACCATGACACCCAGGTCTCGTTGCACCTCCCCTTTTCCTAATCTGACACCATTCAGATAATAGTCTGTCTCTCTGTTTTTACCACCAAAGTGGATAACCCCACATTTATCCACATTATACTTCATCTGCCATGCATTTGCCCATTCACCTAACCTATCCAAGTCACTCTGCAGCCTCATAGCATCCTCCTCGCAGCTCACACTGCCACCCAACTTAGTGTCATCCACAAATTTGGAGATACTACATTTAATCCCCTCGTCTAAATCATTAATGTACAATGTAAACAGCTGGGGCCCCAGCACAGAACCTTGCGGTACCCCACTAGTCACTGCCTGCCATTCTGAAAAGTACCCATTTACTCCTACTCTTTGCTGCCTGTCTGTCAACCAGTTCTCAATCCACGTCAGCACACTACCCCCAATCCCATGTGCTTTATCTTTGCGCATTAATTTCTTGTGTGGGACCTTGTCGAAAGCCTTCTGAAAGTCCAAATACACCACATCAACTGGTTCTCCCTTGTTCACTCTACTGGAAACATCCTCAAAAAATTCCAAAAGATTTGTCAAGCATGATTTCCCTTTCACAAATCCATGCTGACTTGGACCTATCATGTCACCTCTTTCCAAATGCGCTGCTATGACATCCTTAATAATTGGTTGACCGGTCTATAATTCCCTGTTTTCTCTCTCCCTCCTTTTTTAAAAAAGTGGGGTTACATTGGCTACCCTCCACTCCATAGGAACTGATCCAGAGTCTATGGAATGTTGGAAAATGACTGTCAATGCATACGCTTTCCAAGGCCACCTCCTTAAGTACTCTGGGATGCAGTCCATCAGGCCCCGGGGATTTATCGGCCTTCAATCCCATCAATTTCCACAACACAATTTCCTGACTAATAAGGATTTCCCTCAGTTCCTCCTTCTTACTAGACCCTCTGACCCCTTTTATATCCGGAAGGTTGTTTGTGTCCTCCTTAGTGAATACCGAACCAAAGTACTTGTTCAATTGGTCTGCCATTTCTTTGTTCCCCGTTATGTCTTCCCTTGATTCTGACTGCAGGGGACCTACATTTGTCTTTACTAACATTTTTCTCTTTACGTATCTATAGAAGCTTTTGCAGTCCGTCTTAATGTTCCCTGCAAGCTTCCTCTCGTACTCTATTTTCCCTGCCCTAATCAAAGCTTTTGTCCTCCTCTGCTGAGTTCTAAATTTCTCCCAGTCCCTGGATTCGCTGCTATTTCTGGCCAATTTGTATGCCACTGCCTTGGCTTTAATACTATCCCTGATTTCCCTTGATACCCATGGTTGAGCCACCTTCCCTTTTTTATTTTTACGCCAGACAGGGGAGGACTTTGGGGGGGAATGTTGTTAAATATGTGGACTTGTATTTACTCTGTACAGCCACCAGAGGGCTCATTCCCCGGAGTCGCAAGGGATCCCATAATCACTTGGGAGCACAGGTATTTAAGAAGGCTTCACAGGTTGGAGAGGCACTCTGGAGACCTGCAATAAAAGACTAAGGTCACACTTTACTTTGAGCTCAGTGTTCAGTCTGACTCTTTCTCCATACACAACAATCAGTACCTGCGCAGACAGATTCCAGAAGGATGACGTCACTGAGATCTGTAATCTCCTGCAGCCAGAATTGGAGCCACAGACATGGGTGAGGACAGCCCTGAGCATGGCATCGAAGGTCACTATAGCCCTCAACTTTTATGCCACAGGCTCGTTCCAAGTTGCCACTGCGGACATCTGCAACATTTCCCAGTTTGCAGCCCACACAGCCATATGTGATGTCACAGATGCTCTTTATAAGAGGAGGGCTAACTACATCTCCTTCTCCATGACCATGGAGCACCACTTGGAGTGTCAGACTGTCCATTGCACGCTTCCCCAGGGTCGAGGGGGTCATTGACTGCACCCATGAAAGTCTCAGGGCAACCCACCAGGCTGCTGAACAATTCAGGAATCGCAAGGGCTTCCTGTCCCTCAATGTGCAACTAGTTTGTGACCACCACCAGAAGATTCTGCAAATGGATGCCCGGTACCCTGGCAGCAGCCACGACTCATTCATACTGCGCCAGAGCGCTGCGCCACGCCTCTTCACTGGTCCCAATGAACATTGCAGGTGGCTTCTGGGTGACAAGGGCTACCCATTGAGCACTTGGCTCATGACTCCTCTGCACAACCTGAGAACTGATGGGCAGGTCGCTCACAATGAGAGTCTGACGGCCACCAGGACCATCATCGAACACAGTAGAGGCATTCTGAAACAGAGGTTCTGTTCCTTGGACCACTCAGGGGGTGTGCTGCAGTACTCGCCTGAGTGATCTCCAGATTTGTGGTGGTGTGCTGCATGCTCCACAACCTGGACACCATGAGGGCACAGCCATTGGAGGACGACGCAGCAGTGGCATCTGAGCAGGAGAAGGAGGAGACCCATGAGGAGGAGAAGAAGGAGGAGGAGGCGGAGTCCCATGAGGAAGAGGAGGAGGCTCAGGAAGAGGAGCAGGAAGCGGGTTGGCAGCCACACAGGACACGGTGTCCCCATTCTAACCCTACAAGGGAAGCACAAAGCCATCTCATAGCTGCCCGCTTCACATAGGTAAATCCCCACTTAAGCCTGCATCTGGCCATTTCCATAGGCCAACCTGCCAGACCTCTCACAAACCATTCCCGCACACTGAAATGAGAGACCTGATCACAAATTCCAAACACTAAATAAAAATTTATCACAACCCAAACAATGGATCTCAAAAACACATCATCCATTATCACCCTTGTCCAACTCCTTATTACTCCTCTTATGCAGCCCTATCCTTACACTATGCCGCTTTGTCTCCCCGTGGCTGTCTCATGGCTTTGGGAAGGTTGCTGTGTGTCTATAAAAGAAGCTGCAGATGTCCTTCTCAGACGTCCTCGACCAGCTCTGGCCCTGGAAGGGCCAGCTGAAGAATGAGCCGCATCCTCCTGTATGCTTTCAGTTGGAAGTGGCTGGGGAGAAGCCATGGTTGCCAGTATTTATGCACCGGCACCTCTCAGCTCAGGGTTGATGTGAACCGGAGAGGTAACATCAGTCTCCTGGTCCAAGGGGCAGCAAGCTGCTGGAGCACAGGTCGGCGGGGTGTGGTGGCACCGTTAGGCCCCTGGGGGACCGTGGTGGACCCAGTCGCAATGGCAGCAGTCAGATCTTGCGTAGCCTCCAGCTGAGACTACATGACAGCAGCCACACTCTGGAAGCAATCAGAGATAACAGCAGTCAGAGGCTCCGTGCCCTGTTGCCCAGAGTGCAAGAGAGCATTCTGAGCTTCCAGGGCAGTGACCATCCTGTGCAGAGAAAGGTCAAGAGGAACTCAAGACACAGCTGCAAAACCTGCCCTTTAAGAAGGCCAGGGAGCAGTTGCATCGTAAACATGATGGTTAGAGGGGAATTGGGTCCAAACTCCACTCTGCAGGCACACCACTGAAACCAGCCAGTACCATCAGGAATTAA